>NW_006771376.1:2499627-2533027 GCF_000442215.2 Lipotes vexillifer
GCGTGGCCGGGACCCTGGCCCCCCCAACGGGTGAGGCCCCAACAGTGAGAGGCCCGTGTACCCCAAAAAAAAAAAAAAAAAAAATCTACTATAAGGAAAGTTACAAGTTTTATAAAATACTGAATTAATATTAAATTGTTTCAGAAAATAAAAAATATGCACTGAGAAACGCTTGAACAAAAGAACCATAATATTCTTCTCCATAACATTAAAATTAGGATGCTCTTACCCTCGGGGACAGACTCAGCCCACCGTGGATCAGAAGCAGGGTAGTCGTCCACCAGGTCCACGCTGATTTGGGTAACAGCTCTGTCTAGTTCACAATTGGAATCCGAATCAGAGTGAGAGGAAAATAGCTCATCAACTATCATTTGAGCATGACCTAAATCTTTTCTGAAATAAAATCAGAAAACAAAAGTATCAAAAGTAAAAGTATTAGGAGACATGGGGATATATGTATATGTATAGCTGATTCACTTTGTTACAAAGCAGAAACTAACACACCATTGTAAAGCAATTATACCCCAATAAAAATTTTTTTAAAAAAGTAAAAAGTATTAAAGTCATCATGAAAAAGTTAATTGTGAAATTAAAAGTCCCATATGTTAGCCCAAAGTTTATTACTTCTAATATTTATTTAAAAGGGAGACAATTATGCATTCATTAATTCAACAAATATGTGTTGAACACTGATAATATGCAGGCTCTGGAGACAGAACAATAAACAAAACATCAGAACACAGTCCTAAGACTTCACAAAGTCTACAGTGGCATGAGGAGTCAGATAATTAAAGAAGCAGTTACACACACACACTAGACAGGGAAAGAACAGAGGCCGCATAGCACACAGAGGGAAAACCAAAACCCCCGAGGGGCAGGGAACACTTCCTGGAGGAAGAGGTGCAGGGAGGTTGGGGTGAGTGTGGGAGGGGCACACAGCGGCGGAGAGAGCACAAGGCACACCTCTAAGAAGTACGCCTGCATCCCAGCAGAGAACGGAAGCCCTGGGGGAGAGAAGATCACCCAGTGAGGAGAGAGGGAAGAAGGGTCCAAGGCAGACCTCTTAGAAAAAAGAACAGAGCACAGAAGGTCTCATAAAGCATGTGACGGAGTCTGAGCTTAGAAGGAAATGTCGCGATCTGTTCTATTTTTAAAAGATCATTCTAACTACACTATGGAGATGAGGGATCAGACAGGAGGGAGAAAAATCCAGTGAGGAAGTTACTGCAGAAATCTATCCAGGCAAGAGAGGACGGGAGTTTCCACCAGCAGCAGCTGCAGCAGCGAAGGAGACAGGCAGACAGCTTTGAGAAAGAGACACAGGAGGGAAATTCTGGCCATCGGTTGGGTCTGATGCGTAAGGATGACTGAACAACTGACTGTGGCCGCTAGGACCTGCCACTGGAACAGGGGCTAGGAAAGAAAGAATAAGCTCTGGAGAAGACAAGCACAGGTTCACATGTGTTATAACTAGGTTCCTGTGGAACACACACTGCTTCTGAACATTCTTCATTTGTATGTAATGGCCCAGAGCAAGGCAGGGCCGTGCTTCTTCAGCAAATGAAGCCAAGGAAGGAGGAAAGATGGGGCAGGGAGTAGAAAGAGAAAAATATGGAAGACGTGACAACTGGAGACGACGTCTCAGGCAGTTTAGCTGTAAACAGGAACAAACAGAAGAGGTGCTAGCTCGAAGGGGGACAAAAAATCAAAGACTGGTCTTTTTTAAAATGGCAGATTAAATATGATTAACAGCTGATGAGAAGAGGCCAGCACAAGGTCAAACATGTAGAAGGGGAGTAACTGAGAGAGTACAGTCTCAAGGGAAACAGGACGCAAATGGTACCCAGAACAGAGAGACTGGCCTTAGGAAGACGAACACCTCTTCCTACTCCCCAGGGAGGCAAAGGGAAGAGGAGTCGGGATGCAGGTAAGTTTGTGGGCGCTAAGTACAGGGAGTTGTCCTCTGATGGCTTCTACTATCTCTGTGCAACAGGAGCCTGAGTCAGCTGCTTGCGGGGGAAAGGGGCAGAGAAATGGGAAGGTAGCGAAGCGAGGAAAGGGCTGAAACGGTCTCTGCAGAACAGGAGACAGAGCTGACCAGAGAAACACAGGAAAACTGCCGCGAGGTGTTAAAGGCAAGGTTGAAGCCAGAAACCTAGTTATGCTAGAGGTCATGGGAATACAAAGTGGACCATAGCACGATCACTCAATAATGAACTATTTTAATCAAAAGACTAAGTTTCTTAAAACTCTCACGAACAAAAGATTTTAATTTATATTAAGTAAAGTGAAAATCAAAATAATATAAAAATTAATTTCAAAGAAACCATGCTATAAAAATAGTAATATTACCTTAGCAAAAAACTGAATGGATAATAGTTTAGAGTTCTATCCACCAGCTTTGACCCCCTGAAAATAATTCTGGTTGTCACGGGTTGGGGGGAAGGATGCTACTGGCATCAAACGAGAAGAGGCCAGAGATACTGCTAAACACCCTACAGTGCACAGGATGGCCCCACAACAAAGACCATCTGGCCTCAAATGTCAGTAGTGAGAAGGCTAAGAAATGCTGCTTTAAAGGTTCCATGATCCCATTTGTGAAGAGGCTAACTTTTTTAGACCATTGGCTGACACTACTCCAGAAATGACTACTTGTTAACCTCATGGTACTTTATGCTAAACAGGATAACACAGTTGTGTTAGAAGCCCAATAACACCGGTCCTAAGGTTACTACGCTCTGAGCACTTGAGGTCAGGGACCCCTTTTCATACTTAATCATCTTCCCCAGTAAAACATTTAGAAATGACTATACTAGGTTGAATAGTGTTCCCCCAAATCCAAGTCCACCCAGAACCTCAGCACGTGATCTTATTTGGACATAAGGTTTTCGAAGATACGATCAGCTAAGTTCATGCTGAGGTCATACTGGATTAGGGTGGGCCCTAAACCCAATGACTGGTGTCATCATCAGGACACGTGAAGACAGATGCACAGGGAAGAAGGCCACATGCCAACAGAGACAGCTGGAGGGATGCGTATGTGGCCAAGGAAAGCCAACAACTGCCCGCAATCACCAGAAGCTAAGGGAGAAGCTAGCGAAGACCCTTCCCCAGTGCCTTCAGAGGGTACACGGCCCTGCTGCCACCGTTCTTTTGGACGTCTGGCCTCCAGAACTGTGACAGAATAAATTTCTATTGTTTTAAGCCACCCAGTTTGTGGCAATTCACTACAGCAGGCACAGAAAACTAGTACAGTGACTCCATTACCATTTAAATGTTGAGATGCCACAAGTCTGACAGAACTGTTAATTAAAGGATAAATTTATACAAGATAAAATCAGAGTATTAATCCAAATCTTGGCAGTCAGACTGAACACCATGCAACAGAACAAGACTATAAGAATACTATTTAAAAACAGAAACAAAACACTGGTGCCCTCTTCTGGACAGGAAATTAAGCTCAGTAGACCATCAGTACGATGGCACAGAATTTTCAAACTGTAAATGCACTGCAAAGTCTCAAGTGTGTCCCTTCTGTGAGAGGGAGCCTCCACGCACCAGACACCACTAGGAGTGGAATTACGGGACCGTGAGCTGAGAGCGGCGAAAATGGAGGCAGTAAAGTCTATTTCTTCAAAACAAAGATCTGCTAAACCCCAATTCCAGAGACATTAAGCAATCTGTCCAAAGTCTCACAGCCAATTGGGACAGAGCAAGGGCTGCATCACAATCTTCCCGAGTATTCATTCTAATATAAATGGAAGGTACCAGATACAGAACATGCAGAACGTGTGTGCAGGACAAACTGAAATGACTATAGGGTCAGCAAGTGCGACAGAGCGAGTGCAGTTGTTTCCTCTGCCCCGCACACACCCTCCTGCGAGCGGCCTTCCACGAGGCCTCACCCCAGGACTCGCTGGGGCCAACGGGATATTAGCAAATGTGACCAAGCTGAAACTCGAAGAGCACTTGTGCAGCGAGGCTTCCTCTCTTCCACTTCCAGAGCCCTGAGGTTTGTGAGGAGGCCAGGGTAGCCTGCTAGAGGAAGAGATGCCACATGAGGCAGACAAAGCTGACCAGCCAGGGTCCCCAGATGGGAGCAAGTGTAACCAGACAGCTGGCTTCTGACCACAGACCATGCGCGAACCCAGGCAGGACCACCCCAGCACAGCCCCAAACAGCCAGACGCAGGGCCAGAAGCTGTATTAAATAAGCCACTGAGTTCTATGGTGATTTCTACACAGAACTCAACCAACAGGCCAAGACTAATTCCTTTACAACAGCGATGATAACCCTTTGTATGCAACTTCACTGCCTTCACATTATACATAAAGCATGCTTGCAAGCTGCCTTCATGACCACCATTTCTAGTGGGACATTGTTTCCATCGAGTGGAGAGGCTGTGTTACACCAGGTTTCTCCCAGCTTAGCTGGAACCCTCCCGCGGCTACCAAGTTCAGAACAAGAGTTTGTTAAAGTGCTAAAGCTCAGAAAAACATCTTCTCCTGGATGGCTTCACTCCTCCAACTCGTTCCCACTAGTCAACAAATAAGCAGCATATGTCAGTAACATGTGTCCTCAAACATCAAAAGGGCAGTAATTTTAAAAACTTGTCATACCTGCAGTATTGCAGAAAAGCAGCTTTTAGCAATTTGGTTTTATCTTCCCGGGCAATAGTTTCATTCTTGGTAGAGGTGTCAAAAACCACACTCTGTAAAATAACAAACTATAATTTAGAGGTGAAGGTATAAGAATATTCTTAGTTATTGGACTAAACACTGGACCCACCTATGAGAGCAACAGTACAGACACACAGCTGTTTGCCGTACTCTCTATACCAACGGTTTATATATTGATACTTAAGACATTTATTGAAACAAGATAAAACACACCAAATGATCAACTAAAGTCCTATAGAAAATTTATATATAATTCAGGAATTATATTGTGAGTAAAATCATTTGCAGATTTCATCACAACACAACCTTCTTATAGGCTTACCCTTATACAACTCATCACAAAGTATTTTCTAAGCATAATTGTTGATTTCAATCTTAACATACAGCAGTATTATGAAAACCACATGATTACAAAAGAAAAAAAGTAAAAAAAAAAAAAAGTTACTTTCTGTTGAACCTGTATCAAATCATTTTCATTTTGAATTACACAGTCTATATATTTTACATACTATTCAAATGGAAATTAACCCAAACAGTGTTAATTTTTAGCCTCCTGTAAAAGAATGATAAAAATCTTTTTTACGGATCAGGGTATTTCAGAATTCAAGATGACAGGAAAAAAAAAATGATGTTTTTTCCCCCCACTCTCCCCTCAAAAATCATCCCAGAAGAAAAAGAAGAAAAAGAAACACAACCACCACACAACTGCAACACACAAAGATGGAAACCAGAAGGGAGGAACAGCAAGTGACAGAGCAGGGAGGAGGCCAGGCGAACCCGTGCAGTGCGGGGACAGGCCCTGAGGACAAGAAATAGGAAAGTTCCAGGCAGACAGCAGGCAAGGGGCTTCTCTAGAGACGTGACCCTGGGCAAAGCTTTATGGAAAGGCGCCTACGCAGCTGCTGGAGGGTGTGGGAAGATTAAGCCATATATCAAAGAAAAGTATATCAAAGAAAAGTAAGCAAATATGAAATTAGTCCACTCCAAGAATCGCACAAAGTTGTACACTAAAGGAAAAGTAATCAGCACACTGCTTCACTCTGGACTATAAACAACATTCACATAGCCCTTATAATGGAAAAAATGTACACTGAGGTGATAAACTCAGAGAGAGGAATGTAGGTTACCCAAGTCCTCATCCTCCAACAGGAGATCTACAGACGACGAGAATTAGTGAATGAGAGACAGCAATACACGCATATTACTTAGAAATGTGGAGGCAAACACCAAAAAAAACAGCTGAAGGACTTACAAGTAGTCGCTTCTGAATAAGAGGACAAAAGAGATGAGAGAGATAAAAGAACTAATGTCTTCATCACAACTCTTTTAAAAGTGTCTGACTGTTAAACATTTGTGGGAAACACCCTGATAAAAATCATTAAATCCTTTGCAAATCAGCTACACTTTAAATCAACTATACTTAAAAAAAAAAAATCTTATGGAACCACGTTACCTCATTGCCTGGTCCAGCAACTGAAGATGCCAGGGAATCTTCAAGGTCTTCTGCCAATATGGACACATTTTCCCTTGAAGTAATCGACACCAATCCACTGTTTCTAGAAAAAAGGATAGGAACGCCCCCACAGGAACCAGCTCCTAAAATACTATCTCCTAAGAGAAAGAAAAATACACGATCAGATAGACATAACCAAAAAGTACTTTCCTAAATCCACCTCCCAGCAGAAAGTCCTGGTGATATCCTTTGCCGTGTTACTCCTGCTCTGTAATCCCGCGTCAAAAGTCAAGGCTCCCCGCTACCTGGAGTGGTAGGCTGTGTCCTTCACTGTGCCTTGCAAGAGTAGTGGGTACGGAGCACCAAATGAGAAAATCATCCCTTCTGCAAGACTCAGAGTACAGCTTTCCAACCCTACCTTGACTTACTGAGTAAGCCAGTGTGGAAGGAAAAGGTCTAAGCTCTCTTGGAGTCTTAACAGCATCCCACTCACCCAGTCAAGGCTCTGGTGCTGGGACTAGAGAATTGAGGTTCCATCCTGCTGCCTCACATGGATTTTGCCCTTTGCCCCTTAAGATAAAGACCCTGATGAGATTGTCTGCTTGGTGTTTTTCACTCCTGGCTGGCTCCCCCCATCACCCACACCTCCCCCCACAATTCCAGCCCCCTTGCATGAGTTCAGCACCTGGGATTCTTCTTACCCAGGGGTCTGGACAAACATTTAAAGAACATCAACTCAGAATAAGTCACTCTTACTGACCAGGAACAAGCAATTACTTCTGTTAGCATCAGTTCTTTTCTTCTTGGCCTCTTCTGGGGAAAATGTTACTATTTTTTGCCCATAAATATATCAGTTTGGGAACTCTACCACCCTTCCAGTTTTTCAGCTACTGTAGGTGTGGTATTGAATGTCACAGGCATCATGCTTGAAGCAAAGTTTATGGAAAGAGAACAAAAACTGCTCAGAATGACTAACGAGTTCCCTAATCCTGTTTTCTAAAACCACTACCCTACCTTGTGTATTGAAGACGATTTTCTCCCGAGGAAGAGAAAACTTCCCAGTTCCTGTGGAGCACACGTAGACAGCACTTTCAGTATACAGGTAGGCAGTCTGGTTTGAAAAGTTTGGGACCATCAACTGACATATAATCAAGTCTTCAGACTGAAAATTAAATTTAAGATTACATTTAATCAGAATTGAAACAAAAATACTTGTTTGTATGATTTTGTAATTCACACTTTTGTACGCTCATAAAAATGATAAAATAATTTGTTGATTATCCTTGTGAAAACCTAAACACTATCCATCAGATGATTTACAAAACATGACAGAATAAGTTTATAAACATCAATTAGAGAGACCATTTGCTGAGTTGCAAATAATTAGCAAAGTTTGAAAACGTTTCCATGGTGATAAGATTTTAACTAACCGCCTGTAACAAATGTGAGGAAGAAAATAAAAGGATTAGTTCATTATTTATTTTAGAATTGACAAATTTATTTATAAACGACCCCTGATAAATATTGTCTTTTTCTTCACTGTCCAGATATCAAGCACAAGAAAACTGAGTTAATTTGATCATATATGAAATTAAAAATAGAAATAAGACCTAATTAAATCATAAAATTAGCAAAAGCTAAAAAGGATATTCCGTTTATTAAAAGAATTTCACAAACATAACATAAACATGGAATTTTTTATTCTCAAATTGTCTTCTTTATACCCTTTCCCACTGTCTGAAAAATTTTAACACTGAGCATATTTTTCTTGTATAATCAGAACACATAAGGTTTATTTCTGTTTGAAATAAAAGACCAAACTAAAAGATTTCCTTACGGCACTCAGCTACACAAATCATATTAAGACTGAGAGTTCAACAGAATTAGATACTATACAAGATTAAATGAAATGAATTTATAGCAGTTAAGGCCTTTCCTCAAAAACATCATACTTATTCAACAATGTTCAATTGCTATTAAGAAGCTTAAAATTAGAGAGCTTGCCTTTTAATTGTTCACATGAAATTTGACAAGTATATAATGTGGTTACCTACAAATATAATCCTACTTTGAGGAAAAATGGGATTTTTCTGTAGTATATAGGGCTCAAAACCAAAGCCCAGTTCATGTCAGGTTTCTTCCTTATTTTTCACTCTGCAGTTCATCATCAATGTTTTCCTTCTCAGCGATACTGAAATGAAGACCCCTTCACAGAGCTACGGCAGGAGAGGCACGCTCCTCGCTGTGAGGGCCTCCCACTCTCAATTCTCTTTAGCTAAGGCTGAACAAAGGACTGAGTATGAGATGGCAAACAGAATGCAATGCCTAAAAACTAGCTATTTAAAATGTATTTCCAGCAACTCCCTGGCAGTTCAGTGGTTAGGACTCTGCACTTTCTCTGCCAAGGGCCCAAGTTCAATCTCTGGTCGGGGAACTAAAATCCCGCAAGCTGCCAAAAATAATAACAATAAAGCAATAAAGAGATTTAAAAAAAATAAAATAAAATGTACTTCCAAGCTCTGCAGATGAATTTCTCAAAGAATCTGACCCTGCAATGGTTAGGAAAAGAACTCAGCATGTTACTGTCACTTTGTACTTTAACTTACAGATGGAAACCTTACCTGAAAAGGTGGGTTATACTGAGTGACTTCCACAGTCACTGCATCTGACATTTGGTAGCCGTTATCTTCTACTGTTACCAGCAAGTAATAGACGAGACAGGGCTTGTCTGCCAGGTGCCATGCCGCTGACAAAATCAGGAGACCATCGCTAATTAGTGAGAAAGAAAGATCTATTGTCTCTTGGGAAAACAGTCCGGCAATGTCTTGAAGAGTTAAACACGCATTTCCCGTATGACCTAGCAAGCCCAGTCCTAGAGACTGGGACCTCATAGTGGCTTTACTCATGATTGCCTAAAACTGGAAACAACCCAACATCCTTCAACTGCTGAATAGATAAACAAATCCTGGTAAATCTATACAATGAACTACTACTCAGCAGTAAAAAGGAAGAAACCACTGAATGAATATCAAATGCATTATGCTAAGTGAAAGAAGCCAGACTCAAAAGGCTTTATACCCTATGATTCCATTTATACTATAAGGACAGAAAATACATCAATGGTTGCCAGGAGCTGCAGGTGGAGAGAGGGGTTGACTTAAAGAGTACCAAGGAAATTTTGGAGTGATAGAACTGTTCTGTATCTTGATTGCGGTTCTAGTTAAATGACTACGCGATGTCAAAACTCACCAAATTATACATTAAAAAGGGTGCAAGGTATTTTCTATATGTAAAATATAACTCAATAAATCTGACTTAAAAAGACCAACAAATCATCAGTTACAGGGATTGGCAAAGTGCAGCTCTCAGACTAAACTGAGCCCAGGTTGAGGTTTTGTAAATGAAGCTTTCCTGCCATGCAGCCACGTCACTTGTTATGTGTTGTCTATGGATGCTTTAATGCTACCACTGACAGAGTAAAAGAGCTGCAGTGAAGACCACATGATCCCCAAAGCCTGAAAATATAAAACAGTTTTGGAACCTTCACAGGAAAGGTTGCCAACCCCTGATCTAATCTGTTCTTTAAAGCTTACTTTTGTACAGAGGAAAAACACTTTGTTTTTAATTTTAATAACCAATCATAGAACTGCTGCTGTATATTCAAGCTGCTGTATATGAGAAAAACAAACCTTTTTCCATCTTAAAGTGTATATGGTCCTCTTAAGTCTATCAAAGTTGTTGCCCCCAACCAATTAAATGGTCTCTAATCTCAACCCTCCTAAAACATTTAGTAGCATTTTTAGCAACTCTTGGTTCAAGTCTCAGAAATATTAACAGGGTGGCAAGCACCTCTACTGACAACTAAAAACAGTGGCTGGACAACACGCACTTCAAACCAAGCAGTCCTAACGCGGCTCTCATTTCCCTTCTCCACTGTTCTCTTCCTCCAGCTCCCCAGCCCTTATCACTTCTACCTGAATTCCCGAGAAGAATTCAAGGACGCTGGCCCACATCCGAACATACTGGCAGTGACCTAAAGAGCTACTGATGACACGTAAGAAGGAAGCAAGTGAGGCCGCAGAGAATGCAGTCTCTTGCCCTCTGCACCAGGTAGGGAGGGAGAGACGGCCACACCCAGATGAGGCTCAACACTGAAGTCACTCCAAAGACTGGACCGCTGTGGGGTAATGGGTGCCCCCTGAGGCCCGGAGACACAGCTAACAGAGGATTCCTCAGGGAGTGGTGCTTGGACCAGTTTCATTTGACATCTTTATTAAAAAAATCTTCCTGATTAAAAAAAACATGAAGGTGTTTTAGGTAGTAAAGATGATAGGAAGATAACCAATTCTGCAAATCAGTAAAAATTTGACAGGGACTTCACTGGTGGTCCAGTGGTAAAGAATCCGCCTTCCAATGCAGGGGATGCAGGTTCGATCCCTGGTTGGGGAACTAAGATCCCACACGCCACGGAGCAGCTAAGCCCACGCGCCACAACTACTGAGCTCACGCACCTCAGCTAGAGAGCCTGCATGCCACAAACTACAGAGCCCACACACTCTGGAGCCTGTGTGCCACAACTAGAGAAGAGAAAACCCATGTGCTTCAAATAGAGAGAAGCACATGTGCTACAACAGAAGATCCGCATGCCCCAGTGAAGATCCCATGTGCTGCAACCAAGACCCGGTGCAGCCAAAATAAATAAATAAACAATTTTTTTTTTTAATTGACAAATTTGGGTTTCTCTGGTGGCGCAGTGGTTGAGAGTCCGCCTGCCAATGCAGGGGACACGGGTTCATGCCCTGGTCCGGGAAGATCCCACATGCCGCGGAGCGGCTGGGCCTGTGAGCCATGGCCGCTGAGCCTGTGCGTCCGGAGCCTGTGCTCCGCAATGGGAGAGGCCACAACAGTGAGAGGCCCGCGTACCACACACACACAAAAAAATTGACAAATTTTTATGCGAGTATATACAGGGCAATACATTTATGATTTCAAAAAATCCAGAATGCAGCTACCTGAGCTTTGTGTCAGTAATCATCTGATAAAAGAACTCATGAGGCTGTTCACTGCAAATAGGAGCCGAGGTTGCAGCTCTGGCCAAAAGGAGCAATCGACCGAGGAGGAGCAATAAGCATCAGGGAGACACACACGCTCCTTAAACAGAAGAGGCCCACCCAGACGCGGTGCACGGATCACCGGAACAAGAGTATTCAAAAGAGCAATGACCGCATCATTTGGAGCTATGGTGGGGAGGGGCCCAGAACGAGGGTGAGAGCTGCATCTCACAGGCCCCACGAGCATCGAGCTGCGTTAGCATGACAGCACCGGGGGAGGCGCCCAGGGTCTGCCTCGGCACAGCCAGTCCTATGTAGGTTTCTCTGTTCTCAACCCATGTCTCCGTTCTGAAAACTACACATGAGGAAACGTCCACATCCCTGCATCCTACACCCACAGTGGGCTGTGTCCTGGCAGCAGTTCTAAATTTATGAAGGTATGATAAAGCTAAATGAAAACAAGATACACTGTATTTAATGCAACTGTTTTGGGAAATTAAATATATACTATTATTTTTACTTCTTTGATAGTTTACATATGTGATTTTCAGAAACTATAAAGAAGGGTCCTGATAGTCCCAATAGCCCAAGAGAGAAAAATTAAACAAATTAAACAGCACAACTTCAAGCCAAGAAACAAGTAGAATTTGTTCTACTAAACTAAATTACTCTAGAACACATAAAAATACTCCTTAACTTCTGGTAAGTTGCGTTTTGAAAAATTACAAGTCATATATTTGCACTCATTATGAGCTCTGCCACAGAAGCCATATTACAAATGGTTTTTAAGTTCCATATGGCCTCCGGCATTAAAGCTAAACAATAACATGGGATTAAGTAGCTTTATCAGACTAACCTGGGATCTTAAGCACCATTTAGAGCACCATTTCTAAGAGGAAATTCACTCTGAGTATAAACCATGACTGAGTTCTAACTTGTACCACCACGACAAAACTCACCCCATCCTTCCTTTATTCAATACAGCGACAAACACAGGCTAAAGCTCCTTCAGCAACAGAAAAAGGGCTGGAGAAGAGTGCCTGGCATCTCCACTGAGTCGGGAAAAATGACAGCATGGAGCACCCCCAGCAGCGGGGTAGGCAGCTCTTAGAGGCTCCGGCTGTTGACAGCAGAACACATGGATCCCTACTGAGGGCAGACAGCTAATGGAACACACAGTGGAAGGCTGACAACTGCCTATATTTCTCAAATGAATTAGCACCGCTAGACGACACAAAACGATTTAGTTAAGACATAACAGTATAAGATTAGCATTAGAGGCATTCAAAAAACAGATAGCAAGATTGCTCATCATTTTATAACAAACATCAGTTTGTTTTTCCAACAACTCCTATGTTCTTCATGACAAATTAATTGCTTACCAGTTTTGCTTCAAATCCAAATACCGAATGTTGACCCCTTCTTTAATAGCTTCATAGTTACTTTCAGATCCCTACATGAAAATATCAATAATGTAAGCTCCTTGAGTTTAGGAATCGTTTCTTTTCACCTTTATATCCCAGCACCTACTAAAGTGCCTCATCCACAGTAAGTCAAACAGTTATTGAATGAATGTATGCATTTAAAAAGTTAAGTAAATCAGTGCTTTCCAATACTTCTAAAGATTGACTACTCCATTTCAGCTTATCTGATGGCTAAAACTTTGTGTATTACACTGAAATGTGTTCTAATAAATACAACAACTAAAGGAACTAGCAATCTCACATAAATGAAAATTATAGAGATGAATGTTACTGTTCCTTACCCAGATAGCATCAATAATGTTTTCCTTCAGGACTCTATTTATATCCCAACTATGTGCTTGTTTTTCTGAAGCATCATCTAATTCCCATTTACTGATGTTTGAACTTGTCAAGCTATAAAAGCTTGATCGCTCTCTATCCCAAAGGACACTTGAAAGCTATATGGAGAGGAGAAAAAAGTTTATAGATTATTATGTTCTAATGTTAATGAACTATTTTTCTGAAATTCAAAATTACATTTTATAACTATTTGATTAGTAATCCTAGCAGAATTCTTCATTTAGGACTCGAAGGAAGGAGTGATCCTGAAACAGACCTTGAGTAAGGAGGGTTTCCACAGGCACAAATATAAAGGCAGAAGGCCCAGGAAGAGCAGAGTCGGGAGGTGGGAAAGTCACAGGATCTTCAGAGAACAAGACACAGTCCTGCTTAATTGGAATGCGGGTTACAACCAGGGAAGAAGCAAAAATAAGGTTCACACACAGCACAGTTTTAAATGTGAGCTTGTAAACCTAATAAGCAAGGGAGATAGTCTCAATGGCTTGTGAGCACAAGAGCCGTGTTACAGGAGAAGGAATCTGGTAGGGCTGTGTGTAGTTCCATGTGGCTATGTTAACCTCGTCTTTCTTGCTTCTGAAGAACAGATGTGTTTTTTAAGTTGGGTATACAGGACTGTTGAGTGAAAACCCTAATTGTCTCCACTTCTCCTGTCACCATGACTCTAGTCACTAATGGGACTGGAGGGGCCAACAGTGAGTAAAGTGGACTGGCACCAAGAATTAGGGGAAATTAACCAAGAGTGCATATTAGGGCCTTACAATGGAAGCAGGAAGATGGGGATGGCAGTGAGACATGAAAGAAGCCAAACCTATAGAACCTGGTAAGGAGACACATACACACACACACACACACACACACACACACACACACACCAGGGTTTTATTCCTGAGTCTCTGAAAAAAGTGACAGTGCCATTAGAAATAAGTCAAAAGAGAAATGAGTTTTGTAAGTCAACAGGAGAGAAGAGAATATCAGCAATTTCCTTCCAGACATGTTACGTTTTAGGTTCAAAGACCAGTTAAGGAAGCAGATAATAATAGCAACCTAAAATTAGAGGGAACAGCATAGTTTAAAAAAAAAAGGTGTGCTCTCAATTCAAACAGACGTGGGTATGAATCTGCCGCTGAGTGGTTCTGTAACCTTGGGCAATTTAGCCTCACTGAGGCCAGTTCCTCATCTACAAATTGGAAATGAAGCTCTCTACGTTACAGGTCATCTAATAATTACAGGAGGTAACAAACATGGAGCACCTAGCAGAGAGCAGATGCCCCCCACACGTTAGTTCCCATCAGCCTCCCTTCATTATTCCAGAGACTGAGGCAGAAGCCCAGCAGACATAGATTTGAGTCATCCACACAGATAGCTGGAGTCATGGGGGTGGAGAACACACTTTTGGTTATGTCTAGAAAGCAAAATTAATCCTTAAACACGTTTATAATTTTACATCACAGTTTTAGTTCAAAGAATTTACTTATAAGATAATCTGTGTGACTTAAGAATATTAATGTTACAGGGTATGAACTCATTTGACCATCATAATAAAAATGCTTCACTGAAAGATCAAAGCTTTCAACTCATGTACACCACTGTTCATACAGAGGCAATACCAACTTCATAGGGAACTGCCAACTTATTGATTTCACTAAGAAAGAAGCTTGTAAAACAAAGCTATTTTATCAACTTACTATGAGATCACTGCTAGAAGATAAAATTCCCAAAAGAGAAGAAACCTTCCGACCAATTCCCGAAAGCACACCTTGCCCTTGAGGCAGGATATGCTGATGAATTTTTCCTACACTTTCGGGTATCAGGCGAATCAGCTGGCCTCCCGATGAGGATAAAATAAAACTTCCTCCCTGTGAACAAACATAGCAAAATTAGTTAAGCAGTTAAGACTAAGAAAATTAACACAAATCACTTTGATACACAAGGAAATCATCTGTACCTTAAAACAAATCTAAAAGAATAAAAAAGAACAGTGCTATTTTATTAAAATCACTTACTTATGAATCCATTCACTTAATATTAATTCTACACAGAATAACTTTGTTGCAATTTTTTTAACTGCATGTATTTTTTAATTCTGATTTTTAAGTGATAGGTTCACCATCATGCAAGTTCAACAAATCAAGTATCAGATTTTATTTCTTCAGTAAACCTGCAGAGTATATATTAGCAAACCATTCCTCCTACCGTCTAAGAGTTTCTAATTCATTTTATGAAGATCTTTCTGACAGAAATGAATGACATCGGCTACTATGCACTACTGATATTTCAGAGTCCTATGAGAAGGGCTTCCCTCTGTCTAAGTGTTCAAATCCTAGATCCTGACATTCTTTTCTTGCCTCTTTTTGATTCCCCCCACCCCTTGCCTGTATGATCTGCTCAAAACCCCAAATTTTTAGTCATTTAAATCCCACTTCCAAGCCAAATCACAGCTTTCCAATAAATATAAAAGAATATCTATCATATACCTGCACTGTTGTTAGGAAACTGCAAGTCTTATCACCTCCCAGATCTACGGACGTCTCTGTGTAGGTATCTTCACTTGCAAGCCTTGGCCAATAGCGGATGGATCCTTCTCTGGTGGCAACCATGACAGCAACAGCCTCAAAACAAGACCATAACACTCAGCAACCACAATAAAAGGAGGAGCCCAAATCGGGAGTTTGTTGACACTGATATAAAGAAACCAGGGCAATGTACTATTGATTAACAGAAATCAGAAATAAAAATTCCCTTTTTTCATATTTAAAAAATTATCATACAGTAATACTGACATTTTCCCCCTTTTGTTTTACAGTTCTATGAACTTTTATACTCTGGTTTCTCTTCAGACCACATAAAATCTTTTGCTTTTTACAGTTCTGTGAATTTTAAAACACGTGTAGACTCATGTAACTACCACCACGATAAGGATACAGTACAGTTCCATCTGCACCCAAAACTCCCTAACGCTTTCCCTTTACTGTCACACCCTTCCCTACCCTAACCCCTGGCAATCACTGTTTCCATCATTATAGTTCTGTCTTTCTGAGAATGCCAAACAAATGAAATCATATAGAATATAACCTTTTAACTCTGCTTATATATATATATGTATATATATATTTTTTGGCGGTACGCGGGCCTCTCACTGTTGTGGCCTCTCCCGTTGCGGAGCATAGGCTCCGGACGCGCAGGCTCAGCGGCCACGGCTCACGAGCCCAGCCGCTCCACGGCACGTGGGATCTTCCCGGACCGGGGCACGAACCCGTGTCCCCTGCATCAGCAGGCGGACTCTCAACCACTGCGCCACCAGGGAAGCCCCTGACTCTGGTTATATTTGACACTGAATATAACCTTTATCTCACTTAGAATGGACGTCTTTGAGATTCATCCAGGTTGTTGTTGCATGTATCAGTAGCTCATACCTTTCTACTGCTGAGTAGTATTCCATCCTATGGATAAATCAGTTTAAAGGACATTTGGATTGTTTCTGCCATTGGCTATCACAAATAAAGCTGCTATGACATTAGCATACTGTTTTTTGTGTGAACATAAGCATTACTTTCTCTAAAGTAAATAGCCAGGAATGAAATTGTTGGGTCATAGGGCAAGGGTACTTTAACTTTATAAGAAGTGAAAATCAAGTGGCTGTACCACCAGCAGGCCCACCAGTAACGTATGAGGTTCTGGTTGCTCCACATCCTCGCCAACACTTGGTAGTGTCAGTGCTTTTGATTTCAGCCACTGTAATAGGGATGTAGTGGTATCTCACTTGTTTTATTTGCATTTTCCTAATGGCTAATGATGTGAACACCTCTTCATGTGCTTATGTGACATCCTTATATCCTCTTTGGTAAAGCATTCAAGTCCTATTTTAAATTGGGCTGTATGTTTTCTTACTAAGCTTTGAGGGTTCATTTTATGTTCTACATACAAGTCCTTTGTTGGATATATAAATCATATATAATATTTATATAATATACTATTTCCTACCAGTCTGTAGTTCTCTCTTCATTTTCTTTTCAGTGCCTTTGGCAGAGCCAAGTTTTAAATTTTGATTAAGTCCAATTTATCTATTTTTTTTTTTTTTTTATGAATCATGTTTTTGGTAATTTCTAAGAACTCTTCACCTAATCCCAGGTCATGATGATTTTTTTTCCTGTTTTCTTCCAAAAGTTTTTAGTTTTACATTTTACATTTAGATCTATGATCCATTTTGGGTTCATCCTTACATAAAGAATGACGTTTAGGAGGAATGCTTCTTTCTTCCATAAAGACAGCCAATGATTCCAACACCAGTTACTGAAAAGACCATCCTTGATCCACTGAATTTCTTTTGTGCCTTTGTCAAAGATCAAAGGGCCATCCTTGAGTGAGTCTATATCTCTACTCTCTATTCTGTTCCACTGCCTTGTGTGTCCATCTCTTTGCCGTTATCTCTCCATCTTGATTCCTGTAGTTTTATAGCTACATTTCAGAACTGGGCTGGATGATACCTCCAACTTTAGAACTCCCTTATGTACTTCAATAAGCAAAAATGTACTTCAATAAGCATTTAAGTCACCTACCTGAGTAGAATGTGCTTCACCTGAGGTAGCAGAGTAAGAGAGAGCCACCAAGTTAGCACTCCAGTGGAAATCAGTAGGTGGTAGCTGAAGTTCTTTGCAAACAGATAACTATAGAACAAATCCAAACAAAAAATCTTTCATGTCAAATCCAATTTTTTGAATATGCATCTGGCTTCACTATTTCCCTTCTCTGCATATTTTAGATTCTAATTCATTGCTGGAAATACCATTCTACAAATACTCTTTCTTCTCATATCTTTTTGATCAGGCTTTCATCATCATTTTCAGTAATTTTAAAACAAAATATTTTAAGAGATATAGAATCAGGAAAACGTAGCAGCTAGACCAGACCCTTAATATAAACTACTCCAATCTCCTCCCAAATCAAGTCTATTGGTTGAAAGAAGTGTGTAGGCTTCCTATGGAATTTTCCCAGTCTGATTTGATTTTAGTTGACATTTAAAATCTGCATGACCACAGAGTTAGTATTGCAAGTCACCTAGAAAACATTTCTTAGACTCAGCAAAGTATCAGCGTTCCTCTGCTAACTCAGGATGCCCACCCCAGACCCTCTCCCTCACCTATGCTCCTAAAACTACAAACACGGTTTTCTAGGTAGCAGCAGTACAGAGGCCAGTAGACATGAAGAGTTTAGGTAACTGGGAGCCCAAGTCCCAGTGGAACAATGGCCCAGTGAACACAAGTGGTACAGGAGAGTATGCCTGATCTGGAGCGGAAAGAAAAAGAGGCTGCTGAGGGTACGGGAGTGGATGTACAAATGAAAACCCCCGTGTGAGAAGTTGACAACTGAAAGTTAAATTAGTGTTGTAAAAACTGGTATCATTTTTTCCTATTTTATTATGCATCATTCAGTAGATTCAGTGAAATACATTCGTATCTTCTAAGAAACTCAGTTCAGAGTTCCGGCAGAGAGCGCGGTGAGAAGCAGATTGCAGCCTTCTAGCCCGGGGCCCTCCAGGCCCTCCGGCCTCTGGTCGGCAGGTGAACTGGGGGGCCCCCGGGACAAGCTCAGGCTGTGTCTTACAGAGCCCCAGAGCCCTCGCCGCAGCCGCCCACTGGCAGGGCCCGAGCCTGGCAGCCTGCTCCCCCACCCCCACCTCCGCGACCTAATGGCGTCGGTCCCTCCGAGCCCAGATCCCGCCCACCGCCGGGTCTCTTGACCCCACGCTGCAGGGGTTAGGTGAAGCCTCCAGCAGCCTACCGAGGAAGTGGCGCCTTTGGGCGTCGGGCGTGGCAGGGCGAGAAGAATGGCGGCCACTGGAACGCTGCGGAGGGCCGTTAGAGCCTTGAGGGCCCGGGAAGGGGGCTCCACGTGGACGCCAGCTCAGCCACCCTTAGGCCTTGGAGCCCGTGCGGATCCGGGACCTGAGGTGACCTCTCTGCCCAACTTGGACAAGACCTCACCTCCTCCGGACAACAACGGACAAAGGCCTTAACGGGCTCGGAAGGTGAGCAGAGCCCCGGTCGACGATGGGTGGCACGTTATCGGGCCATCGGGCGGTTGGTCGTCGTTCTACCAAGACCTCGATGTCGTACCACATGCGGCCAATAGGAAGTGCCAGCCACCCTTTGGGAAGATTTACTGGCCGTTTATAGAAGGCCTGTGTATATAATATGAAAAAGCTGCTCTCAACTTTCCCCCCAACCTTTCGAAAGAAAACTTTTCGCTACATATAGGCCTTCTAGATGTGAAGAGGTTGCTGACGTATGATAGAGTTAAAGTCACATGTCTTGTAAATGCCTGTTTCTTTAAAAAAACCGTAGAAAAGAAATGTCTTCTGGAAATGACTTTTCGAAATGGAGTTGTTTGACTACCTCTAGAGGCGACATCAGGAGACACAGAGGTCCACGTTTGTTCAGTGGGTTAGAGGACATGGAATGGAAGACGTTGAGGAAGAAAAGAAGGTTCTGTGCCAGACTGGTCACAGTTAGAAGACATTTGCATATTAGAACCATTGTTTTTTGTGTGCATTTTACTCCTTACTATTGTATGTGTAGTTGACAATAAGTACTTTTTTGAAATATCTAGTCTTTCTAGATCTTCTAAAGTGCCTGGTATATGTTCAAAGTAGAGGTAGTAAAAAGACATTTTGTAAATATCTTTTTGTTAAAATTCGTATGAAATGTTGTTTTGAGGGGGGAGGGGTGGCCAAACCACCTTTTTGAACAGTACACAGTATGCACTTTGTTTGTGCACCGGTTCAAGGTCACGGGGAGGAGAAGGAAGTGCAAAGAGCTCTGTGCCACTGTGTTTATAGTGAGGCAAGATTAACCATTGTCTTTTTTATGTTCCCGCATTTTGTTTCACTTTGCTGTGTATATAGTGTATATAATGGACAAATGAGTCCTAATTTACAACATCTAGTCTTTCTAGATGTTAAAGAGGTTGCCAGTGTATGACAAAAACAGAGTTAGTAAATAATACATTTTGTACATTTTGTGTTAAAATTTATAGGAAAGATTGTCTTCTGAAAATTTGAGCATGATAGCCCTCTGGGTTGGTGGAGGGGGGAGAGAGAGAAGGGGGTTGGTCTTAGAATGGCTAGAATGCTGGTATTTTGAAGACAGTTTCAGATTATAACTGTTACATGTGTGCAGTTCGTTCAATACTGCTCTGTATATAGTGGACAGATTAAGTCCTTATTTGAAACATCTAGTCCATCTAGATGTTGAGACGTGCCCAACGTATGTTAGCTGTAGAGGTAGTAAGATATCACTTTGTAAATATCTTTTTGCTAAAATTCACAGGAAGTACTGTCTTTGGGAATGTTAAATGTCAAACCACCTCTCTGCGCAGTATACTATTGTCTATACTTGTTCAGTGGTTTGGAGGAGGGAGGGAAAGAATTGCAAAAGGTAATACGCTAGTGTGTTCATACCAGGACATTTTCAGACAAAACCATTTTTTGTATGTTCATTTTGTTTTGCTGTGTATATAGTGCATATAATGGACAAATTGAGTCCTGGTTTTGCAACATCTAGTCTCTAGATGTTAAAGGGGTTGCCAGTGTATGACAAAGTAGTTAGTAAAATTAGCACATTTTGTATACTTTATTGAAATTCATAGGAAAGCTTGTCTTCTGTAAATGACTTTTGGATATGAATTTGTTCAACCACCTCTAAGCATTACATATGCATGTACTTGTCCACTGGATTGGCGGTGGAGAGAAGGAAGTGAGGGAGGAAATGGTTCAGGCCAAAATGGTCATATTTAGAAGATACCTCAGATTATAACCATTGTTACATGTGTGCAATTTTATTAAACAGTGCTGTGTACATAGTGGACAAGTAAGTTCTTATATGAAATATCTATTCTTTCTAGATGTTTAGAAGTGCTTGATGTATTTAAAAGTAATTTTAGTAGAATAATGCTTCTTGTAAATAGCTTTTAAAAACTGATGGGAAATACTGTCTTTGTAAATGGAACTGTTAAACCTCCTCTCTGAACAGTATACTCTGTGCTTGTTCATTGGGTTTAGGGAGGTGGGAGGGAAGATTGCAAAAGATGTTTTGCTACCAGGTACTAGAACATTTCAACTTATCCATTGCTCTATATGTTACATGCATTTTGTTTAACTTTACTGTATATATTTTGTATACACTGGACCAGTGGGTCCCAATTTTATAATATCTAGTCTCTAGATATTAAAGAGGTTGCCAATGTATGACAAAAGTAGAGTTAATAAACTAACACATTTTGTACACTTTGCATTAAAAATTCATTGAAAGGCTGTCTTCTGAAAAGGGCCTTTGGAAGTGAAATTGTAAATCACATCTAAGTGACACCTATGCCTGTACTTGCCCAATGTTGGATGGATGGCAGAAAGGAGGTACTGGGAGAAATGAAGTGTTCTAGATTAGAATGTTCCTATGTAGAAGACACTTTCAGATCTAACCATTGTTACATGTGTGTAGTTTATTCAACACTACTGTGTATATAGTGGACAAACTTTAGTCCTTATTTGAAACATCTAGTCTTTCTAGATGTTTAGAAGTGCACAAAGTATGTTAAAAGTAGAGGTACTGAAGTAACATATTTTGTAGATATATCCTTTTGTTAAAATTCATATGAAACACTGTCTTTTAGAAATGGAGTGATCAAAATGATCAAACCACCTCTCTGAGCAGTACACATTATTTTATTTGTGCTGGTTCAGGAAGAAAGAAGAAAGTGTAAAGGGCTTTATACCAAGACTAACCATTGTCTGGTGTGTGTGTCTCTGCGTTTTGTTTTACTTGGCTGTGTACATAGCGTACATAAAGGACAGAGCGTCCAAATTTACAACATCTAGTCTTCCTAGATGTTAAAGAGGTTGCCAATGTATGACAAAAATAGCCGATAAATACATTGTGTACACTTTGTGTTAAAATTCATAGGAAAGACTTCTGAAAACAAGTGGAGGAAGTAAAATTGCTAAAATCCCCTCTAAGCATTACAGATGCTTATTATTCTTGTCCACTGGGTTGATAGAGATGAGAAGGGGAAGCGTTCTAGGCCAGAGTGTTCCTGTTTAGGAGACACTTTGTGACTATAGCCTTTGTGTGCAGTTTCTTCAGTGCTACTACGTGTATACATAGTGGACAAACTTAAATCTGTATTTGAAACATCTAATCTTTCTAGATGTGTAAAAGTGCACAACATATGTTGAAAATAGAGAGTTAAAAGTAACACCTTTTAAGTATTTTTTTTTCTGTTAATTCATAGGAATGGTTGTATTGGGGGAGTGGAAATTGTTAAACTTGAGTCTTGAAGAGTAAGCTGACTATTCACTGGGTGGTGGGGAGGCAGGGAGCGGACAGGGAAGGAAGTACAGAGAAGGGATCTGTGCCCATGAGTCTTTAGAAAAGTTCAGATTGTCTAACCATTGTTCTATTTGTGTGTTTTAGTTAATATTGCTGTGTATTAAAGAATAAGCAAGTCCTAATGCCCAAAGTATATTAAAAGTAGAGGGAGTAAAATAACCCCTTAATAAATGCCCTTTTGTTGGTTTTTAGGAAGGGCTGTGTCTTCTGGGAGCGTCTATGTTAATCCACCTCTTGGAGCTAGATATAGTCCTGTACTTAGTTGCTGATATGCTGGAGGAGGGGTAAGAGGAAGGGTGAAGGGAAGGGCTCTTAGCTAGTATCTCCATATCTAGAAGACAGTTTTAGGTTATAACCATAGGTCTAAATGTGCATTTTTGTAAAGTACCAATGCTTACTATGGACAAGGTTCATTCATTATTTTGTAACATCTAGGCTTCTTAGGAGTCCTGAGGTGACAATGTATGATAAAAAGTAGAGCTAGTGAATTAACCAATTTGTAAATATCTTTGTTATAATTGGTAAAAAAGTAGCATCTTGGACATGGAATTGTTAAACCATATGAGAAATGTACACCAGGACTTGTTCATTAGGTTGGCAGTAGAGGGGCAGAAGGAAGTATAAAAGAGAGGGAAGTTTGTGGATGTGTTCCTTTTTATATTTTGATAACCACTGATGTGTGTGCACCTCTTAGCTGTACTATAGGAATACATTGTTACGTAATTCGGCGGAAACATACCTCCTTGCTAATACTTTAATAGTTTAGATCAGATAATGAATCCTCTTAAAAGCATTATACTTTGGGTACTCTGTTGCTTCATGTCTCATTTTTAATTGAACGTTAAGGGAATGTAGTATTTTAATCATAACTCTGCCAATATCTTTACCTAGAGGCCTGTTGCCATTTCTGTCTTTTCTGAAGTTTCTGTCGCCAAGAAAGGATTACATTTTTTTCCTTCCAGATTGAGTTGGTGTAGTGTATTTTTGATTATCAAAATACTCATAGCTTTGGGACTTTGAAATGGTAAATATTCATGTGTGAAAAAGCATGATACATAACTGTATGATCTTAATTACATAAAAATGGATCCTTAGTTGTGTTTAAATACACAAATGAGACCTAGAAGGACACATCAAATGGTAAACTGCTTGTGATGATGGATGACTTTGTTTTTTGCTTCTTGTGTTCTTTGGTTTCCTATTATGCACATGTTAACTTTTAAGAAATAAATGTTATTTTGAAAACCTTAAAAAAAAAAAAAGAAACTCAGTTCATCAGCTTATGTGGATGGCTTTTAGTCTTAGACTTCATTAGACAGTGACTAGCATGACATTCATTAAAAATTTCCATGTCTCTAATTTTATTAAATGTAAGTAAGATGGATCTTGCTTAAAATCATGATAAGGGGAGAAAATTTTTTGAAATGATATGCTCAGTATTTCATATTGCTATGAAAATGCAAATCTATAATGCTTGAGTAGATTCAAATTATGGTCCTCCAACAACTCTAAAAATTTAGGGTAAAAATTCAAAGCCAATAGGAATCCTCTCCCCTCTCTCTTTCCAGCTCTCTAAAGAACCATTACCTTGGTAATAGGTGACAGAGCAATCTTCCAAATAATGAGTTTCTCTTTGCAGACCAGACAAGCCCATCCACCTTCATCTATGTGAACAGTCAGCTGATCATCAACTGAAGAAAAAAAATGAGGTACGTAATTAATCTTAAAGTATGAATAAGAAAAACTTAAAACTTCCTCACACCAAAATCCTCTTCATTGCCACCATCTTCACCTAAAAAAGTAATCAGCACACACACACGAGGTTAACTCACAACAAAAAATACTCTTGAATAATTCAAGAGTTATTAATATCCGAAACAAGAGATCCATTTAACTTTGACAACTACTTTTAGAAATATATCTAAAGGCAAAAAGTATATTTTGGGCCTAGGTATAATATTTCTTAAGTTTTGTTACAGACAGATATCTTACTTTTTATAATATCATATTTAGTAACATTCATAATTTTGATAAAACAACACAAATAATAAACCTTCTCATTAAATATATAAAATATTTCAAGGAAAAATCACGTTCCTTCAAAAGAACAAGATTTTCAAATAAGAGCTCTTTGAAAGTATGATAAATTACTTCATTATATGGTGACCTAAAGGGTTACATTCTGTATTAAGTGACAAAACTAAATTAGTATACAGTAGTCACTCCTCATCCTCGGTTTCCGTGGTATCAGTTACCCGTGATCAACTGCGGTCCAAAATATTAAATGGAAAATTCCAGAAATAACACTTCTTAAGTTTGTGATGAAATCTTACACTGTCCCGATGTCCTGATGGGGAGGTGAATCATTCCTTTACCACCCGCCCGTTAGCCACTTATAGTCGTAGTGCAGGTTATCAGATTCACTGTCGCGGTATCGCAGTCCCTGTGTTGAAGTAACCCTATTTTACTTAAACATGGCTGAAAGCACAGAGAAGTGACGCTGGCAACTTGGACATTCTCTTACTGTGCCTAATTTATAAATTACACTTTATCACAGGTATGTATGTCCAGGAAAAAACACAGTACACACAGGGTCCGGTGCATCCCCTGGGGGTCTTGGAACATACGCCTGTGGATAAGGGGGACTGCTCTATTGCTGTTGTACATGTTGGTGGTAAACCTGAGTAAATGTATTAGCGGCCCTAGAAATTTAATTAATGTGAGCTTTGCTCTTCGTTTAAAGTCAGGGTAGGGCTTCCCTGATGGCGCAGTGGTTGAAAGTCCGCCTGCCGATGCAGGGGACACGGGTTCGTGCCCCGGTCTGGGAAGGTCCCACATGCCGCGGAGTGGCTGGGCCCGTGAGCCATGGCCGCTGGGCCTGCGCGTCCGGAGCCTGTGCTCTGCAACAGGAGAGGCCACAACGGTGAGAGGCCCACGTACCGCAAAATAAATAAATAAATAAATAAATAAAAATAAAGTCAGGGTAGAGGGGCAAAATAAAAGGCATCAATAATGTACAAGCTAAAATATCACATCATAACTAGGTTAAGGGTGGGCTTTTTGCTGAACTGGAGTATCTGCTCCATATTTTCTTTTCCTGAAAGCACTACAGCAGCTCCAAGTCCTCCACTGGTGAACCCTCGAGGACGCTAACACAGCACACCAACTGACTAGCACTTGGAAGTTTCCACGTGAGGACGAGTTCCTCTCAAGTTTACACAGTCTTCCATTTACACATCCTGATTTTTAGAGACTCTCTCCTCTGAGGCTGTGTACTATTTGTTATTAACATGATCTGGTGGCAGGAACCAGGAGTGTGTCAAAAGGTTTAAATGCAATTTAAGCTGAAATTTTTAGATGGGAAAAGAAAATATATATTTAAAATAGGAACAATGCATGACAGAGGTTCATGGAAGATTAGCTGCCTGAAAATAATTGGACCTGAAGCTCCCATGGACTTACTGACAAGATGTGCTGGTTCAAGTTGATGAGAAATATTCCTTCTTGTTGAACGGAGTACTTTAAACTTTTGTGACTGTCATTCACAGTATGAAATCCATTTTACATCACGATGCATTCATACACAATTTTAATAAAACAAAATGAGAAGCACTCTGATATTTTACAATCTATTTCACTTCATTTTTTAAAAAAATGCTGGTCATGAGCCACTAAACTGATTTCAGTCACTACCTGCAGTCTCAAAAACACTGTTCCAGGAAATCACAGGATGCTCTGAACTTTGCTCTTCTAGTCACCCCAACTCATCCTTAACGGTGTCTTTCTAAAGCTTGTGTTGGCTGCACCGTCCACACTTCCACTCTAATTGTCTGCCAGGAGAATCTTCTAATGATGCACCAAATTGATAACATAAATTTGTGCATACAGCCTCCAGGGTACTACATAGGATCCAGAAATGGAGGTAAGACTTGATTCTACTGAATTATTAAACCCAATAATGTAAGGCAGTAGTTTTTTGGATTTTGTTTAAAAAGCTAAACTTCATACACTCAATCAACTTTTGAAATTGGACTAACTTTTGCAATTGGACTAACTTTTGCATATACAGTATGTACAGCCATAAACACTTATTTTGATTGTGCTAAAATGAACTCATTCTGCTTCCCAAATTTATCATATTTCTCAATTACAATGAAAAACCAAATAAGCCACCTATTTCTCTCCACTGAAGTGAAGGTATACCAGAGAAAGCACAAATTTCAATCTCCGTGCCAGACCTAGGCTTCATTTTGCATTGCTAACAGAGACAAATGGAAAATGATACCCACCGTCAGCCAATGTTAAGGCTTCCATGACTTTAACAGGGAGAGAAGATCCAAATGTTTTCACATCATAGTTCACAGACTCAGTTATGGAGTGGTGCGGGAATATTCGTGTAGGTGTTCCTCTAAAGAAACGGGACCATATTATTTCACTCATAACTTAAAAATTTCCATTATTCATTATAATTTTTATGTATATATTTTTGCAATAAAGAGAAAATCTCTGATAAACAAGAAGATGAAGTATAACAGTGAAAAAACTCTGGCTCATATATACTGTGTTATTAAATTTATTTTTCATTAAAAAAAAAAGGCTGACAGGATTTAGGAAAACTTGGCTTCAGACTTTCACGCTCTAATAATTAGATGCATTATCTATTCACTTGAACTCTTTATAACTCTACCTCCTTAGCTGTGAAATAAGAAGGCTGGACTAGATCAGTGTTTTTCAAATTATGGGTCTCAATCAACATTTTTAAAAAACGAAATAGAATATAGAGTTTATCATACTCTGTGGTCAAAAAAGTTTTACAAACATTGGGTTAGGTTATCTTTAAGCGCTCATCAGATACAGAATTATAAGAATCTACCAGATTTATACAATCAAAATCAAGAAATTAAATGGGGTCGTGAGTATCTGCTGCTACCTGGTCTTCGATAACAGATACAGCGGTAGAAATTATATTTCCTTCTCCCCTTCTTCTTAACATTCAGAAAACCAGTGAAAATTTATTAGTATAAAAGTTATTCTACGTCTTATCACAGGATTAACTGAGGAGATGCAGAGTGATTGAGAGCATTGTTTCTGATAAAGTATTATAACAAAGGTTTTTTCTTTCAATGATTACCGAAAGGTAAGAAGAAATTTAAAAAAAAAAAGAAAACCAAGTATGACTTATTCACTGACTTTTCTCAAAAGGAGCAGAAAACAATCACAAGATTACCATTTAAAGAGCACTTTACAAAACGCAAAAGGATACAAGGTATTCTTTAAAAATCATTTCTCCTTTAAAGTATTGCAAACTTCTATAGATAAATTTTAACTATAAGTTCAAGATCCAGTATTACCGTCTTTTTGCAGGGGAAAATTCATTTTTGATAGACGAATTCAAAAGAAAACACTCAAGACACATGTTAGCTTCTAAAATTCTAGTTTAATTATGAAAGGGGAGATGCAGACCACGGTTTCACGAGTGACGTGAACTGGTGTGGCACGCTTTTATTTGGTAACAAAACTAGTCTTATCTCATTGCTTATGGAAAGCCTTTTCCCTATTAATTTAGCTACAAAGCTAACTTCTGTAGCTAAAATCCCTTTAATTATCCACCAGCGGATATTAAGGGCAGTTAGTATGTTAAGCACATATAATGATTTTCCAGGGTTTGAGGTCCTCACTCTCCACTTTACATCTGCATCGTGCCATTTCATACTGACTCCTCGCAGGCTCAGGTCAGGTATCATTATCGCCATCTCGCAGACGAAGAGATCATGAGTGACCTACACCAGATCACAGGGGTACTAAGGGTGAGGCGGGTACCACTGATTCTAATCCAGTGTGTTCTTCACCTCTACACAAAGGTAATTCCATGCAAAGTGCATGATGTGAAGACTCAACTGATGAATTAATCAAAGCGAGGCTGAAATAACAACACACAAGGATGCAAGGGTGACAGAGGTCTCTTCTCCCAATACTCTGGCGTCCCGCGCCGTCCCCGGTTCCGGTGGCTTCGGGAGGCCCGTGAGCCTGTGAGTCGCCGAACCCAACCCGGGACGATCACTCACCGCGAGCTCAGCGAGCTACGACGGCCGGCCGGCGAGAAGAGCACCGGGGAGCTGACCGAAGACCCCAGGGCCAGACCTTTCCTAATGGTCGCCCGGGGCGTGGAGCCCGGCCCGACTCCACCCAGCGGGCCCCTTCGGGCCCCGGGCCCCGGGGTCCGCGGAGAGGAGACGGCCGGGAACATGACGCAAGGGAGAGGCTACAGAGAGCGCACGTTCAACCGTAGAGCTCAGCCTCGGTCAGCGCGCGAAGCTTGAACACCTGAGGGGAGGGAGAGAGAGTGCTGAATACGTCAAAGCGCAGCGCCAGGCCACGGGGCGCGCCGTGATGACGCCAAAGGGCCGCGCCGAGGCGCGGGGCGTGGTCGGGAAGTCAGGAGAAACCGGGAAGGAGGGGGTGGGGTGGTGACGTACAGCGTAGCGTCGAGCCATGGGGCGTGGTCAAGACGGTGGCACCTAGACGGGGAGAGGGACTGTGTGCACGTGGTCCCGTTCTGGAGCGGCGAGAATCCGGAGTTTCCAGGGAAGTGAAGCAGCAAAAGCAGGTGCCCTTATTCAGTCCGGCGGGTGGCGGTGGCCCTCCAGCAACTGGAACGCAAAGCCTCTGTACGCTGGTCCTTCCTGAGCCTCTTGGGAAATGAGTTCTTCCCTGGTCCAAGCTGAGAAGGGAGGAAAAGTGTTAAATCTGACACTGGTTTCACACTAGGTGTTTTAGATGTTATTCTTTAGGTTTGTCATTTCCCATTCACGTTGGTGACGCCACAAGTCCGTATCGCTAACCAGATCCTGCTCAAAAACCACAGGCTTCTGACAGCCGCCTAGTGGACGCTTTCACCTGGAAGTCCTGCAGACCCGTCACAATTCAATCGTTAAAAGCTGGTTGCACGCTTTCATTAGGACCCCTATCTTACTACCACTTCTGCCCCATTTGGTAAAACTGGGCAGTTGGCCAAGGCAAAAGGAAGAGCTCTGGGCTTCCCTGGTGGCGCAGTGGTTGAGAGTCCGCCTGCCGATGCAGGGGACACGGGTTCTTGCCCCTGGCCGGGAAGATCCCACATGCCGCGGACCGGCTAGGCCCGTGAGCCATGGCCGCTGAGCCTGCGCGTCCGGAGCCTGTGCTCCGCAACGGAAGAGGCCGCAACAGTGAGAGGCCCGCGTACCGCAAAAAAAAAAAACAAAAAACAAAGGAAGAGCTCTGTCCTAGGGTCATTCTTCACACTCTCCTCCACTGTGACACCGGGGACATTGTACTGAGCATCTGTAGTAGAAACCACATCTACACTGCCTCTGCCTTGGTTCACGTGTTCACCTTTTCCCTCTTTTGTAGACTTTCACCTCTTTTTTGAGTCTCCGTACCTCTGTGTAGTCTTACAACACTGTCCTCCCAGGCTGCCAGCTGATAAATGGAATATTGCCTGCCGTATCAGTAAACAGAGGATGTCAGTCATCAGCGATTGCAGCCACAGCTGATGGTGAGCTGGTGAGCCTTGAGGAAACTCAGGATATTAAAACACAGGATGCTGGCCCTAGATAGCTGAGGTGCGTATCAAAGGAATGACTTCGGTAAGCCCAGACTCTTGCATCTTCCCATACATAGAAAAATACTAAATTCCATAACTTGACATACCTGGTTTTCTTTAACAGTAATATTTTGACATTCAGACTACCTGCCCTTTGTTGCAAAACCTGTATATATCCTGGCTCCCCCCCACCCCCCCCCCCCCGCCGCCACCTCCTTGGAGCAGTTCTCTCAGGGTTAGTTGAGATGCTGCCTCCTGGGCTTGAAGTCCTAAAAATTCCTGCCAAATAAAACACAATTCTCAACTTTTAGGTTGTGAGTATATATTTTTAATTGACACCGCTTAACAAACTAAGGAAAACCAGAAGCTGCTCTTGGGCTTCTAAATGCTCTGGCTGATCGTTGCCCAAAGGTAATTTGCTAAGCTCCCTTGCAAGGTCCTTTGTGATTTAACTCTGGCTGGCTTTTCTGTCCCTAACCCACACCTGCCTCCATTGCCCTTGCACATGTTTCTTTTGCCTGGAATGCCTTCTCTCCCCCTTTGCCCACAAGTGTCTGCCTCTTATATCATCTTACTTCAGTGCTGCCTTCTCGGTGCAGCCTTCCACAGGACTAGGCATCCCTTTATCCTTTGCCCCCTGTGCTCCTACATAGAGGCTATTTATAATACTTTTACACTGCATGATAGTTGTTTACATAACCGTCTCTCACTTAGCTCCTTTTGAATGCCTTAACAGCTGTTCCCTTTGTGCACACCGTAACAGGTACATAGACTTTCATTAAATATTTGTTGAAATAAGGGAATGGTTAAGTAAACACTGGCATATGATGTGGGAGACCACAATGTGGATGTCAGGTGTTGGCACTTCCCCTGGGAAGCCATTCTTTTGTGCACGTTATAGCATCAGGACAGTCACTCAAAGGTTATATAGGCAAGCTGCTTTGCTCTTTCTTCCCCTTAAATTTATAACCCAACTTTGCACCTCATCTTTGAGTCTTATAGCTTTTATAGCCCCGTGCATTCCCCTCTTGTTTCATTCTTACCAGGGGGATGAGAGTAGTCGTGGCTGAGTGGGTATTTGTGGGATAAATCTGTTCTTGGGCTTTGTGGGTCTGGTTAGTGGTTTGTCCACCAGCCAGTTATAAAAGTTGTTATTTGCAGGGGCTGGAACGACTCGCCAGCACCTTTGTGCTCAAAGGAACTTCCCTGGAGTCCAGATGTATGGCTAAGGAAGGATGGCGAATAGACAGTCACTCATTCATTCTGGACTTATTGAGTACCCACCGCGTGCCAGACTATGCGCTAAGTGCTGAGGTTTATAACTGTAAACAAAGCAGCCCTGGGCCCTGCCCTCATGGAGTCACAGGCCAGTGAGAAGGACGGATACTGAAAAACTGGACACAAATTTATTTATGCAACTACAAGTTGAGATGTGTACTATGAAAGAAAAGAGCAGGGTGTCTGACAGAGAATGACTGGGGTACCTGATTTTGGAAGATCTACAAGGCCTCTGAGAGAAAAGGCTGTCTATGCTGAGACGTGCCGTCAGCCAGGCAAAGAAGAGGAGGAAGAGTGTTTGAAGCAGTGGATCCTCAGGCAGAGGTCCTGAAGCAGCAAAGAGCTTGGTGCATTCCAGGGACTTTAGACAAACCAACCAACAACAAGTGAGTAAAAGTAGAGGAGACTGGAGAAATGAGGGCCCAGGAAGGGCCTTGTAAACTCTATCAGACAAGATCCCAGAGGAAATAGATAGCACCCTCAAGCTGGGTAGAGAGTTTAATAAAGGACTATTAGGGGGACTTCCCTGGTGGCGCAGTGCTTGAGTCCGCCTGCCAATTCGGGGGATGCAGGTTCGAGCCCCGGTCCGGGAAGATCCCACATGCCGCGGAGCAACTAAGCCTGTGCGCCACAACTACTGAAGCCTGAGTGCCTAGAGCCCGTGCTCCAAAACAAGAGAAGCCACCACAGTGAGTAGCCCATGCACTGCAATGAAGAGTAGCCCCTGCTCGCCACAACTAGAGAAAGCCCGTGCACAGCAACAAAGACCCAACGCAGCCCAAAATAAAATAAATAAATAAAATTTTAAAAAAGGACTATTAGGGATTGTGTAAAGCCCTTACGCTCCTAACAGCAGATGGGCCAAGAAAGGAAGTGGTCACCAGAACCTGAGAAATAGGGCCCCCTGCCAGAGCCATGGCCTTGGGTCAGGAGATGCAGCAACTCATGGCAACCCGGAAGGAAGGGGACTGGGAGTGTTCGTACTGTGACCTCAGTGCAGGGAGGCCAGGGTGTGAGGGAGGAGGACACGAGGACAGTCTGTGGAGGCCGGCCTCCGGGAGGATAGGGCAGAGAAGGCACGTGGAACAGAAGACAGCACATACACCTTGGGGCAGCCGAGGGCTTCTCTATCCCTCCCCAGTGCTGCCATTTCCCTGTTTTTCCTTCTACCTCATTTAATCTAGTGCAGCCACTTTAGAAATCCAGAAGGAAGGGTAGTGTAGTGCAGTGGCTCTCCAGCCTAAGCGGGCACCAGCAGCACCTGGAGGGCTGGCTAAGCTACACGGCTGAGCCCCACCTCGGTGTCTGACTCGTTGGGATAAGGCTTGAGAGTCTGCATTTCTAACAATTTGCATTCCCAAGTGTTATTTATTTTTTTTTAACATCTTTATTGGGGTATAATTGCTTTACAATGGTGTGTTAGTTTCTGCTTTATAACAAAGTGAATCAGTTATACATATACCTATGTTCCCATATCTCCTCCCTCTTGCGTCTCCCTCCCTCCCACCCTCCCTATCCCACCCCTCTAGGCGGTCACAAAGCACCGAGCTGATCTCCCTGTGCTATGCGGCTGCTTCCCACTAGCTATCTACCTTACATTTGGTAGTGTATATGTCCGTGCCACTCTCTTGCTTTGTCACAGCTCACCCTTCCCCCTCCCCATAGCCTCAAGTCCGTTCTCTAGTAGGTCTGTGTCTTTATTCCAAGTGTTACTGAGACAGCTGTCTTGGGACATTTTGCTAACTACTGTGTAGTAACTGACAAGAGTGTATAGACTCTGGAATTAAATGGGACTTGTTTCAGATCCCACCTCTGCTGTCTACTATCTGTGTCACCTTTTTGAGCCTCTGATAAACTGCTAATAGTGCCCACTTGTGAGAATTAGAGAACAGAGACACCATTATATTTGTGGATGTCAAAAAACACAAAAAATCTGAAGAAAAGATATTTATAATAGTAAACTTTAAAGAAAATCAGTAAGAGAAAGTAAGCTACCCCAATAGAAAAAAAAGGAAATGTATGAAGGGCATGAAGCAGCACTAAATCAAAGACTAAAAATGACAAAAAACACATGAAAACATCTTAAACTTCACTAGTAATTAAAGAAATGCAAGTTAAACCACCCGCCAGCATTGTTTGCCTGTTGAACCAGCA
>NW_006771376.1:2533227-2540672 GCF_000442215.2 Lipotes vexillifer
AAAAAAAAAAAAAAAAAAAAAAGTTTCGTTAAAAATTAGTATGTCCAACGTAAGCCCATTTTTGTTTCATTAAGATAAAAAGAAAAATACCCCACAAGTGCAGCGTGTGTGTGTAAGATTCTCAGCCTAGGTGTGCCTCCCTCTGTCCAACCTTCCTAAAACTCAGCCCATTCTGTTAAGACCACACTGATTGATGTGGGACTCACCCCTGCGGTCAACAATAGGGAAGCAGCCAGGATTATTTCCTGCAGATGTGGTAGAACTATCAGAATTCCATTCTCAGCAACACAGTAATTATGATCCTCTTCAAATGGAAAGGCAGGGGTGCAATGAAGAACTCGTCACGGAAATTATCCAGGCCCAGTCATTTCCAAGGAGCCCACCTAGTGGCAATGGAACTTCTTGAGATGACTCTAAATTTCAGCGTAGTTTAAACGTCCTTCAAGCAGGTGAAGGATGTGTGTTGTTTTCCCCCGTGCTGGAGGCTGCAAACTTTTTCTGTCAAGGGCCAGAGAGGAAGAATCTCCAGCTTGCTGTCTGTTGCCCGGAGTGAGTATGGCTGTGTTCCAAAAAAATTCTACTTATGGACACTGAAATTTGAATTTCATATACCTTTCATGTATTATGATTTTTTTTTAACCATTTAAAACTGTAAAAACCATCCTTAGCTTTGCAGGCCATACAAAACAGGTAGCAGGTCACAGCTTGTGGACCCCTGTGCCAGCCTCATGAGGGAGGTGCAGCCAGCACCTAGCACAGGACCTAACAAAACAGAAGATGCTCCATAAATGTTTATTGAATGAGTTGAATGGAGATTACCAGCTAAGCTCCATGATGCCTCAGATGTAAAAACGTAGAAAAACAAACACCCTCAAACGAACATTTACAATGCAGTTTCCATATACTTCTTTCACTAATATACTTAATGTTTTACAACATTTACATTTCTTTTCATTTATTTTCTAACAGCTTTGGCACTTTTATGGAATAAAATGGATTTCCCTAAGTGGAGCCCTACTTTATAAAAGTACATATACAGGGTACAGCCTATAATGGTTTAATTTGTGATTATTTCCTGGGAACCAGTCAGGTCCAAGGTCAGAGACCTTACACAGAGAGGAGCCTGGGAGAGCAGACAACAAAACACTAAGCTCACTGATGTGACATTTTATCTTCACGTGGAGGCTTTCACGTGATTTAAACTTCTTTTTGCTTATCTTCTAGATCAGGGGTCCCTAACCCCAGGCTACGGACCGCTAGCAGTCCATGGCCTGTTGGGAACCAGGCCGCACAGCAGGAGGTGAAGGGTGGGTGAGCGAGCGAAGCTTCATCTGTATTTACAGCCGCTCCCCATCGCTCTGTAATAATAATAAAGTGCACAATAAATGTAATGTGCTTGAATTTTAATCCATGACATAAAATGTTACCCAAGACACAATTAACACCTTGTATAAGAAAATAAAATATAATGATCAAATTCAACTTTGTAAATATTTCTATGGCACAAAGAGATTTCCCTCAGATCCAACCTTGTGATTGTATTTGTTTGCTTTCTGAGAACTATACCATAGTAGTAAACCATGAAGAAAACAAGTTAAGCTTGTTAAAATTACTGTCACAGATGTACTGTTTACTAATTCAAAGAACACTGAGTTCATTCATTCACTGAATTCATTTTATTCATTAATAAATTCCCTTACGTAGAATGAAATGTAATACTCCATGCTTATCATGAAATAGTGGTTTCTTCCAGTGTAATCAGGAAACTAATCAATACTTAGGACACGAGGAAACTTCCATTTTAATCACATCAACATTGTTGCTTCTTAGGTTCTGGCATTATCAATGTAGAAAAGTACTTTTTCTTGAGGCAACAGCAAATTAATGGTGCTGATATGAAATACGACAAATCCAATGGAGTCAGCATTGCTTGAGGAATTTTCAGAAATTTAGGTGAATAAAACTATAACCACAAATAAAAGATGGTTAGTTACGTCCTCTTTTCAGAAGAGGGAAAAGCTCTTAAGGTTTCTTGATCTTCTGCAAGAACATATAAGCTTCCTTCAAATGTTTTAAGGTTGAACATTACAGTTATATTAATGATTTTGGAATTTAGCCTAATTGAATGAAATTTCAAAACTAAGTAACTGATAATTTGGCTAGGAATTATAAACTCTTAAAAGATAATTTTCAAGATACATGCCTCAGACAACATAAGTGTAAAATTCATTTTTACATCTTTCTTGATAATACCTGGCTTCCCAAATTCACAGAAACAAATATGTAAGTAATGAAATCAGAAGTTCTCATATTCAAAGGATGGGGCCTCTTCCCTTTTCACAACTCATCAGGTGCTCGTGTGCCAAAAATGTTGAAAATGCACACATCCAAACAGTCTCAGCCCAGAGGAACACATGTCCCTGAACTTTCACACCTCTGAAGAGAGGAGATGGGGAACATACCTGATCCCTCCTTGCCATGTGATGTTAACTATTTCTGTGTGTGTGTATATATATATAGATACACATATATATATAGATATATATATAGATACACACACACACACACACACACACACACACACACACACACACACAATCAGGCTTGCTTTATGAGATTATCAGGATAAAATAAAGGGTTAGATTTTCACCTTCTATTATGCTACCTGGTAAAATGATACCCAAAGTAGGTAGAGTACTACCAAGAGATTACACAGTGATTGGTAAAGTGGCCTAAAATAATTAGGCTCTTTATTTATAATTCCCTTTTAAAAGTTGTCATTTGACAATAGCTTCAATTTATAACAGCAGATAAAAGAAAGTGAGGTGCCAGGCTATATTAATCAAAATATTCCAAGATAAAAGTACAAAACCTGAAAATAACTTCAGTGAACTAGACATTTAGAAAGTTACAATTATTAAAACTCTGAATAAAAAGGTCTTGAGAACAGGTCGATCTCAAAACAATATTTTACAATCTTTGGAAAAAATAGGCAGATTTCAAATAACCTGAAGTATGATTTACAGATTTCATACAGCCTGGGTTTTTAAAAAATTTTTTTCCTGCAGTGCTGCTTTGCTTTAAAGTGTCTCATATTAAGTTTACCAATAATTGCTTCTTTATGCTGAAATAAAACTCTGTTTATTCATTAATTTCCTGTATATCCCGTCTGGTTTCGAAAGCAGTTCTTCGTGTTTTCCACACTCGGTGATCTTCCCCCGGTCAAGGACAGCTACCATGTTGGCATTCTTAATGGTGGACAGACGATGGGCGATGATGAACACCGTCCTTCCTTCCATCAGTCGATCCAGAGCTTGCTGAACGAGGTACTCGTTTTCAGCATCCAGTGCACTAAATAGGAGAGCCCACAGGAAAGCAAAGACATCAGGGCCACGCACACTGTTCACACGTGTATTTCCTGGTACACGTACACTGGCCCCTCATTAGCAGCCAATTTTCACTATGATCAAAATTGCAACTTCTTGGGTCAACTATCTATATTTTACATTATAAAGTTACTATTAAAAAAAGAAGCTTTGGACCCTTGATCTCCATAGAACTACTGCCATGTTAAAAGCATTTTGCACAGTTGCTGATTGGTGATCAGGGATTCATCACAAATGTCTGAATTGGAACCAGAACCCTCAACTCATGACTCGGCCTGCTCACTGCCTCCCAACTGTCATGATTGATTCAGACCCCGTGACTTTAAAATGTAAGGCATTCTCAGCCGTATCACTTGAAGAACAGAATAAAAGTTTGTGATAGAGGAAGAATTTGGTTTAATCCAATTACACATTAAGATAGCCTCACCTGGTTGCTTCATCTAGGAGAAGAATTCTGGGATTCTGAAGAAGGAAAAACATTAAAAGGAAAAGAAAACATAATTTTATTAGAAAAACACAAACTCTCAGTAATAAAACGAAATAAAGTGCTGATACATGATACAACATGGATGACCCTTGAAAACTCTCTGCTGAGCGAGAGGAACCAGACACAGAAGTCCACCTCGTGTGTGATTCCACTTAGAGGAAATGTCCACAACAGGCAGCCCTGCAGGGGCAGAGTCGTTACCTGGGACTGGGGTCAATGGGGAAATAGGCAGGGTGGTGTGTGGATGCTATCTTGGGGGTAATGAAAATGTTCTAAAATTGATCATGGTGATGGAGGCACAACTCTGAATACGCTAACACTGAACTGTACGCTTTCCATGGGTGAACTGTAGAGTGTGTGAATTCTATCACAATAAAGCTGTTACAAAAGAAGAAAAACAAACTCATAAGTGTCTGAGATCACATGATCTCATACAAAAACCATGATCACAGTGATCAATGAATCGGATATTCTTCATAGTGCAGTTTTAACCTGCTGGTGAATCAACTAACAGTGTGAAGTGGGGCTCTAAAGTGAGTCAGATGGAGTCTAGACTCTCAAGGTCCTGCTTGCAGTTTAGCTAGGAGTAGTACACACAGAACTGAGAAACACATAAATTCCAGCTTTGTCTAGGAATCTATCCATAAGAAATGAAAACACGCCCACACAAAAGCTTGTACACTCTTCATTCGGAGCAGTGCTATTCACAACAGCCCTAAACCGGAAACAATCCAGAAGTTCATTAACATTTGGGTTATAAACAAATTGTGGTCTGTCCATACAAAGGAATGGAAAGGAATAAAGTACTGATATAGGCTACAACATGGAGGAACCTCAAAAACTATGCTACTGAAAGAGGCTAGAAGCAGAAGACTGTATCTTGTCTGATTCCATTTATCTGAAATGTCCAGAAAGGCAAATCTAGACAAACAGAAAGTAGATTAGTGGCAGGCTGGGGAAGGCAGAAAGGTTGCAAAAGGGTATCAGGGTGATAGAAATGTTCTAAAATTGGATTGTGTGATGGGTGCACAACTCTGTAAATTTACTAAAAGTCACTGAAAAGTACATTTAAAACTAGTCAATTTTATGATATGTAAATCATGCTTCAATAAAGCTGTTTTTAAAAAAAAAAATTTGAGGAGAATAGTTATGTAACAAAGGAGAAGGCCATCATTTCCTAAAAAATACAATGTCTATGACTTTCAGCTTTTCCCTCTCCTCTTAGGAGCCTTGTATAAGTATTTCAAGTCTGTACTATTCAGTTTAGCAGGTGATTACAGATTATACAAGTAAGCATACTTGTATTATTTTGGTATTTTGATATAATCACTACTCCACCAGTTAGACTGTACGCTTCTTTAATTTTATTATTTTTTTGTACTGAAGTGTAGTTGATGTACCATGCTGTGCTCTGCTGCACAGCAAAGTGACTCAGTTACACACATAGAGACGTTCTTGTTTTAAAATATTCTGTATGCTTCTTGATGGAAGATCCGTGTGTTAAACTGTTCTCCCTCTGGCTCCTAATACTCAGGAAACACTTGCTAAATCTGGACCACAGGTACTCAGTGGAATTCCCAACTCATCTTTCACCAGCACTGTCAACCATATACCCACCCGCCCCTTCCGAAGAAAAAGGAAGAAGAAAGGTTGCACATTACAAATTACAAGGTCCCTGATTAAGAACAATGCCAACCCCCGCCGAGGGGCTTCGGGCTTACCTTAAGCAGAGCACGGGCAATTGCAATTCGCTGTTTCTGCCCACCTGACAATGACAATATATACATTTTTAAATGGAAGGCCTTAACAAAAATTCTTGGTAAGAGGTTTTTCTGATGAGCCATGTGGCAATTTGAAGGTAGTTTCTCCCAGTCATAGTTGAGATAGATGCGAGAACAGAAACCTACGTTTTAAATATTATAATGTTTCCTCATCTATCTCAAGATTAATAATAACAACAATTATTATCATGGCTAACATTGAGGAATTCCTACGTCCCAGGCATTTCTTAAATGCATTACATGTATTATTTCATTTCATCTCAAAAACAAGCCTTTGAAGTAGATCCTATAATGATTCTCTTTTTACAGGTGAAAAGCTGAGGCACAAATATCCTGCAAGAGGCCTCACAGCTGGTCAGTGGCAGAGCCGAGGTCTGAACAGTGGGGTGCGCTTTTAACCACACACGTGCCGCGCCCTGCAAGAGAGCACCTCTCGTAGCAGGAAACGAATGGAAAACTCGAGGAAGTTAGAGGTTTCAGAGCAGTACATGAGATGGACAGGAGTGAAAGGAGCTGGGACTGGTAACTCCACTGTCCGCCCAGAACACAACTCCATACTTCCACTCTCACGCTGTTTTCTTTTTCCCGCCCCAGGGAACAACCGACACACACGGTACTTTGTGCGTGTATGAAAATGGGGGCAACAGATAGACTATGCCATGCTAGCCAGCCCCCTTTGTAAAACTCAAATTCGACTAAACGCCAGGGGGCGGTGTGGGGGAAGGGGGAGGGACGGACAGATGATCCTTCCCCTCCTCACCCCTGTTGCACCCCACCCTCTCCTTCCCCCAAGGGACGCTCTCCTAAGTTATAACTGTTGAAGTCTCAGCGCAGGACTCAACTCACTCCTCCCAACTTAGTTCATGTTAGGAAACTCAATTCCACTTTTGGTGATGAAAACATTCCTTTTTGGTTGATGTTACTGGCTGAACCTACTTATTATGTCATCTGAGACAAGTTAATCATTTAAACTGAAATGGGTGGTGCTGCTAAAAGCTGTCCTCAACCAGGCAACCCCACCCTCACGAGGAGGGAAGGAGGAAAAACCCTTCCTTTCCCAGTTCTCTGGTTGGTGGGGGTCTGAGTGCTCTCGGTGTGGGTCAGCAGAGCGGCCAGCAAGGGCTCTGGTCAGCTCTGAAAACCCCAGTGCCAATGAGCACACGGGGGGCCTTCCTCCAGGGTAGACTGTGACCTTTGGTTATTTCACTGGAGATGGAGCTTGAGCATCCTGGTCAAAGGGAAGGACATGCAGCACCTGTTCCAAGGGAGCAGGTGCTGTGCTCAGGGGACAGAGCACGGGTAGCTCCCAACCCCACCCCTCCGTCTCGGTAACTTCACCACCAGCAGCTTACACTGGCGTCCTGCCCAAGGACACGTCTGTTCCAGCGACACAGTAGCAGCTCTACTTCCGGAACTTCTCCAATCTATCAAAAAACCCGGAACTTCCCCAATGTATCAAAAAACATTTTTTCATCTACTGCCTATCATTGAAACAAATCACACACAACAAACTTAAAACATTTTTGTGTTAAACTGTCTGCAGTCTAAGTTCAAGCAAGCGGTTTGGCACTGGAAGGACTCCTGCCCCCACCCAACCTGGCAGCTTCACTCTGACGTGGAGGCCTCCACCCCCTGCTCGCACACATCCAGTGACAGAGCTCGTCGTGAAAAGAAGTACAATTGAATATTTGTAATAAAAAAAAAAAATCTGTGTTTCACCAAAGATTTACTCCTCTATTCATTGGTCCCACTTCTGCCCTCGAAAGCAATAGAACTGTTTTCTCTTTCCCT
>NW_006771376.1:2541072-2548434 GCF_000442215.2 Lipotes vexillifer
AATAGACCTGTTGTCTCTTTCCCTCCTGGAAACACCGCCCTCAAAGGCGATCTGACCCGCGGGGTGAGCCGATTCCATGGGCCAGATGGTGCCACAGCCCTGCGAGCCCCCATTCATCCAGGACGGGGCAGAGCGGACTCCACCTGGGCCAGGTCTGGACCAGGGCCTGTCTGTGCACAGCCTCACGCTGAGAATACTTTTTATGTTTTAAAGGGGTCGTTAAAAAATAATAATAAGACTGTGACAGAGACCACGTGTGACGCACAAACCTAAATCATCTACTCTCTGGTCCTTTACAGAGTTTGTAAGTCCTGGGTCTACATGTAACCTACGAAGTGGGGAATAAGGAGCCCCTTCAGCTGCACGTCTGCCCTGATTCAGTCTCTGCCTCCCTGGACAAATCATCCTGCCATCCACGGTATCTGTCTTATTTTCTACAATTTTCAAGGATCTTGAGTTACAAAATGTATCTTTTCTGGGATGAGAGAAAGCTGCTGTGGCTGAGTACTACCCAGTGGGACACCAGTGGGAATCTGGAAACACCTCTGGGGTAGAAAGTGAAAGGAACTGGGGAGTTGTCCACATACAAAAGAGATGTGAGAAAACGAAAAAGGTTAATTTCATAAACTCTAAGGACAAGAGCCTAATTAGAAAATAACACTGCGACAGGAAGTGTTTAGAGAGTGTTTGCTGCAAAGGGGTAACAAAAAGGTACCTGAGAGGAGAACGCCCTTTTCTCCGACCACAGTGTTGAACCCTTGAGGGAAATGTCGGATGAAAGCAGCTGCATTGGCTACACCAGCCACTTTCTCTACCTGCTCGGCCGTCACCGAGGAAGGGTCGTCTGCACCATAGGCAATGTTCTCCGCAATTGAGCAAGAAAACAAAATTGGTTCCTACACATTGGAAATAAAACGTATTTATTGCAAATTGCAACAGTCTAGTAAATACAGTGGAGCTTAGTACAATACTTACAGCTAAGACACTAAACAGTTCCCAGAGAATATATACTGTTTTTCTGGTTCATTCTCCATAAATATACCCCATGGGCCATTAAAAAATTCATGCATTAGCACGAGCACGACTGCCTGTATCACCTGTAGGTCCCCCACTGCAGGACACGGGGTCCCACAGTAGCCACCTGCAAGCGTCCGGTACAACAGCAGGTGCTCTGTAAACACAAGTCCCCCTCCCCGAGGAGGACCCTGAGCCTGTCTGCATTCTCCAGCTGCCTGCCTTCCAAGGGCAATGGGAGAATCCATTTCTATCTATCACTTTTTGAAATACACACAGAGCAGACGGGAACTTGGCATTTGGACAGAGCTATTCTGTGGAATAGTCCTAAAAAGCAAATGAACTCCCAGCTTCTCTCTCCCTCCCTAATAAGGCTGTGGCACTGCCCTTACCCTTGCACCACTGAGCCAAGCCCCCCACCAATGGAGTGGTGCTGAGGGAAGGCTCATTAGAGGAAGAGGCTCAGCAGTCGGGGTGCTTGGGTTTGCCTGCTGTGCATGAAGCTTGGTGATAAAAATACCAATAGCTGTGTCAAAACTCCCCTGCACCGAGGGGTCCTGCGAAAGCAGCCTAATCAAAGACACTGCATTACATCAAGGTTCTTGAAATCTGCAGCCTCTTTGCAAGGAGACCCTGGCTCTGGCCACAGCCTTTGCTTGCTTGTCTCTGAAACCCATTATGCAAAACAGTAGACTGGCTAGTAATGAAAATGAGAATTGAGGACAAGCCAGAAGAAGCTAGACAGTTGTATCTTTTTCTCCCCAATCTTCTAGACTATCTGCATTACAAAGTAATGCCAGTCCCCAGCTTCTGATAAAGTCAGTGCTTCGAGTGGCTAAAATATTTAAGGTTTTCAGGAAACAGCACTATTTACAAACCTAAACAACATCTAGAAAACTTCCATTCCTTTTCTTTTGAAAGGTTCAAGACCAAGAAAAAAGCAAATGACAAAAGCAATTTTAAAAGAAAATGTAATAAAAATGGAGCCCTCTCCTCCTACCTGACTCACTGTCCCAATCTTGGATCTCAGCCAGACCGGATTTAGCTGACGGATGTCACGGCCATCAAGACTGATCGTTCCTTGCAGAGAAGGGAAGAGTCACTGGGTGTCATGGGGCCAATGACTTATGTAAACACAGAAAGGCTCTTGTGTGAAAATTCCAGACTCAGTTTTTTAAAGATTAGATACTCAAAAAAAAATTTCCAAACAAAATCTAAAACCAACGTATTTTAGGGAATTTCGGAGCTAAAAGGGACTTTTCTGGATCGTCCACGCCTACTATCTCCCTGCAGTGGTTAGATGACTAAGCCCACCTAGCTCATCCATCCAGTTCGCCTTCCCGAGTAAGCACAGCTGGAGAGTCTGCTGTCTGCAACTAACACTCTGTTTGACATGGTGGCAGAGTGTTTCAACAGTCAGATGTAACTCTGTGACCTCAGCTGACAGAATTACCTCTACACCTTGAGGGAACACAATCATGCTTCCGAATTACAATGACAGTGACCTACCAAGAAATCCCATTCCTTCTCAGTTAGGTGTGTGGCATTATACAAGCCAGCTGTAAACTTTCATAAACCTACAAAAACCTGAGGTCCTGACTTAAAAAGTGTAAGTGTTCTATAGGCTATACAAGGCAGGAATGTAAGTGTAGTTGCTTTTCTCCTTGATTTATTCACTGTGATGAAGAAACTAGAGACTTAGTATTTTGACTTGATTTGCATCCCACTCACTAGGATTTTTCTAAACTCAGAATTTTACAGCAAGTAGAGGGTAAACCAAGGCAGTGATTCCAGAGGCAAACAGTGCAGTAATACCCATTTTAATGCACTTGGTGGTTCTGTGGGTCAGGATCTGTGAGTCAGATAATTACCTGGCACATAACCAGCTCTCACACTGTTGTAACCAAAAAGACCATAAGACATACTCTTTAAATTCATGGTTTTATTTTATACTGACAATTGTTTTCTTGCTGAGAAATACCATTCTTTTTTTAAAAAAATATTTATTTATTTAATTTTATTTTGGCTGCGTTGGGTCTTAGCTGCGGCATGCGGACTCTCAGTTGTGGCATGCATGTGGGATCTAGTTCCCTAACCAGGGATCGAACCTGGGCCCCCTGCATTGGGAGCACAGAGTCTTAGCCACTGGACCACCAGGGAAGGCCCCATCATTGTTTTCTTAATCCCAAAACAGACTATCTTCTCTGATACAAAGAAGGATATCAACTCTCTAACTGTGTGGTGATGGATGTTAACTCGACATGCTGTGGTGATCATTTCACAGTATATACATATATGGAATCATTATGCTCTACACCTGAAACTAATATGTTGTAAGTCAACTGTATATTTTAAAAAGATATAAAGAAGTAAAATAATGTGTTCTTTGCTCTGAAAGCTGCTATAATCCAGTTAAAAATTAAAAAAAAAAAACCTGAATGAGAAAAATCCGTCAGAAAATCTCTACTACCACAAGAAAGCTTCAACGGAGCAGCAGCCTAGAAGTGAATCAGTGACGGCCACGTGCCCTGTCTGCACACCAGCCCCAGGCAGGAGGACCGGAGGGCTTCAGGGAGAGCCCGGGCTCCTGCAAAAGCTCAGGGCCGGCACAGAGTGGCACTTACTCATGGTGCTGCTGTGGCCGGAGGTGCTCAGCAGCCCCGAGGCACCTTCTTGGAGCCCCTCTCCCGGTGGAGGGAGCACCACACGGGAGACGAGGAGGTGGGGTTCAGGAAGTCACTCTGGACCTGAGTGGCGAACACAAGATATACAACGTGCCCGATGGGCCCTCTGTATGAGCTGCCATAGCCCTAAAAGTGAATCCTCTGTTTGGGACTTCCTTGCTGGGAACAAACCCTCTGCATGCAGAACTCGAGCACTGCACGGCCCCTGCGTAACCTGACCCTCCCTGGGGGCTCAGGAGAGGCCTCCCGTCCTACAACGTGCTCAGCCACTCACCAGCGCTGGCGTCGTACAACCTCAGCAGGAGAGAAATCACTGTTGATTTGCCAGAACCACTTGGGCCAACCAGCGCTGTGATGGATCCTGCTGGGATAGAAAGGCTGAAATCCTGGAATATGGGCACCTCTGGGCGAGCTGGATAGGCGAAACGCACGTTCTTGAACTCCAAAGCACCCTGGAAGCTCTTCTCGTTTAAAATGGCCCCCTCTGCAAGGGAAGATGGAGCTCCAGTCACTCAGGGCAAAGCTCAGGCTCACAGCGGAGCCCAGTGCCCGCCTGTCTGACTGCAGACGTGGCCCAGCATGGCGAGTCCTGGAGGCTGGGCTCTTCCCGGGCAAGTCAGGAGGCCTCTGACCAGCGCTTCCCTGAACCCGCTCTGCATCGGCAGTACAATCATATGCCCGCCACCCTGCTGGAGCCTCAGAGCCCCGAGAGGTAGAAGTTCCCATCCCAGTCTTACTGACGGGACGCCGAGGTGAAGAGGGGCCAGCCTGCCCGAGCCAACCGAGCCGTGGATGGAGCTTCCAGCCCGGGAGCCATCTGGGCGAGCCCAGTGGCCTTCTCCCTGTACGCTGCCTCTGCGGTTCGCTTGTCTAGGGTTTACCTCACCTTCTCTAAATCAATGTTTTGAGAGGATGATGATGAACAGGCAGGCGCTGCACAACAGCCCGGGAGCTAGACGGGGGTCAGAGGTCTGCTCTGTCCTGTGTAACCTTGCTCCTGACTTGGGAGAAGGGGCTCAGTCTCTCCCAGCCTGTCATAGTGGAGAATACTGGGCGTTCACTACTGACCTGGGGCCAACCGCCAGTACCTAGGGATCAGCGAGCAGCTGGCAGTGGCTGCCGCTCCCAGCCCCATCCCCCGAGCCCTTGGCTGGCTGGCCCAGGCCGCACAGCTGCCCCGAGCTAGCGCCGTTTCCCGGGAAGCAGCTGATGAAGGAGACAGCTCCAGCCAATTAGCACCAGCACCCTCCACCCCACCCCCGAAGCCAGGCAACTCAGAGGCTTTTATACGTGTGATCCCTCTTCCTGCCTCCCTCCCCCTGCCCGCACAATCGTCAAAAGCACCAAGGAAGAGAGTCTGGGCACTGGCCGCGCCCTTGCTATCTGCACCCCTGAGCTGCACTCACTTCTACCCTGCTGTCTGTGGTAGCAAATCGCCTGCAGGGAGGTAAACAGTGGCTGCACACTTTGTGGTCAGTCCCCACGCCTCCAGGGACGCCCTGGGGCCCCATGACAGCGCCCAGCAGCTGTGCTTCCTCACCGCCCACCCCACTGACGGCCCTGTCCCTGCCACATGCAAGGGACAGCGTCCCGCTCAAGTTCGTCCATCCCAAGTGGGGCAGGAAGCTGGTGTCACTGTCCGGAACCACATTTGTTTAATCCCAGCAAAGAGGAGCAAACCCGTTTCAGACCCACCATTGAAAGGAAGCTCTGGTTCTCTCTCGAGGAGCTCCCAGAGGCGGCCCCCGGCACCCAGGCCCTTCATCAGCTCTGAGTAGAAGGAGCTCAGACCTGAGGACGAGAAGCAAAGACTCACGCTTACCATAGATCTCAGTAACCTCAGCATGTGATTTTTTCTCTTTCTTTAAGAAATCAAGAACTTTCACCCTTTCACTTAAAGGAAGCACTTCATGGCTTCTCTGTGGCATATCTGAATTGCCAGCATCACCACTCTTGCAATTTGGGGCCATTATTAAGTGAAACAAGGGTCACATCAATACAAGCACTGCAGTACTACACAGTGCATCTGATCACCGAGACGGCTACCAAAAGACTAATGGGTGGGATGCGCTGGACAAAGGGATGGCGCATGTCCCAGGCAGGACAGCGTGAGATTTCATCATGCTACTCAGAATGGTGTGCAATTTAAAATTTATGACTTATTTCTGGAATTTTCCATTTAATATTTTCAGACTGCAGTTGACCACAAGTAACTGAAACTACAGAAAGTGAAACCGAGGATAAGGGGAGACTATTGTATACAAAGAATTCTTAAAACTCAACAATAAGAAAACAAACAGCCAATTAAAAAATGGACAAACAGATAACTCACCAAAGAAGATACACCCATGGCAGATAAATATATAAAAGGTACTCTGCATCACGTCACCAGGGAAAAAAGCAAATTATGACAACAACGAACCTATCAGAACAGCAAAAATCCGAAATTCTAACACCACCAAATGCTGGTGAGGACGTGGAGCAACAGGAACTCCCATTCGGGGCTGGTGGGAGTGCACAATGGTGCAGCCACTTTGGAAGAATGTCTGGAGATTTCTTACAACACTAAACATACTGTTACCATATGCAATCTAGCAATCGTGCTCCTTCGTGTTTACCCAAAGGAGATGAAAACTTATATCCACATAAAAACCTGCACACAAATGTTTATAGCAGCTTTATTCATAATTGCCAAAACTTGGAAGCAACAAAGATGTCCTTTTAATGGATAAACTGTGGTCCATCCAGGCAACATTAAAAAGAAAAGAGCTATTGAGCCATGAGAAGACATGGAGGGACCTTCAATGCCTACTACTAAGTGAAGGAAGTTAAGGTGCAAAGGCTCCACACTGCATGATTTCAACAATACGGCATCTGGAAAAGGCAAAACTGTGGAGACAGTAAAAAAAAATCAGTGGTGGCCAGGGGTTGGCGGGAAGGAAGGATGAATAGGCAGAGCACAGAGGATTTTTAGGGTAGTGACACTACTCTGTATGATACTACAGTGGTGGATATATGCCTTTATACATTTGTCCAGACCCACAGAACGTACAACACTATGAGTGACCCCCTAAGGTAGACTGTGGACTTCGGTGATAACGTGTCGGTGTATGTTCATCAATTATAACAAATGCACCATCTGGTGGGGGATGCTGATAAATGCAGGAGTCTGTGCATGGGGGGCGGGGGGTCTATGGGACTCTCTGTACTTTCTGCTCGACTTTGTTGTAAACCTAAAACTGCTCCTTTTTTTTTGGCTGCGTTGGGTCTTCGTTGCTGCGCGCAGGCTTTCTCTAGTTGCGGCGAGCAGGGGCTACTCTTGGCTGTGGTGCGCGGGCTTCTCGTTGCAGTGGCTTCTCTTGTTGCAGAGCACGGGCTCTAGAGCTCAGGCTCAGTAGTTGTGGCACGTGGGCTCAGTAGTTGTGGCTCACAGGCTCTAGAGCACAGGCTCAGGAGTTGTGGCGCACGGGCTTAGCTGCTCCGTGGCATGTGGGATCTTTCTGGACCAGGGCTCGAACCAGGGTCCCCTGCATTGGCAGGCGGATTCTTAACCACTGTGCCACCAGGGAAGCCCCTAAAACTGCTCTTTTAAGAAGTCTATTAATTGGAAGGAAGGAAGGAAGGAAGAAAGAAGGAAGGAAGGAAGGAAAAGTCAAGGGAAAGA
>NW_006771376.1:2548445-2552034 GCF_000442215.2 Lipotes vexillifer
GGAAAGAGTTGTAAGTAGTTCACAACATAGTAAAGAGTTTAGACTCTGGAAAACAGAAACGAAGACAAAATGGCCCTGGATAAACAAAATGTAGTCTATCCATACAGTCGAGTATTATTCAACCACAAAAAGGAATGAAGTACATGCTACAATGTGGGTGAACTTTGAAAACACGCGAAGGGAAAGAAGCCAAACACACGAGGCCACAAACGATATAATTCCATTCACGTGAAATATCCGGAATAAGTAAATACATACAGATAGGAAGCAAACTGGCTGCGAGGCGCTGGGGAGCAGGGTATAGACTACTTGATGAGTATGGGCTTTTCTTCGAGGGGAGGAAAATATTTTGGAACTAAACAGAGGTAGTGGTTGCACAACACTGTGAATGTACTAAATGCCACCGAGCTGTACATTTAAAAATGATTAAGTTTGTGTTATGTGAATTTCACCTCAATAAAAATGTAAGAAAGAAAGATATTGGGTTTGATAGGAAGATGTAAGAGCCTTCTCTGGTATAAAAGAAACAAGCATGTTTTCCTTCAAATAGTACCTCTGACCCTCTCACAACAGAAAATAAATGTAGAATTTACTGTGGGTTCTTTTTTTTTTCAGTAAAATCTATTCTAAGCAGGAACCAACATATAAAAATTCTGATTTATTTAATAAATAAAACAGAATTTCTTGATTGCAGATTCATTACAGAATCACTCTAAACAGTGAGCTTCACAAAAATATTTAAAACCCACCTCAACCTGTAACAGGTCCCTACAGTCCCGCCCACACTTCACTCCTCTCTCCGCCGCCAGACGGCAGGAACCATCATCCAGAGCCGTGGGGTGGCCTGTGGCTCAGGAGGCCGAGCCCCCTGAAATCTCAAGCACAGACAAAGCCTCAGCAGCACATCTGTGACCAGGGGAGGTAACTGACTCCCAGGGGATGGGAACTGTGTTTCCAACCAATTTCTGTGCAAGACACAGCTATGAACTTGGGACAAAAGGTAGGGCAGCAGAACACCCCAAAACAGAGGTAGCGTCTATCAGGTCAAGTACTATGGAAAAAAGAAGGTGTCAGCAGAGGGACTAAGGAAGATCAAGACAAATGTGGCAGAAAACGCAAGGTTGGGGGGGGGCAGGAGGAAAGCTGACAGCGGTCAAGCGTGGACCGTGCACAGGAAGGCCACAGAGAGGGAAGGTGGCGGCAGACAAGTCCACTCTGAGGTGGGACAAAAGGCTGAAAGGAACCCACCCACACGGGTGTGCGAGCCTACAGCCCGACAGGCCCAACCCAAGAGACGGAGAGAAAAGAGAAACACCATCATTGCTCTGTCCTCCTGAACTGGCCCTCTCGCTTCCCAAGTCACTCAGCACCTGGAAGTGTCTTGATCAGGTTTGTCTTCAAGACCAGCCAGAGGAACTAAAATGCTATTTTTAAAGGGGTCTCTGGAAATCTCAGTCCAGAAAATATCCTCACTTGCCTGCAGATGTCTAAGGAAAAGCCTATACCTTTAACCAGTAGAAAACCCTGAAACCCTGAAAACAACAAGAGTGTCGGGTTGAGGTGACCCCCATGGGATACCTGAGCTCCTTGAACCAGACTTCAGTGTTTATCTAACCTTTCCATCTCTTTTCAAAGAGAAGAAGGAAAACAAAAAGCAGGAAATCATCTGCTCCCAGTTGGCTGGGGCCTCAGGAAAGCTACGGAAAAGAAAACCTTGCAGACTCCATGGATCTTGCTTCCCTTCACTCAGAAGTAGACAATGAAAGCTCATCTCTGAGAGATTCTTGACAAAAGCAAGCAACTGTGCTTCATGTACTTTATCGTTTATATTTGTGATTGTTCACTAGTTTTTTTTTTTTTTTTTTTTTTTTTTTTGCGTTTTGCGGGCCTCTCACTGTTGTGGCCTCTCCCATTTGCGGAGCACAGGCTCCGGACGCGCAGGCTCAGTGGCCATGGCTCACGGGCCCAGCCGCTCCGCGGCATGTGGGATCTTCCCGAAACGGGGCACGAACCCGCGTCTCCTGCATCGGCAGGCGGACTCTCAAGCACTGCGCCACCAGGGAAGCCCTGTTCACTAGTTTTGAACATGGCTGACTTTGTACAGAAGGAACTTTACTCCCCACCAGTGACTTGCCCATCATGGAAGCATCATCACCAGAGGATGGGGCTTCCTGTACATGCCTGTTCACACCACCCTTCCTCCCCAGCATCCATCCTACGGTGAAAGGGAACAGGCTGCCCTACATGCAGCTGGAAAGAGCTCCAGTGAGACCCGGAACTCCACCAGCTACAGGGGGCCTGCAAAACCCTGGAAATTCCAGACCCCAGGGAGGATCCCACTTGTATCTTTTCTCTTTCTTTCAAAGTCAAGTTGGAGTAACATTCTAGGAGAGGTTTTTGCAGTTAGTTAATTGATGAGAGGTGGAGTAATGGGAAAGTTAAGTTTTCATTTCAGAAACTATAAACCTATTGTTGGTTTGTAAATCCCCAAGCCTATTTAAATTATATACCTCCAATGCTTAATCCAACCCAGAAAGCATACATTAGGAAGGAAGAGAGTTCACCCACTGTCATGTGGGCACTGCCCATCAGCAGTCCTCCTTTGTACAGGACAGAAAGCACGATCAGGTTCCCAGAGAGCCCGGTCTGTCAAGGGAAGAAAACACAGAAGTCAGGTGGGAACCAAAGTCGCCAAATGCAAAAAGCATTCACATGGCCTATAATTCCCTTTATGCATTTCACCATCAAGCAAGATTTTTCCAAAATACTAAGTAAGTTTTAATCTGAATTTAAAAATACTTTTGAAATATCACAATATTGAAGGAAATAATCTCATTAACACAGAAACCTAAACACTAAGTCACCTGTCAGATTCCTATTTTACTCAGTCTAATCAATTTGCAAAGGAGAAAAATAATAGTAAGGAGGCTGGGCAGGCTGCACTGAGAAGCCAGAGCCCTGCATCTTGCTCACCTGCCGACCTGCGTTAGGTGCGTGGTCTCTGTAAGCGCTGCCTCCTTGGGCCTTCCTATCCGTTAAGTCACGGCCGTTACTGAATCACCTCTAATGTTCTTTCCAGTTTGAACACATTATGAATTTGCCATCATGGTGATTTTCTAGTTCGGTGTCCTACCCGAGTTCATTGTGATCAACGTGATCAATTTTCTTATACTTCCTTCTTGAAATACACTGAGATTATTTTGGTTAATCCTCAGTGGGTCACAAACTGCCTGCATCAGAATGACCTGGGGCTAAAACACAGATTGCCAGCCCCATCCCAAGAGTTTCCAATTCAGGACATGCTGAGTGGAGCTGAGAATCTGCATGCCTAACCAGTTCCCAAGGCGAAGCTGACGTGCCTGGTCTGGACCACACTCTGAGAATCAGTGCCCAATCCCACACTGTCTTGGTCTCACCACCTTTCCTTTAATTACATTTACTTGTTTTCCTCCTCCTTCACAAAAATATTTTAAGGATGGTAATTCTTACTCTTGAGGGAGAAGCATTTTCTACGTATGGCAAGATTCACAGAATAAAAGCCCCTCCCAATCATAACGTCTACCCTTTTCACTCTTTTCAAAATGATTTA
>NW_006771376.1:2552073-2566076 GCF_000442215.2 Lipotes vexillifer
ACTCTTTCCAAAATGATCTACTTACTGCTCCAAAGAAACCAGCCCGAGCAAATGCCTCTTTCCTTGCTAACTGCATCACATGGTCCACTTTGCTGGTGTATTTCTCTATCTCAGTCATCTCTTTCCCAAAAGCTCGAACAGTTCTTATATTTCCAATACGTTCCTCAGCTAGCTGGGAGAAATAATACATATATTTCGAGGGAGGCAAAATTAAAATGTGGTTCTCATTTTTAAGATACTATCAATAGAAAGCTGCTCATGATACGCAACTAAGTCAAAAATAGATTACAAAGCAGAGTATATGACAAACAATCCTGTTTCTGGAAACAAATATATATCTATACATAGACACATCATATATATAGGTAGATAAAGAGATAAATGGGAAGGTAGGTAGCTACTAGATAAAGAAATATATTTTATGTAGTGAAAAAGATAGATGAAAAGGATAGACTCCAAAATGTTAATAATTCATTCTGAGAGCTAGAATTATGCATGTTATTTTTTCTCTTTATATTCTCAAAATTTTTGTTTCATAAATATGCATGGTTTTGTAACATGAAAATATAAGTTATTTTTAATTTTTAAAAAAGACAATACTGGATAGCATTACAAAGCTACCTTTATTAATTAATGAAGGACAGAATATCATCCAGAAACTATTTTCAGAATATAATTAGCTTTTTCGTCCTATAAGAAATAGTGACAGTAAGAAGTTCACACAATGTACAGTCAAGTGGGCTCAACGCTGAGGTGTGGGTACTAATCTAGTCTAGAAGGCAGAGTACTCTGTGTTGCTAAGATCCGGGGGGCTAATGCAAGGAAAAAAGAAGTAAGTTTTTGAAAAGCTTCAGCACACCCCTTGGGGTCTGCCCACCAATACCCCAGCTCTGAGTTCATTCAAGTGGAGACCACACCAGGGAGGGGCCTTTACCTGAGTGGCTTGTGCCAGGGAGTCCTGAGTGACTTTGGTCAGTTTCCGTAGGTATCGGCCATAAAGCACAGCAAGGATGGATATTGGAGGCACCACACTCAAAACAAAAGTGGCCAGATTAGGGGAGACAAAAAACTGTCAAAAACAAAAGCCAAAAGGTATCGTGTTACACAGAGTAGCAAGACATTCTCACTGCCCGCTCTAAGTGTGTGCGTGTGTTGAAATTAACAGGCAGGCTTAAAGGTGCTGTCTCAAAATTGTACATCCAGTTTTGGTAGAACTTTTCAAACATTTTCAATCTTCACAAAGCCCCATGAACATTCGGCCTGCCACACAGGAGTGACGTGACAGAGAGCTGCTGAAGCAAGGGTGGGGCTCTTTTACCCTCCACTGCTGCACTACCACTGGCACAACGCAGGACCAGGGCTGTGTAAATCAGGCCACGCTGTTCACCGACAGAGAAGGGGGGCAGGATGTGAGCAGAGGAAGGAGGCCGCCTTCTGCTCCACGCCGGCCAGACCACACCAGGAGCTCTGCATTCAGGTCCAGATCAAGGGCTCTGAACAACCTGAGCAACATCTCACTGAAATGACTCAGGTGGCGGCAAGACCAAAAACACCCACATCACATGACAGGGTTGAAAGAGGACTTGGCAGGGGGTGTAACAACCAAGTTAGAGCTGTTTCCGCGGCTCAGAGGACTGGAATCTCAGTCGGATGATCTAGACTCAACAAAAGGAGGAGTCTCCTAACAACTGGAGTTGCTCGAAGGGGAAGTAACACAGCGGGGTTTTCCCGTAGCCAACCCTGCAATTAGGTGATTGTATTTTAAATGGTACTAGCATCTCTTCGACAAATTATTAATTATAAAATAGTATCATCAGTACAAGGCTCTCCTAAAATGCTGAGGAAAAGCTGCAGACTGAAATGTAAAGTAAAGGACGAAGCACGCAATCATTCACTTATTTACTCATTGGTTGCCTAATGCCGTCATGCAGCGAACACTATTCTAGGCACCTGGGAGATAACTGACCCATGTGGAGCTTCATCCAAGGGAACAGCAAATGTGAGAGTCGGAGAGTAAACAGGTGAGAGAGAGAGAAACCACAGGGTCATGTGGTCTTGGAAGAGCAAGTACACAGAGGCCCTAAGGCAGCAATGAGCTTAGCACCTTGATCTATGGGACGACCCACCCTGAGCAAACAAGCAGACGCTGGGATGGCAGTGGCCACAGGACACATGCAGGGGCAGCGAGGCACCCAGGCAGGTCTCAGTACAGCCCAAGCAAGCCCTCTGCACGGGGGGCAGGAGTATCCCTCAGTGCCCCCCAGGCCCTGGGGACGGGCTCAGAACCCTCCCTCCCTGTGCTCCGGTTCCACACTTAGAAATAACCTTCTGAAGAATACCACAGGGTGCTGTCATGCAAGGAGCGCTGGAGTATCAGAACACACATCTTAATGGTGGGAGGAAGACCCCCAAACGTAAATTACCAAACTGGCAGTATGGTACAGACATCATTAGGTTCTTGGAAGCAGGCTTACCATAGTCGGGTCCAGGGAGCCCATGAGAAACAAAGCACACTTCTGTTCCTCCAGAGCTAAAGGCCAGGTCCCAGGGGATGCCCCCTTATGAGGCCCTGCTATGAGCTGAGTGTTTGTGTCCCCCCAAAATTCATATGCCTTAAGCCCCCATGGGGCTGGACTTGGAGATGGAGCCTCTAAGGAAGGAGTTAAGGTAAAATGAGGTTATAAGGGCGGGGGCCCTGATCTGATAGGATTCGGGTCCTTAAGAGAGGAGACACCAGGGAGTCAGCTCTCTCCCCACAAGCACAGAGGAAAGGACTTGTGAGCGGAGCACACTGTGAGAGCACGGCTGCCCACAAGCCAAGAGAAGAGGGCTCAGAATAAACCTACGTTGTCAGCACCTTGATCTGGGACTCCCAGACTCCAGAGCCACGGGAAATAAACTTCTGTTGTTTGAGCCCTCAGATGTGGTACTTTGCTATGCAGCTCAAGGTACTAAGGTTCCCTCCCTCCAATGAGCCACCTGCCCTACACTGGGACTCTCTTCACCTGCTACAAAAAGAGGTTCCCAGCTCTTCCTGAGCCCTGGACTATTAATATCTGGAAATGGTGCTTTAGTTCAGGAGGGCCCTTCTCCCAGAGTTTTGCGTCTCTCTTGGCTGGGCATACATAAGATTTCAAAGCTGTCTTCCATTCTGTATGTCAGATCTTACAGGCTCAACATATCCTTCTGCTCTGGACTGAATGCCCTGTGGAACACAGGACAGAAATCCAAGCTTTTCCACCTGTGAGAAAAGATCAGTCACCGTCCTCATTCTAGGGGTCTAGAACTGTGCTAAGATGACAGCCTCTCACAGCTACTGAGCACCTGAAATGTGGCCAGTGTGCTGGGGAACTAAATCTTACATTTTATTTAGTTTTAACTAAAATTTAAATTTAAAAACGGATACTCCATTTCTATTTAGTTATTGGTAAAGTTTTAAGTATATCTGGGAATTTGGGTATGTTAATATACTTTTTCAACCACAAATTTTATGAAATCTAAATACAGATCAGGTATTCCCAATGAAAATTTAGCATCCAGATTTAGATGTTCCGTAAGTATAAAATACACACTATATTTTGGGGGCTTCCCTGGTGGCGCAGTGGTTAAGAATCCGCCTGCCAATGCAGGGGACAAGAGTCCGAGCCCTGGTCTGGGAAGATCCCACATGCCGTGGAGCAGCTAAGCCCGTGTGCCACAACCACTGAGCCTGCGCTCTAGAGCCTGCGAGCCACAACTGCTGAGCCTGCGAGCCACAACTACTGAAGCCCGCATGCCTAGAGCCCATGCTCCGCAACAAGAGAAGCCACCGCCATGAGAAGCCCGTGCACCGCAACGAAGAGTAGCCCCCGCTCGCCGCAACTACCTGCACTAAGCAACTAAGACCCAAAACTAAATAAATAAATTTATAAAAGAAAACACACTATATTTTGAAATCTTAATATGAAAAAATAATTTGAAATATCTAACAATTTTTATATTAAACACATGTTGAGTTGATAATATTGTTTATATTAAGTAAAATTATTAAGATTAATCTCATCTCACCTTTTCGCTCTTTTTTTTTTTTTAATTTTTTTTGGCCACGCAACACAGCTTGTGAGATCTTAGTTCCAGTTCCCTGACCAGGGATTGAACCCGGGCCCACAGCAGTGAAAGCGCCGAGTCTTAACCACTGGACGGCCAGGTAATTCCCTCTTTTTGCTGTTTAAAACGTGGCTACTAGAAAATGTACACTGGCACACGTGGCCTGCACTACATTCCTACTGGGCAGCCGTGCAGGTCTGAAAAGACCACTGGTGTGAAGAAGGGAGCTGGGCTCAAGCCCCTAGCTAAAGAAGGGACACGGGCCTGGGTGGAGCGGGCTCCCCTAAGGGAGGGCAGAGCTGCCTGCGTGCAGGAGGGGACCTGCTTCTGATAGGAGGAGGAGAGGAAACGAGGCCTCCGTCCCATCCAGACGGCAGTGGCAGCTTCCTGCCTTTGGGGACAGAACTGACACCCCTCCTCTGACCCACGCTCAGGACCCGAGGGCCCTCCCACCACCTTCACACGTTTTTGGAAAACCCAGGCAACAAGGTAAGTTTTTCTAAACGCAACGGTCCGTTCTCCAGACAGGAAATCATGGCAGAGAAGTGAAGGCGCAGGTGCCACCAAGGAAGCAGCTGCTCCAGGTCCCCACGGCCTCTGCGACAGCGATGAGAACAGCTCAATGGAGCGCACCTCACGCCTGAGAAGAGGGCGCGGGCCGAGCCCCGGCCACAGGGCGCCCCGGCAGCCGGACCGACATACCATCATGCCAACGCCAATGGAAGCCTGGGCTCCGGCCCTGAGCCCGTCCGAGAGGTTCTCGGTCACCGACCGCCCCAGCAGGGCCGCGTCCGAGGACAGGCGGTTGATCAGCTCTCCGGTGCGCGTCTTGTCAAAGAAAGCGACCTCCTGCCTCAGAACCGAGGAAAAGAGCGAAGCTCTCAACCTGTTCACGATGCGCTGACCTGCAAGGTAAAGAGCAGTGGCGTCGGCTTGGACTCAGCCGCTAACACGCAGCCGCGCGGCCCGAGGTCGGCGCCTCTTCTGAGCCGCAGCCCCGGAGGCCTGTCTGCGCCGGCTCGGGTGCGGTGGGAGCCCGGGCGCACTGATCGGCACGCGCTGGTGACCAGCACCGATCTCCTCTCGGGGCCCACAGCCCGAGGATGCCGAGGACAGGATACAGCGGTAAACGGAATGTGACCAAGAGACTTTCGTAAAGTATAACTTACAGAGAAGTTTTACGACCTTAATTTCTCAAAAGCTAATTTTGCTTCTCCTTCGCAATCCTTTCCTGGATTTAACTTCGAATGGCAAGAACTGGTTACTTATCTACAGAGTGTTTCATCAGCTAAATGGCCAGCAACCGACTCGGAGTCGGGTGTCCCGGGCTCTAGCGTCACTGTGGTGTCACCGCCTACTAACAAGCAGGTCTCACAGTGACACCGACCACTATCGCCCGGCTCCGCCTGCAGGGGCGGCACAGCGCGGGGCATGTCCCGGCTTCTGCGGCCGCCTCACTCAAACCTCCCCGAAGGCACATAGGCGACTGCGCTCCAATTCACGGGAGAGGCAGGTTGAGCACAGAGCACATGATCTACAACAATCCCCAGCCCAGTGTTGGCCCTGCCCCCGCGCGGTGGAGGAAGAGAGGACAACATGGGGGCCGGAGCACAGGGAACCCACGAGATCCGCCCCACCCCCACCCTACGAGGCCCAGGAGGTGGGTTGTGGCACCTGACGTCTGCATGAGGTAGACGCGGACGGCGTTGGCCGCGGCACCGCACAGGAACACGCCGCCGAGCGCCAGGCAGAGGCGGGTCAGGCTGGAGCTGTAGTCCGCAGAGGGGTTTGTGTAAATGACGTCGATTATCTTCCCCAGGAAGAAGGGGGCGGACATGGTGATGACACTGGACACCGTCAGAAACCCAACTGCAGCTGGAAAACACAAGCAACTCTCCGGTTCATCGGTGCTTTGGCCAAGGGGCAGGGTGCTGAATTCATCACACTTCTTTCCCAAATAAACTTTTCAGGGCATGTGATCCTCTCAGATGCCGGGAGTCTCCTCCCTTTAGCTCCTGGACCCCTGACTAAAGGGAAGAACCGAGTAGTTTCTGGGGCCAGATCAGGCAGGATGGCTGTAAGGGCACTGATCGTCCCCAAGTACCCAGACAAGACGGCTTTTCCTTTACCCTGGTCTGCTGCTCTCTTCTTCCCCAGGAGTAACTGAGAGCTAACCACAAAAATCCGTTCTGGCCTCCCTCCCGAGATGATATTTTTCCTACATTCGTGCTATACACTGTTATTCCCTGGCATCTAACTGTATCTTAGCTTGAAGATCAAACTATGCAGGTAAAGCTCTTGATTATGTCTAATATTTCAAAACACTTGAACCTTTGGAAAGCAGTTATGGGCAGCCATTACACACGTGATACATTCCTTCTTAATATTATTGCTCTGGGAAATAAAGTACCAGCATATGAGCATGATAATAAAATATGTAAGAACACAACTGTTCACACTCCTTAAAAAAAAAAAAAGACACAGGGCACAGTATCTTTTCAGAAAAGAAAATATCGAGAAAATCCAATTAGGAACAACATGTATCAGATAAGAACATTCCTAATAAGAGGAATGCAAATTTACATTACAAAGATGTATCAGTTTTCATCTAATGACTGGCAAAGGTCAAAGAGTTTGAGAGCATGGTGTTGGTAAAGCTGTGGGGAAAGAAGCATTTACACTGTTAGTGGGTGTGCAAGCTGGTACAGTTGCAATGGCAGAGCGATGTGATCTTATCAGTTAAAACATAAATGCACATGCCCTTTCATCCACCAGTTCTATCTCTAAGATCCTAACTTACAGATACACTCCCATATGTGTATGCAAAAACTGTACACTCAAGGGTGTTCATTATGACATTGCTTATCCCAGCAAAAGATTCAAAATATCCTAAACGTTCATTAATGGAGAAAAGTTAAATCAATTATGGAGTATTTATTTTATAAATATTATGCAGTCGTTAAAAAGAACGAGGTGAGTCTATAGGAAGCGACATGAAGCCATCCACCAAGATACACTGTTAGTGAAAAAGGCCAGGACACAGATGTTAACGTCTGTGGCACTTTTTTGCTTATTGATTTTCAAGTTCATGAATGCACAGAATATCTCCAGGAGAGTAACAAGAAACAAGTAACAGAGATTCCTTCTGAAGAGTGGCATCAAGTGATTGGGGCAGGGCGCGTGCCACTGTGCACCTTCTGAGTTTGGTCCCGCTTGGGGCCCAGCTAGCTCCATCACTGGAGAATCAATGGTGAGAACCCCAAGTGGACACAATGTGGGTTGAGCCCTGGGGAATGGGCGCTCCCAACACCCTGCAAACAGCTTCTCTATCTGTGTCTTGCCTAATGCTCACACTTCAGTGAAAGGCTTTACTTTCACGAAACCTTAATAAAAAGAGTAGAGAATGAACTCAATGTGAACCGGTTGTTCAGTTGGCAAACAGAGCTCTAGGAGGAATGTGAGCCTGACTTAAGTCAGGAACATCGCACACACTCTCTCCCCTCCTGGGGGTCTTCTAATGGCCTCCCCTCAAGGAGGCCTGCTCTGCAGCCCTATCTGTTAATACAGACCCAAATACAGCAGCCTCACCCTCCATTCTCCTCCCAGCACTTCCCAACGCTTCACTTGTCTACTGTCTCTATCCAGTAGGATAAAAGCATTTCTGTCTGTTTTGTTCACTGTTATATTCCCACTGCCTACAGGGACAGGTATATAAGAAAAGCTCAATAAATATTTGTTGGATGAATGAACAAATAAACTGAACTTTGGCAAAGGAGGCATGAAAGCGTATCAGAGTTCGACAACAGCCTAAAGAGAATCGTAAGATCTGGTGGCTCAGGAAGTCCGTGTGTGGCAATGACTCCTTTACCAGAGCCAGAAAGCCCACGTGACTAGCTGAAAACCCCTTTATCACAACCGAACTGCATAACGTGAACCTGGCCAAGGGCCATTTCCTTCTGCTTTAAGACCCGGGGTCTTGTTTCAAATCGCTGTGTTCCTGATGACAGTGCTCAGAGGGACTGGAAGCCCGAAGGGTGTAGGAGGCAAGTGTAGCTCGGGTTCTGCAGGGCACGGTCATGGCAAACGGGCTGCTCCAGAAAGCAGTGGCCTGGCGAGCCGGGGGTTAACCCGAAAGGCCTGTTTCATCTGTCATCAGCAGCCAGCTTCTCTGGTCTGTTTCTTCCCTTTGGCAAATACTTCCGTAAGTGTAATGTATGCAGAGTGCCATCAAGGTCCATCTCTCCCTCCCGCCTCTAGTTTTCAAACTCAGAGTTACAACTCCAAAATAAGAACCTGTATATCATGAACACACACTAGTTCTTACACAGTAATGATAACGATTATAAACAGAAAGGAATTTGGCGGAATGAAAATTCGTTCCAGGATCTCCCCTCTTTTTCATTTTAATTAAAAAAACAAAAACAAAGAACGATTGACAGCTTGTCTTATTGCCATTTGCCTCTTTCTTCTACAAGTTGAATGTATACAAAAGTTAAATTTTTTTTCAGCGTTGGGTTAGCTGGATTCCTGTTAAATAAGGTTTTACTACATAGCACCATCTCGGACATTCACGAATCATGTAGATTTGCGCCACAACTATCATCTCTGATTCCTCCCCAAACCTGACAAGCCAAGTATACCATAATCCTTCTAGAAACTCTTCTCCACCTTTTCTCCATGGTTAAGCATCTTGCTTGTTCCTATCCTTGCTTGACGGGTCCCAGGCAACTGTCATCTGTCTCTTGACAGGTATCTTCAAGTATCTTTCCGTTACCCTCATTCTACTGCATCACAGCGTTCAAAGAATAAGAGGAATCTCCTCCAAAAGAAAGGGGATGGAAAACCTGAAACAGAGGCTGTTGGGAGAAGGGCTGTGGCCGGTAGACAGCTCCTGGATGGACAGGTCTGGGGGGCGGAGGAGGCTCTCAAGCATGTCTATCACCACTGGATACGGGACAGATCTTTTAATGACTCGTCTGCTCATTGTGCTGGGCAGGTGCAGCTACCCCCATGTCACTCAAGTACTAAGGCACCAACCACCCACCACTCTCTGAAGCATTTGATATGCACTCTCTCCAACAACGCTTTCATCACCCTCATTTTTGTTTCCAGAGAGGAAACTCAAGCACAGAGAGGTGAGGGAGCTTGCCCAAGGTCACCCAGGTCATACACTGAAGAACCACATTCTGAGACAAAGCTTGTCTTCTTCGTCTTCTCACATTCCAAGCCAAGAACACAGCGGGGAACTCGCCTGGGGGTGAGGGCAGCCAGGGAGCAGGAAGGCTGCAGGATAAAGCTGGAACAGGGACTCTGGTGCAGAGCAGTACTGAGAAATAAAGTGGAGGCATACTACGCTCCGCTCCGGGTTCTAAAGTAGAACAGGGACTCTGCAGCAAGGCAGGCCTAAAAGGGCCTCGGGCTGGGGAGTGAGACAGTCAGATTTGCATTTTACATGATCCACTCTGGCAGCAGGGTGAAAAGAAAGGACCTGAGGCTCCCCTGATCCAGGCGAGAGGGGAACTGGGGTGAAACGGGGAGGGGCAGAGGGGATACGGACGGTGACAAGGACTGCAGATATTTTTAAGAACTAGATTCTACAGGACCTGAGAATTTCAGATTTGGGAAGCATGTTGGGAAGGTCAGTTCTGAAGTTGGGACTGACAGGGTCAGTGCCCCAGCTCTGCCATCTAGCTGTTTGACCATGAGTGGGTCACTCAAACTCTCTGTGCCTCAGTTTCTTCATCTGTCAAATAGCAATAAAAAGAACCCCTCCCTCACAGAAATGTTGTGAGGAGAAATTACACACACAACACACACACACACACACACACACACACACGTAAAGCCTCTGGCCCAGTGCCCAGTATCTAGTAAACAGTAAGTATCCGCTATTATCTATATTACAGCTGTCACCGCAAGGTGTCAGGAATGACCCATGTCCCTGCCAGCAGCTCCACTCTCTGATGGGTGGGACAGAGGAGGAAAGGAGGTTTCTGTGTCTACAGGGAACAAAGGAGTAGAGGCCCGGTGCAGGTTGGAGGCTGAGGTGAAGGAGCCTGGCATCTAGCTAAGCTGGCCAGGGCAGGAGGTGAAGGGGGCTGACAGCCAGCAGCAAGCGGAGGGTGAGGAAGCCTCGCAGGCTCATGGAGTGACCTGAAGAACAAAGGTCTGGGCAAAGCCAGAGCATCGGGTGCTCCTGTCCAGCAGACACGCGACAGGCGCCACCCACAGAACTTAAAATCTTCCAGCTGCCACATTTAAAAGAAACTGGTAAAATTAATTTTAATACTGTATTTTATTTGATCCAATATATCCAAAATATTAATCAACATGCGATGAACATTAAAAAGTAAAGAAAGTTCACATTTTTTTTTCCATACTAAGTCCTTTCAAAATCTGGGGTGTATTTCCGTTTTGAATCAACTCCGACTAGCACGTTTCGCAGCACAGATACAGAATGTTCATGTTTTCTCTGCAACGTGGTACTTCCGTAGGGCTTTCTGGAGCAGTCTCCATTGCGGAGGTTCAGCCTCACTGTCCCACCAGTGCTGTCCTTGTCAGACCCTCTGTCCCCACTTGGGCTGCAGGAAACATGCTTCGCCCTCTCCTTGCTTACCGCACCCACTGGTTTCACCACTCTGTTCATTTTGGTCACGTCACGGTCTATCTCCATAAAATGTAACTACAAATGCAGCAAAAGCTCCTGGCGGGTGTCAGGTTCTGAGAACTGTCCTCTTCTCAAACCACACAGGCCCTTATCAGTGTTTAAGTGAACACCCTGGGGGTAGAGGGCTGGACGTGCACCTGCCACATCTGACCAGGGACCTGCCTGCAAACCGTGAACAAAACAAGCTCCCCTGCACCGGGCCCGCCGCACAGAGACCCTCCATCGGCATCTCACGGCCCCCTCCTAACTCCCAACCCCACGCACGGTACAGCCTGCCTCTAACTCCCTGAGAGCCCCAGCAGCCGCTTCTATCTGCCAGGCCCAGCAGGACGGCTCTGACCAGTTACCTCTTATCCCATCAGCCCACAGGGGCTCCGCAGTGAGCTCCTCCATCTTTTAAGACTCCTGTGACCAAGGTGATAAGACTCCTGTGACCAAGGTGATAAGAATTATCAGTGAAAAAAGACTGCAGAGCAACCTTGTAGGCCACAGCTGTTGGAAGATATCTGCACAGGGAGGAGGGGCCGCGGAAAGCATCGAGGACTGTGGTTCCTTTAGAAGAGAAATGGAAATGACTGTTCTCAGCAGATACCTATAAACATTTCAAATGGCGGACCCTGTTTTTAAAGTTTCTGACACAAATCACTTAAGATCAAAGTTTTCTGGTCACACAGTTAAGGCAGCATGCTCACCAAACTACTGAACACAGATGAAAACACTGTTATTCAAACGTACAGCTGAATTTTTGAAAAAGGATTTTTGTATTCCTTTTCCTAAAAATTAACAAATTAATTTTGGAATTCCTTCTCTTCAACTCAGCTTTTTTTGGCCTCTTGATTTAAAAGTACACACACACACACACACACACACACACACACACCCTTGCTCTTTATTTCCAGTTGCAAAGAGGTGTGCCGACTTCTGAGGCTGCTCTTACAACGACAAGTTACAAATTAATGGTGACCCCCTCAATGTTCTCTCAATCTTTCAAATGCCAACATCCAGAGGGGCTGCAATATATTACATATAATAACTTCTGAGGAAACCGTACATCCTAATAAGGAGCTTTCATCATATTAAATACAATAGGTATTTATTACCTGCTTAAAAGGTGGGAAAAAATTAACATACCAACCCCAGACTTACTTCCTCAAATTATACATTCACAATGATTCAATGCAGCAGATCTAAATAGCTCGCCTTCTTAAAATAAAAGGAGATACAGCTCTTCTCCTGTTTAAGGCTGTCTTCTCAGCATGCTAGCAGGCAGGACACGTGGGACCAGGCAGGAGGGTACAGGGATGGTGATCACGGGAGAAGCAGGGCTGGGCCACCCACTGTGGCCAGAATGTGTGGGTGCCACAGGGCCTGACACCTAAAAACCTTCTTGACATCTAAAATTTCAGAAACAAAACAAAACTGGATTTCCGTAAGGGAATGATGGACACACCCCTCAGTGCTCAGGGTTTCTAAACTCAGGCCTCCCTCTGGGCCTGGTCAGACTATCACTTATTCCTTCTTTGAAGGCCCCCTGAGCCCTGCTCTGTACCACACACACACAGGCTAAGGACTAGACACAGAAAGATGAGGCAGACACAGCCCCTTTCCCAAGCAGCTCACAGGCCAGTGAGAGTTCCTAGCCTCAAAATTTTCTTTTAACAGAGGAAAAAGGAAAAACACTTTATTTCCATCAAAATACACGCACAACCAACTGAGGGATGAGATAGTTCTCTTTATACCTCAGTAATACCAAGAAGCCCCCTAAACTGTAACAGTCAGTGAGAGGTACAAATGTTCCCACTCTACTGCCCTCCTCCATGGCACCAACCTGCCCTACATCACAAATAGCTCTCTAGGACTGTCCTTCCTAAAGCAATGGACTTGTAACAAAAAAAGGTGGGATTCTCTCCTCTTTCAAGCCTAAGAACCTCACAAGCCCTCTTTGCAAGCCCTCATCACATGTGCAGTTTTATCTCCAGTAACATATCTTTTCATCAATGTTTCTCCCCCACTAAGTTGCAAGCCCCAGCAGGAGCGGGAACCATGCTTCTTCCTGCTCATCAGTGGAACCCAAGGGCCTAGCACACAATGAGACTCAATATTTATTAAAGAAACGAAGACTTGGAGAAGTCTCAAAACCTTTGAGATCTTACAAGGCCCTTGCATTTAAACATTTCTCCATTCATGGCTAAAATGACAAGCTATACAAAAATCTGTTTATCTGGATTTTGTTCCTAAAAATATTCTTTTTTTTTTTTTTGCGGTACGCGGGCCTCTCACTGTTGTGGCCTCTCCCGTTGCGGAGCCCAGGCTCCGGACGCGCAGGCCCAGCGGCCATGGCTCACGGGCGCAGCTGCTCCGCGGCATGTGGGATCCTCCCGGACCGGGTCATGAACCCGTGTCCCCTGCATCAGCAGGCGGACTCTCAACCACTGCGCCACCAGGGAAGACCTAAAAATATTCATTTTGATTTCTTTTTAAAAATTACTTAATTATGATTTAGTTGGGTTATGAGTCACAGTTTCTCAACACTTCTGGAGTTTACAGATCACTGATCACGACCAGTGTTGACCCTTCTGATAAGAACTTAGTAACTTCCTGCCTACCACCCAGAAGACAAAAGCAGGGGACAAACCTGAAAAGTTTACACTGCTTTGCTTCACAGAGTAAAAATATTGTTGGCTGCTTAATAAACTTGCCTGAAGCACGCACATATGACAACACTGGTTTATTTGGGGCGAGGATTAATTTTACAAAGATACGGGGAAAAAACCCAGGTCATTCTGAGAACGCCAGCAAAGTAAAAACGGAACAGACCCGAAGACTGCAACACTGAGATGCTGCCCCACTTGTATAATATGTATCAAGATAAGAAAACAAACATTAGCTCTGGGAGCAGATTCCGGGCGGGCCTGCCGGCTCCACACCGCTACAGCAGGCGCGCTCTGTCCGCACTCCAGGTGGGGACGCCCAGGTAGGGGCACCCTGTGCTCCGCACCGTTTCCAGTGGCCCCGGGTCCCCCTGCCGCCACCGCAGTGCCCCTCTCGGCGGCCCCGGACCTCGCGTGTGTAAGGTCGCGGTGACCGAGGGGAGGGGACGGGGGCCCTACCTGCCAGCCTCCGGCGCTCGGGATGCGCCAGCCTTAGGAGCTTCTGGGCCTCCGAACGCCCGGCAGCCACGGGCCGCTGCAGCGGGTCGTGTCCGGGGGTCGCCGCGGCCGCAGGCAAGGCCGGCTCGCGCAGCCCAGCC
>NW_006771376.1:2566511-2582583 GCF_000442215.2 Lipotes vexillifer
CCCCCCCCCCCGCCCCCCGCCCCATCCCGGCCCGCGCGGCCCCGCCCCGGGGCGGCGAGCCCGGCCCCGACCACCCCCGGGCGCCCCAGCCCGCAGCGCCGCCCACCGGGCGGCCCAGCGACTGGCGCGCCGCCGGAGCCGCGGTGGCTGAGGCGGAAGAAAGCGCCGCGCACCGCTACGCCTGCGCACTGCCGCGCGGGAAGCAGTTTGGCCCTCCTCTGCCCCTCCGGAAGAACCTGGGAGCGACGCGGGCTCTTTCTCACGCCCGCGCACGGCGGAGCGCGCAGGCGCGATCACACGGGCCAGGCGCTTGAAAGAGCCGGGCTGACTGCGCGCTGCGGCAGTGCGCGGGCCTGGGGACCGCTGTGCGGGACGGGCTTGGCGGTGAGTGAAACTTGGGTTTCTGACAGGGAAAGGGTCATCTCATAACGTGGACAGACGTGCGGGAGCGGACGTGGCCCGGGCGCGCCGGCCGCTCCGAGTAAGGCCAGGTAGAACGCGCAGTGTTTTAATACCCGAGCGCGGAAAGGCGGAGGGGAGGGTCTAAACCCACTGGGACGCGGAGACTTCACGGCAGGGTGTCTGTACCCCGGAGCCTGGTCCTTATCTAAGACTCGTGGTTCGGGAAGGTGGATAGCTTTTTGTTGACTCGTCAGTATTTTAAAGGCCGGGACTCGGGTGAGGCCAGTGAGAGGCAATTGCCTCAGTTGCAGTATTTATGGATTCGAAAAAAAAAGTGAATAATCAGGATAAGTATTTTAGTTAAAAAAATTTTTAAGGCCAAAATTAATGCAAAAAAACCCATAATGAATAATATATCAAAATATCAAATGCAGGATCTGCCCCCGCACTTGTACGAGCCCACCTCTCTCTCCTCACCTTGATACCAGCCCTGGAAGCTTTATTTCCAAAATCAAGCAGTTAGCAGCTTTGTTTGCCAATTTGTTTAATTTTTTTGCGTTAAAATACTGTTTATCTTGATTACTGGGGCTATTTAGGGTTCCCCTAAATTTTGCCCCTAAGAGAGTGCCTCACTTACCGCCCCGTACTTGGGGCCCTGGTAGATAAGGACTGTAGGACTTTTGAGGAAAAGTCAAAAGTCCTATTGGGGGCTTCCCTGGTGGCGCAGTGCTTGGGAGTCCGCCTGCCGATGCGGGAGACGCGGGTTCGTGCCCCGTTTCGGGGGGATCCCGCATGCCGCGGAGCGGCTGGGCCCGTGAGCCATGGCCGCTGGGCCTGCGCGTCCGGGGCCTGTGCTCCGCAAGTGGGAGAGGCCACAGCAGTGAGAAAAAAAAAAAAAAAAGTCCTATTGGAAAGATAATGCGGGATTAAATCGCACTCTAAATGCCCCTGTGAAGACAGCAGGAAGCATGCCATCCTCTAAATTCCAACCTCTGAGAGCCAGGGGGGCATGGAGTCCCCCCAGGTTACCTTAGGTCAGCCTCTCCCTGGTGTCTGCATTCTAGAATGCAAGCTGTGATTGAAGCTGATGCTGCTGATTTATGAGTAGGTATGTCCTACTGGGACTGGCCTTTGCTTTCTGCCTTCCCTGGAATGAAGTCCGCCAGGCCTTTTCAGCCAGCAATCTCTGGGGCCTGGAGTCAAAAGAAAAATACCTGAAGTGTAGCTGATGAAAAAACCAAAACTCCCTGTGTTGCTTGCATTTCTAACAGTCAGTTGATAATCTGAAAATTATCCCTGACAAAACTGTCATGCTTAAAAAAAGCAAAACAAAAAAACCCCACCCAGCTATCATATGATATTCAAGGCAGGAATTTTTTTTATTTACTAGCAAAGAATCTAAAGAAAACGTCCATAGCTCTTTAAAAAAAAATACAATGGGGGAATGGAGCAGGGAATAATAATTGGCTGAAGGCTCATCTGGACTTATATAGTCATCACACCAAAAAAAAAAAAAAAAAAAGTGTGGCCTGTCACTGCCTTTTTAGAAGTTAGGATAAAATTCCTTGGCCACTGAAAAGGGCAAGAAATGCTCTAAGGTGAGTTTGGGAAAGAAGGAATAAAACCACTTATATGTGAGTGGATTAGTAGTACAAAATTCGTCAGGAAAGCAAGGAAAGGCTGCACATTAATTCTGAGACAACAAGCAGAAGTTCAGATGCTACCCACAGCGAGACAGAAAGGGCTCTCGGCAGAGGGGTGACTGAACCAAGTAGTAAAATCTGGCCCTTGGTGAATAGATGCTTAATAGGTTAGGCGGCCAATAGGTGTCGAATTCAAAAAGGATGTCTTTTGGCTGAAACTTGAGATCAGTTGAGACTACTTCGGGAACAGCTCCACGTGTGGGTCCTTGTCGCTCTCAAAGGGCGACAAGGTGGACAACAGGAGGGGGCCCCCCTCGGAGCACAATAGCACAAGAAGCAGACAGAGGTCTCCCCTGCCTGCAGTCTGATCTGTGATCTAATGGGGGATCATTTGACCCTTCTTAGTTCATTTCTTTTTCTCTGCAGCTTGCAGCTCGTCCTGTCAGGGACAGGGTGGCAGGGTGATGGCTGAAGGTGGAGCATACAGTTCAGTGAATCACAAACGAAAGGACTAGGATCCACGTGGGGCAGAAGTGCTTTGTAAGTTCCTCTGAAATTAAACTTTTGGTAAGTCATCCACCCTGTGCTTACAGCAAATGCCGATATGGCTCAGGCAGGCTAATGCAATGTATGTAGAAGGTGTCAGCCTCTTTGGCTTTTACCTTGTCTCTCTCACCTTCTCCCAAAAGATTCTAGAGAAAGGTTGTTATGGGTTAAATTGTGTCCCTCCAAAAAAGGTATGTTGAAATCCTAAACCCCAGTACTTCAGAATGGGATCTTACTTGGAAATAGAGTTATTGCAGATATAGTTCAGATGAGGTCATTTTGGAGATGGAGTAGGGTGTCCTTATAAGAAGGTGGCCATGTGAAGACAGAGACACAGGGGGAAAATGCCATGTGATGACAAAGGCAGAGATGGCAGTTATACAGCTGCAAGCCAAGGAACACGAAAGATGGCCAACAGGCCAGAAACTGCCAACAGGCAAGGAGGGTTTCCCCTACAAGTTTCAAAGGGAGCATGGCCCTCCAAAACCTTGATTTCAGAATTCTTCCCTCTAGAACCATGAGACAATAAATTTGTTTCAAGCCACCCAGTTTGTTTTTGTTTTATTAAGGTAGCTCTAGGAAAGTAGTACAAAGGTCAGTATCTCATCTGATACTGCAACACATGCTCACTATTTGTCCACCTACTCATGTTTGGCCAAAAAAGCAACTGAGTTATTCAGGCTACTTTTTTTATTTATTTTTAAAAAATATTTATTTATTTATTTGGTTGCACTGGGTCTTAGTTGTGGCACATGGGCTCCTTAGTTGTGGCATGCAAACTCTTAGTTGCGGCATGCATATGGGATCTAGTTCCCTGACAATGGATGGAACCCGGGCCCCCCCCCACATTGGGAGAACAGAGTCCTAACCACTGTGCCACCAGGGAAGTCCCTATTCAGGCTACTTTAAATAGTCAGTTTGCAGATCACATCTGGTACAATGCTTAACTTTATTTTACCAAAAAGTATGTTCAGCAGCTGTCCAGATTTCAGGCTACACAAAGAACCTTGCATGATCTAATGAAATGTAGCTTGGGACTGTTTCACAAAAGACAGCATAAATGAAACTAGACGGTGCACCTGATTCTATGCTCTTTATAACATTTAGGTATGGTATTTTTTCTTATGTTAAGAGGCTGAGGTTGTACCCAGATATACAGAAAAAGTACCCATACCCTATTACTTTTCTCATTCAGTTCTAGTTTCACCTCATGCTTAAAGATGCAAGGTTGACTGCAGGGTATATGATAACTGTATTTTTCAATCCAAAATATAAGATCTTAACACCATCATTCCCATTCCAATTTGTAGATTTCTAACTATAAAATTAGGTTCAGACCTAATAGAAAAATGGGCAAAGAAAATGAACAGGCACTTTACCCAAAAGGAAATTCAAATGGCTCAGACATATTAAAAAAAAGAAAAAAAAGGTGCTCTATCTAATTTATAATGAGACACGAAAATTAAAATGACAAGCAGATACCCTATTCCTTTAACAATTTAGTGACGATCAAAAAGTTCAACTATATTGTATTGATGAGAGGGAGGTATAAAAATAGGCAAGGCTGATGTAAATTGCCACAGTAGTTCTGGAAAGCTCTTATATCTATTAAAAATTTAAATGCATATATCCTTTGATCCTGCAGACACCCCCAGGATTTTAAAAAATAGACTTTTATTTTCCTAGAGCAGTTTTATGTTCACAGCAAAATTGAGTGGAAAGTACAGAGAGTTCCCATGGACCCCTTTTCCCTACACACAGCACACCCCCCTAACCACCACACCCCCACCAGACGGGACATTTGTTACAATGGATGAACCTACATTGGTGCATCATCATCACTCAGAGTCCATAGCATACATTAGGGTTCGCTCTTGCTGCTGTACATGCTATGGATTTTAACAAGTGTATAATGACATGTATCCACCGTAATAGTATCATAGAGAGTATTTTCAGTGCTCTGAAAATCCCCTGTGCTTTGACTATTCACCCCTCCCTCCTTCCAACCCCCTACAACCACTGATCTTTTTACTGTCTCCATAGTTTTGCCTTTTCCAGAATTCCATATAATATAGTTGGAATCATACAGCATGTAGCATTTCAGATTATCTTCTTTCACTTATAATATACATTTGAGTTTCCTCCATGACTTTTCATGGCTTGATAGTTCATTTCTTTTTATTATTGACTAATATTCCATTGCCTGGATGTACCACAGTTTATTAATCTATTCACCTAGTGAAGGACATCTTGGTTGCTTTCTAATTTTGACAATTATGAATAAAGCTGCTATAAACATCTGTGGGCAGTTTTTTGTGTGGATGTAAGTTTTCAACTCCTTTGGGTAAACACAAAGGAGCACCACTGTTGGATCATAACATTAGAGTATGTTTAGTTTTGTAAGAAACTGCCAAACTTCCTTCCAAAGTGTCTGTATATTTTGCATTCCCACCGGCAATGAATGGGAGTTCCTTTTGCTCCACATACTCGTCAGCATTTGGTGTTGTCAGTGTTTTGGATTTTAGCCATTCTAATAGGTGTGTCACTTCTAGGAATTTACGCTATATATATACTCCCACATGTGTGGAATGATAAATATGTACCAAATATTTATTACAGTATTGTTTATAATAGCAAGACTGTAAATTACAGTCCAGCATTAGGGCATTAGTTAAATAAATTGAGGTACATTCATGCAATGGAAGACCATGCAATCTTCAGAAAAATGAGGCAGCTCTATATGCACCAATTTGGAACCATACCCTAGATGTACAATGAAAATAGCAAGGTGCAGGGCTGCATGTATAATATAGTGTATTTGTGTAAAAAAAAAAAAATATATATATATATATATATATAAATACACTGACAAAAAATATAAATACACTAATATTCATATATTCATAGAATATATTTGGAAGGATACACAAGTAGCAGTGGTTGCCTCTGGGGAGAAGTGAATGGGGTATAAGGGTAGGTGTCCTGTAAGTTTTGGATTTTTCACCGTTATTCAAAAATCAGTTAAAACTATTGACTAACTAAGAAAACAAAGATAAGAAAAAAAGGAAGAAGAAATTTTTTAAGATAGCAAAAGATTACCTAAAAGCAAAATATGGGGGAGTTCCCTGGTGGTCTAGTGGTTAGGATTTGGTGCTTTAACTGCCATGGCCAGGGTTCAGTCCCTGGTTGAGGAACTGAGATCCCGCAAGCCATGCGGTGTGGCCATAAATAAATAAATAAAAATAAAAAAACAATCTCCATCATTGTCTATAAAAATAGATAAAGAACCCGCAGCCACTTGAGAAAATTAACAGAGAATGGTCAATTCTGAGACATTGTGGTAGATTAGACCTTAAAGATACAGAAAAAATTCTCAAAGCCTCCAGGCAAAAGGGTTAAATAACTTGCAAGGGCAAAAGAACTAGACAGCCTTCAGACTTCAGACTTCTCCAAAGTAACACATGAAGTAAGGCAACCATGGAACAGCACAGAAAAGAAAAGTATGAACTAAAGATTTTAGTCTGTATTAGTTGCCTAGGGCTATCGTAACAAATTACCAAACTTGGTGGCTGAAAACAATGGACATTTATTCTCTCAGAGTTCTGGAGGCCAGAAGTCTGAAATCAAGGTGTTGGCAGAATTGGTTTCTTCTGGTGGCTCTGAGGGACAATCTGTTGTTCCATGCCTCACTCCTAGCTGCCAGTGGGTGCCAGCAACTCTCGACATTCTTGGCTTGTAGCTGCACAACTGCAATCTCTGTCTTCACATGGTCTTCCCCTCTGTGTCTCTGTTTAAAATCTCACCCTCTTTTCTCTAGAAGGACACCAGTCATTGCATTTCAGGTCCAGCCTAAATCAAGGATACTCTCATCCCAAGATTTGCAGATAATTACATCTGCAAAAACCCAATTTCCAAATAAGTTGATGCACAGGTACCAGGGGTTAGGACTTGAATATCTCTCTCTCTTTTTTTAAATGTTAATTTATTTATTTGGCTGTACCGGTTCTTAGTTGCAGCACGCGGGGTCTTTAGTTGTGGCATGTGAACTCTTAGTTACTGCATGTGGGATCTAGTTCCCTGGCCAGGGATCAAACCTGGGCCCCCTGCATTGGGAGGGCGGAGTCTTAGTCACTGGACCACCAGGGAAGTTCCTTGAACATCTCTCTTTGTGGGACACTATTCAACCCACTATATTCTCCTTCAAGTATCAAGACTATAGCAAAATTGATTTGAACATGCAAAAGCTTGGGAAAAACAGAGTTTATGAGCCCCACTTGAAGAGTCTATTAGAGGATGAACTTCAGCTAAGTGATGTTGGGGAAAACTTTTATAAAGCCAGTATAATGTTGATACTGATTCCTGTTTAAAATAATACAGAAACAATTACAGACTGATGTCACTTATGATTATCAAGGCTAAGATACTTTATTATTTGTTAGGGCTGCCTGAACAAAATATTACAGACTGGGTGGCTTAAACAGCAGAAATTTATTTTCTCACAGTCCTGGAGGCTGAAAGTCCAAGATAAGGTGAGAGCAGGTTTTGTTTCTTCTGAGGCCTCTCTCCTTGGCTTGCAGATGGCCACCTTCTCCTTGAGTCTGCACATGGCCTTTCTTTTGTATGCATGCCTGTCTTGGTCCAAATGTCTTCTTCTTATAAGAAAACCAGTCACATTGGATTGAGACCCACCCTAAAGATCTCATTTTAACTTAATTACCTCTTTAAAGACCCTATCTCCAAACACAGTCACATTCTGAGGTACTGTAGCTTAGGACTTCAACATTTTAGGTAGATACAATTCAGCAGACAGATACTAAACAAAATATTAGTAAACAGAATGTACCACCACATTAAGGAAATAATGCATCATGTCCGAATACAATTTAATCCTAAAATACAAGGTTGGTTCAATATTTGGAAATTCATTAATATAGTACAATTGACGCTTGAATAACATGCAGGTTAGGGGCACTGACCCTCTGTGCAGTTGAAAAAATCTAAGAATAATTTATAATTGGCCCTTGGTATACACAGTTTCTCCATTATCTGAAGATCCTCTGTATCCCCAGCTCTACATTTGAGGATTCAACCAATCGTGGATTGTGCAGTAATATAGTATTTACTATTGAAAACAATTTGAGTATAAGTGGACCCACACAGTTCAAACCCATGTTGTTCAAGGGTCAGCTGTATATACCATATTAACAGATTTAAGGAGAAAAATAATATCATCTCCCTAGATTTTGAAAAATCATTGACAAAATTCAACTCCTATTCCTATTTATATATATATCATATATCTTAGCTCTAAACCACCATCTACTTAGAGAGGAAATACTCGAGGAACTTCTATTAAGATCAGGAACAGGAAAAGGATGCCCATTATGTACATTACTACTTAACACTGTATTGATACTAGAGGTATTAACCAATGCTAATTATAAAAGGAGACAGGAGAATTGGTAAAAAAAAAAAAAATGCAGATGATATGATACTAACCCTAAATAGCCTCAGAGAATCAAAATTAAAGCTGACTCAACAAAAAGTTTCATTAAGATAGCAAAATATTGTACAATATCAGCATACAAAAAATAAGAGGGACTTCCCTGGTGGCGCAGTGGTTAAGAATCTGCCTGCCAATGCCGGAAACACAGGTTCGAGCCCTGGTCCGGGAAGATCCCATATGCCGCAGAACAATTAAGCCTGTGCGCCACAACTACTAAGCCTGTGCTCTAAAGTCTGCGAGCCACAACCACTGAGCCCTTGTGCCACAAATACTGAAACCTGCGTGCCTAGAGCCCGTGCTCTGCAACAAGAGAAGCCACCGCAATGAGAAGCATACGCATGCAATGAAGAGTAGCCCCCGCTCGCCACAACTGGAGAAAGCCCATGCACAGCAACGAAGACCCAACACAGCCAAAAATAAATAAATAAAAGAAATAAATTTCTTAAAAGAAAAAGGCTTCAGATACACAATTGCCATTTAGACAATATAATATAGAAAATGTATTTAGGAATAAACATAAAAACAAATGTGCAAAATTTATATGGGGATACTTTGAAACACTTCTAAAAGATACAACAGTGAATTTTAAACAAATGGAAAAACATCCAGTGTTCTTAGATAGAACATCTCAGTATCATAAACACATTAGTTCTCTATAAGTTAATTTATAAATTTAACATGACCTCAATAAAAATACCAATAAATCTTTTCTAGGATCCAATCAATTTCATACTGAAGTTCGTGTAGAAAAATAAATATATACAACTAGGAAAACATGGCCAAAATATATGAAAAAGTATTGACCTTACCTAGTAATTAAGTGCTAATTAAAGCCATGAGATACCAGTCTCTCCCTACTAAATAAACCAGTTGCATTAACCAATATATTAAATGAACCAAGATATTTAAAACAACAAGTATTTATTGTATAGCACAGGAAACTATATTCAGTATCTTGTAACAACCTATAATGGAAAAGAATCTGAAAAACAACATTTATATATATGTTTTAATGTTTAAAAATTTTTTTTTTTTTTGGCGGTACGCGGGCCTCTCACTGTTGTGGCCTCTCCCGTTGCAGAGCCCAGGCTGCGGACGCGCAGGCTCAGCGGCCATGGCTCACGGGCCTAGCCGCTCTGCGGCATGTGGGATCTTCCCGGACCGGGGCACGAACCCGTGTCCCCTGCATCAGCAGGTGGACTCTCAACCACTGTGCCACCAGGGAAGCCCTAATGCTTTAAATTTTTTATCTTTTAAAATTTTAGAATTTAAAAAATTTTTTTAATTAAAACTTAATTTTTTCTTTTTTTTAACATCTTTATTGGAGTATAATTGCTCTACAATGGTGTGTTAGTTTCTGCTTTATAACAAAGTGAATCAGTTATACATATACATATGTCCCCATATCTCTTCCCTCTTGCATCTCCCTCCCTCCCACCCTCCCTATCCCACCCCTCTAGGTGGTCACAAAGCACGGAGCTGATCTCCCTGTGCTATGCGGCTGCTTCCCACTAGCTATCTATTTTACGTTAGGTAGTGTACATATGTCCATGCCACTCTCTCACTTTCTCCCAGCTTACCCTTCCCCCTACCCGTATCCTCAAGTCCGTTCTCTAGGAGGTCTGCATCTTTATTCCCGTCTTGCCCCTAGGTTCTTCATGACCACCTTTTTAGATTCCGTATATATGTGTTAGCATATGGTATTTGTTTTTCTTTCTGACTTACTTCACTCTGTATGACAGTCTCTAGGTCCATCCACCTCACTACAAATAACTCAGTTTTGTTCCTTTATATAGCTGAGAAATATTCCATTATATATATATATGTGCCACACCTTCTTTATCCATTCATCTGTTGATGGACACTTCGGTTGCTTCCATGTCCTGGCTATTGTAAATAGAGCTGCAATGAACATTTTGGTACATGACTCTTTTTGAATTATGGTTTTCTCGGGGTATATGCCCAGTAGTGGGATTGCTGGGTTGCATGGTAGTTCTATTTTTAGTTTTTTTAGGAACCTCCATGCTGTTCTCTATAGTGGCTGTATCAATTTGCATTCCCACCAACAGTGCTAGAGGGTTCCCTTTTCTCCACACCCTCTCCAGCATTTACTGTTTGTAGATTTTTTGATGATGGCCATTCTGACCAGTGTGAGATGATATCTCATTGTAGTTTTGATTTGCAAAATGATTAATGATGTTGAGCATTCTTTCATGTGTTTGTCAGCAATCTGTATATCTTCTTTGGAGAAATGTCTATTTAGGTCTTCTGCCCATTTTTGGATTGGGTTGTTTGTTTTTTAATATTGAGCTGGTGGTAAATTTTGGAGACTAATCCTTTGTCAGTTGCTTCATTTGCAAATATTTTCTCCCATTCTGAGGGTTGTATTTTCGTCTTGTTTATGGTTTCCTTTGCTGTGCGAAAGCTTTTAAGTTTCATTAGGTCCCATTTGTTTATTTTTGTTTTTATTTCCATTTCTCTAGGAGGTGGGTCAAAAAGGATCTTGCTGTGATTTATGTCTTAGAGTGTTCTGCCTGTGTTTTCCTCTAAGAGTTTGATGGTGTCTGGCCTTACATTTAGGTCTTTAATCCATTTTGAGTTTATTTTTGTGTATGGTGTTAGGGAGTGTTCTAATTTCATTCGTTTACATGTAGCTGTCCAGTTTTCCCAGCACCACTTATTGAAGAGGTTGTCTTTTCTCCACTGTATATTCGTGTCTCCTTTATCAAACATAAGGTGACCATAGGTGCGTGGGTTTATCTCTGGGCTTTCTATCCTGTTCCATTGATCTATATTTCTGTTTCTGTGCCAGTTCCATACTGTCTTGATTACTGTAGCTTTGTAGTATAGTCTGAAGCCAGGGAGCCTGATTCCTCCAGCTCCGTTTTTTGTTCTCAAGATTGCTTTGGCTATTCGGGGTCTTTAGTGTTTCCATACAGATTGTGAAATTTTTTGTTCCAGTTCTGTGAAAAATGCCAGTGGTAGTTTGATAGGGATTTCATTGAATCTGTAGATTGCTTTGGGTAGTAGAGTCATTTTCACAATGTTGATTCTTCCCATCCAAGAACATGGTATATCTCTCCATCTATTTGTATCATCTTTAATTTCTTTCATCAGTGTCTTATAATTTTCTGCATACAGGTCTTTTGTCTCCTTAGGTAGGTTTATTCCTAGATATTTTATTCTCTTTGCTGCAATGGTAAATGGGCGTGTTTTCTTAATTTCACTTTCAGATTTTTCATCATTAGTGTATAGGAATGCAAGAGATTTCTGTGCATTAATTTTGTATCCTGCTACTTTACCAAATTCATTGATTAGCTCTAGTAGTTTTCTGGTAGCATCTTTAGGATTCTCTATGTATAGTATCATGTCATCTGCAAACAGTGACAGCTTTACTTCTTCTTTTCCGATTTGGATTCCTTTTATTTCCTTTTCTTCTCTGATTGCTGTGGCTAAAACTTCCAAAACTATGTTGAATAAGAGTGGTGAGAGTGGGCAACCTTGTCTTGTTCCTGACCTTAGTGGAAATGCTTTCAGTTTTTCGCCATTGAGGATGATGTTGGCTGTGGGCTTGTCATATACGGCCTTTATTATATTGAGGAAAGTTCCCTCTACACCTACTTTCTGCAGGGTTTTTATCATAAATGGGTGTTGAATTTTGTCAAAAGCTTTCTCTGCATCTATTGAGATGATCATATGGTTTTTCTCCTTCAATTTGTTAATATGGTTAATCACATTGATAGATTTGCGTATATTGAAGAATCCTTGCATTCCTGGAATAAACCCCACTTGATCATGGTGTATGATCCTTTTAATGTGCTGTTGGATTCTGTTTGCTAGTATTTTGTTGAGGATTTTTGCATCTATGTTCATCAGTGATATTGGCCTGTAGTTTTCTTTCTTTGTGACATCCTTGTCTGGTTTTGGTATCAAGGTGATGGTGGCCTCGTAGAATGAGTTTGGGAGTGTTCCTCCCTCTGCTATATTTTGGAAGAGTTTGAGAAGGATAGGTGTTAGCTCTTCTCTAAATGTTTGATAGAATTCGCCTGTGAAGCCATCTGGTCCTGGGCTTTTGTTTGTTGGAAGATTTTTAATCACAGTTTCAATTTCAGTGTTTGTGATTGGTCTGTTCATATTTTCTATTTCTTCCTGATTCAGTCTTGGCAGTTTGTGCATTTCTATAATTTGTCCATTTCTTCCAGGTTGTCCATTTTATTAGCATGTAGCTGCTTGTAGTAATCTCTCATGATCCTTTGTATTTCTGCAGTGTCAGTTGTTACTTCTCCTTTTTCATTTCTAATTCTATTGATTTGAGTCTTCTCCCTTTTTTTTCTTGAGAAGTCTGGCTAATGGTTTATCAATTTTGTTTATCTTCTCAAAGAACCCGCTTTTAGTTTTACTGATCTTTGCTATCGTTTCCTTCATTTCTTTTTCATTTATTTCTGCTCTGATCTTTATGATTTCTTTCCTTCTGCTAACTTTGGGTTTTTTTTGTTCTTCTTTCTCTAATTGCTTTAGGTGTTAGGTTGGTTTTTTTTAGATGTTTCTTGTTTATTAAGGTAGGATTGTATTGCTATAAACTTCCCTCTTAGAACTGCTTTTGCTGCATCCCATAGGTTTTGGGTCGTTGTATCTCCATTGTCATTTGTTTCTAGGTATTTTTTAATTTCCTCTTTGATTTCTTCAGTGATCACTTCGTTACTAAGTAGTGTGTTGTTTAGCCTCCATGTGTTTGTATTTCTTACAGATTTTTTCCTGTAATTGATATCTAGTCTCATAGTATTGTGGTCGGAAAAGATAATTGATACGATTCCAGTTTTCTTAAATTGACCAAGGCTTGATTTGTGACCCAAGATATGATCTATCCTGGAGAATGTTCCATGAGCACTTGAGAAGAATGTGTATTCTGTTGTTTTTGGATGGAATGTCCTATAAATATTAATTAAGTCCATCTTGTTTAATGTATCCTTTAAAGCTTGTGTTTCCTTATTTATTTTCATTTTGGATGATCTGTCCATTGGTGAAAGTGGGGTGTTAAAGTCCCCTACTATGATTTTGTTACTGTTGATTTCCCCTTTTATGGCTGTTAATGTTTGTCTTATGTATTGAGGTGCTCCTGTGTTGGGTGCATAAATATTTACAATTGTTATGTCATCTTCTTGGATTAATCCTTTGATCATTATGTAGTGTCCTTCTTTGTCTCTTGTAATAGACTTTGTGTTAAAGTTTATTTTGTCTGATATGAGAATTGCTACACCAGCTTTCTTTTGATTTCCAATTGCATGAAATATCTTTTTCCATCCCCTCACTTTCAGTCTGTATGTGTCCCTAGGTATGAAGTGGGTGTCTTGTAGACAGCATATATACGGGTCTTGTTTTTGTATCCATTCAGCCAGTCTATGTCTTTTGGTTGGAGCATTTAATCCACTTACATTTAAGGTAATTATCGATATGTATGTTCCTATTACCATTTTCTTAATTGTTTTGGGTTTGTTATTGTAGGTCTTTCCCTTCTCTTGTGTTTCCTGCCTAGAGAAGTTCCTTTAGCATTTTTTGTAAAGCTGGTTGTTGGTGCTGAATTCTCTTAGCTTTTGCTTGTTTTTAAAGGTTTTAATTTCTCCGTCAAATCTGAATGAGATCCTTGCTGGGTAGAGTAATCTTGGTTGTAGGTTTTTCTCCTTCATCACTTTAAATATGTCCTGCCAGACCCTTCTGGCTTGCAAAGTTTTGCCTGAAACATCAGCTGTTATCCTTATGGGGATTCCCTTATGTGTTGTTTTTCCCTTGCTGCTTTTAATATGTTTTCTTTGTGTTTAATTTTTGACAGTTTGATTAATATGTGTCTTGGTGTATTTCTCCTTGGATTTATCCTGTATGGGACTCTCTGCACTTCCTGGACTTGATTAAGTATTTCCTTTCCCATATTACGGGAGTTTTCAACTATAATCTCTTCAAATATTTTCTCAGTCCCCTTCTTTTTCTCTTCGTCTTCTGCGACCCCTATAATTCGAATGTTGGTGCGTTTAATGTTGTCCCAGAGATCTCTAAGACTGTGCTCAGTTCTTTTCATTCTTTTTTCTTTATTCTCTCTGCAGTAGTTATTTCCACTATTTTATCTTCCAGGTCACTTATCTGTTCTTCTGCCTCAGTTATTCTGCTATTGATCCCTTCTCGAGTATTTTTATTTTCATTTATTGTATTGTTCACCACTGTTTGTTTGTTCTTTAGTTCTTCTAGGTCCTTGTTCAGCGTTTCTTGTATTTTCTCCATTCTATTTCCAAGATTTTGGATCATCTTTACTATCATTATTCTGAATTCTTTTTCAGGTAGACTGCCTATTTCCTCTTTATTTGTTAGGTCTGGTGGGTTTTTATCTTGTTCCTTCATCTGCTGTGTGTTTTTCTGTCTTCTCATTTTGCTTATCTTACTGTGTTTGGGGTCTCCTTTTTGCAGGCTGCAGGTTTGTAGTTCCCGTTGTTTTTGGTGTCTGTCCCCAGTGGCTAAGGTTGGTTCAGTGGGTTGTGTAGGCTTCCTGGTGGAGGGGACTAGCGCCCGTGTTCTGGTGGATGAGGTTGCATCTTGTCTTTCTGGTGGGCAGGTCCACGTCTGGTTGTGTATTTTGGGGTGTCTGTGGCCTTATTATGATTTTAGATAGCCTCTGTGCTAATGGATGGGGTTGTGTACCTGTCTTGCTAGTTGTTTGGCATAGGGTGTCCAGCACTGTAGCTTGCTGGTCGTTGAGTGAAGCTGGGTCTTGGCGTTGAGATGGAGATCTGTGGGAGATTTTCGCCGTTTGATATCAGGTGGAGCTGGGAGGCCTCTTGTGGACCAGTGTCCTGAACTTGGCTCTCCCACCTCAGTGGCACAGCACTGACTCCTGGCTGTAGCACCAAGAGCCTGTCCTCCACATGGGTAAGAATAAAAGGGAGAAAAAATAGAAAGAAAGAAAAAGGATAAAATAAAATAATTAAAATAAAAAATAAGTATTAAGAAAAAAAATTTTTTAAGTACAAAAAAAAGGACGGACAGACCCTAGGACAAATGGTGAAAGCAAAGCTATACAGACAATATCTCTCACAGAAGCATACACATACACACTCACAAAAAGAGGAAAGGGGAAAAAATAATCTATCTTGTTCCCAAAGTCCACCTCCTCAGGTTGGTATGATTCCTTGTCTATTCAGGTATTCCACAGATGCAGGGTATATCAAGCTGATTGTGGAGATTTAATCCGCTGCTCCTGAGGCTTCTGGGAGAGATTTCCGTTTCTCTTCTTTGTTCGCACAGCTCCCGGGGCTCAGCTTTGGATTTGGCCCCGCCTCTGCGTGTAGGTCACCGGAGGGCGTCTGTTCTTCGCTCAGACAGGACAGGGTTAAAGGAGCCGCTGATTTGGGGGCTCTGGCTCACTCAGGCCGGGGGAGGGAGCGGCACGGAGTGCGGGGCGAACCTGCGGCAGCAGAGGCCCGCATGACGTTGCACCAGCATGAGCCGCGCCGTGTGTTCTCCCGGGGAAGTTTTGCCTGTATCCCGGAACCCTGGCAGTGGCGGATTGCACAGGCTCCCCGGAAGGGGGGTGTGGATGGTGACTTGTGCTCGCACACAGGCTTCTGGAGGCGGCGGCAGCAGCCTTAGCGTCTCACGCCCTCTCTGGGGTCCGCGGTTTTAGCTGCAGCTCGCGCTCGTCTCTGGAGCTCCTTTAAGCAGCGCTCTTAATCCCCTCTCCTCGCGCACCAGGAAACACAGAGGGAAGAAAAAGTCTCTTGTCTCTTCGGCAGGTCCAGACTTTTCCCTGGACTCCCTCCCTGCCAGCCGTGGCGCACTAGCCCCCCTGCAGGCTGTGTTCACGCCGCCAACCCCGGTCCTCTCCCTGCGATCCGACCTTGGAAGCCTGACCTCAGCTCGCAGCCCCTGCCCGCCCCGGCGGGTGAGCACACAAGCCTCTCGGGCTGGTGAGCGCCGGTCGGCGCCGATCCTC
>NW_006771376.1:2582819-2606213 GCF_000442215.2 Lipotes vexillifer
GTTGCTGCGCTCTCCTCCGCGGCTCCGAAGCTCCCCGCTCCGCCTCCCGCAGGCTCCACCCACGAAGGGGCTCCTAGTGTGTGGAAACCTTTCCTCCTTCACGGCTCCCTCCCACTGGTGCAGGTCCCATCCTTAGCCTTTTGTCTCTGTTCATTCTTTTTTCTTTTGCCCTACCCAGGTACGTGGGGACTTTCTTGCCTTTTGGGAGGTCTGAGGTCTTCTGCCAGCGTTCAGTAGGTGTCCTGTAGGAGTTGTTCCACATGTAGATGTACTTCTGATATGTTTGTGGGGAGGAAGGCGATCTCCACTTCTCACTCTGCCATCTTGAAGGTCTCCCTGTTGAGAGTTTAAAACAGCCCTTTTTCCATTTGGTTTATTCTTCTGCCTCCATATCATTGTTCAACTCTGACATCCACCCTGCTCCCACGCTTCTCCCCACTTCTCCTATATGCGCCTATATTGTTTCTGTACATTTTTGCCTCTTTGCTCTCTCCCACTCGAATGTAAGGTCCTTGAAAAGTGAGAGCAAGGAATCAGTAATCTTTGCCCCTTGTGTGCACTTATCACAGTGATAGCTGGAGATCCATGAATGTTACTTACATATAAATTCTCCTCCAAAATGACATGTTGAAGTTGAGACCCAACAAAAATAAATAGAGATACTATTCCCTCTGTTTTGTTTTCATATGTCACATACTTTTGACCAAATTAATAATAAAAAGCAAGAATGGGTATATCTGCACTTGAACATACTGCTTTCGGGAAACAAGACTTCATTTTCTCAGCCTTGAGTCATTCATCATACTGGCTCTACACTCTGCTAATCTGAAAATAAAACAAAAGAAAGAAGCTGGTCCTGAGACAAACCAGAATATGAAAGAACACACAACCAGATGGTAAAGAAAGGGTGAAACACACTCAGGCTAATTCATACAGTGGTCAATTTATGGTGCCATTACATTCTGATTACAAAGATCTACTTCCAGAGAAACTACTCTTGATGTTAAAAGAGCTCCAGTCCACTGAAAAGAAAAATACTTTTCCAAATACTTAAAATGACTTCCTTGTTATTTGGAAAATATTTTCTGCAATGTCTGAGTCCTAGCATCAGCAAAGAAAGAATTTATTCAGAAGTATAAAAGGATTTAAAATTTCTTCAGTTCTCCTTTCATTCTGTTTAAGATGTGGGTCATGTCTTTGAAGAATTGTTATCTATAGGTTGTCATGGAGTGGTTAACAGTATATAAGAGCAGTTGCTACCATAGTGAGGGGACCCATATGTCATAAAAATTTGGTTTGGATGGATGTAGCAATAGCACATGTACACAAAATAGTTTGCTCTTGTTAAGCCAAAGTTATCAATGAACAATTAAAAAATTCAGCTGCTGTGCAAAGGGCAGTCACCTTGCTCTGTGAGCAGTAGTGTATGAGGGCCAGGAACTTAAAAGGCTTAACCACACACCCAAAACTGTTCAAGCTACTTTATTGTTTAAGTGAAATGAAATTCAAACACAAATAGCCAGAAGGGTAAAATTTAAATTAAGCTTCAAAATCATTTTGTGTTTTAACCATCTATGATGTTCTTAGCACTACAAATAAGTCTACTTTCTTTTGAAGCCTAGAAAAATAATCCAATACAAAAAGCTCCCCTGACTTCATCTTCTTCCTTTACATGCTCTTCACATGTTCACTTTGAAATAAAAGTTTGACCAAGATCCAAAGGAACATGATGTAACTACCTAAGAAGAGTTTAGTTTCTAAGCCATGATGACCATTGCCAATGACGGCCTTCTCCAAAATGAGATCTTGTTTGCAGAAAGATTTCAAGCCAAGACTGCTGTGCTTTCACTTGTTAGGTGGCTGCATTGAGAACTGTCTTGCAAAACCCCAGGAAAGACTTTATTTTTAAATGTAGAATGAGATTACTGCATTACTACAAACATGGCTAATTTCCCACAGGGCAATAAATGATACTTTAGGGGGTTAGCTCTACTCTAAGACAAACATCAGTTGCTGTGCTATCAGTTTTCTTCAAGTTAATCTCCTTTAGAATTTTAAAACATCCTAACCAATACTAAGTAGCAAGTCAGAAGGTTTTTCTAGCAAGCTTGTTAGAAACTTTGAGTGGGACACTGAAACAACAACTCATAATCCCTTTTTCCTCTTTCCAAAATTTGGATAAATTTTCTTAGTAAACACATTAAGCCAAAGCTAAACAGGTTTCCTTCCTACTGGGCATTAATATGCATATAGCTGGTATGTGAAACAAGCAGTATTTGTGACATACTGGAAATTCAGTTTTACTTTTGTCTCCTACAGTTCGTACAAAGGTTATTGAGCAGAGGTAATCTTCCCTTGTTCCTGGAAGAAAAGTCAGGCAGGCACAAGGATGTCCTGCTATTCCGAGGTAACAGTCAGTTCTAGTTCTGCACCAGATTTCCTTCCCTTCCGCAGTGCGGGCGGGGCAGGTGTCTGGCTTCTCCACTCTCTCCCCGTCTTGCCCTCAGAGCCTCTTCTTTGCTCCCCGTCTTCCTGCTCCTGCATCCCGTCCAGTTTCTTGGACCCACTCCAGTGTTGGAAAAGGGTCGGGGCAGAGCGGCATATAGAGTAGGAAAGCCCCTCTTTGAAGTGGCACGGTCCAGGATGCTCTCCGGGCAGGGTAGATGTTTGAAACTGACTAATGAGTCAGTTGCCTTCTGCAGGTGATACCACAGGATCCCAGGAGAGTCCTACTGTTGGGGACCCTTGTTCCCCTGATCCAGGCTGATGTGTCACTATTCGGGATGCTGATTTGGTCCTCCTTCCTCAGCCCCTAAGAATTTAGCCTTGGCCTTCAGCATCTTGCTATTGGGTCCCCTTGGGCTTTGCAGAGTATCTGTAGGGCACAAGATGACCACATGGTAGCGCTCTCTGGTATGACCCACATCTGGTCTTCAGGAAGCGTTTGTGTATCCCATCCTGACAAATGGTGGGAGTGTAGGCTGATCCCAGTGCAGCCACCCTCGTCCTGTGCACACAGCCCACTTGAGCATCTTAGGTTGAATCAAGCACTGGTCTTCTATGTCTCCAATTTCAGGGTATGCTTTCCAGGCTTGATAACTGCTACACCACATACTCACAGACTGAGAAGGTGTTAGGGGAATACGTTACCCTTGTGTTAAAGAAACATGATTCAAATGTAAGACCGTATACTATAAAACTCCTAGAGGAAAACATAGGCACAACACTATTCCACATAAATCACAACAATATCTTTTTGGATCCGTCTCCTAGAGTAATGAAAATAAAAACAAAAATAAGCAAATGGGACCTAATTAAACTTAAAAGTTTTGCAGAGAAAAAGGAAACCATTAAAAAAAAAGCCCACAGAATGGGAGAAAATATTTGCACATTATGCAACTGACAAGGGATTAATTCCCAAAATGTATAAAGAGCTCATATAACTCAATATCAAAAAAAACCAAACAACCCAATCAAAAAATGGGCAGAAGATCTAAATAGGCATTTCTTCAAAGAAGACATACAGACGGCCAACAGGCACATGAAAAAGTGCTCAACATTGCTAATGATTAGAAAAATGCAAATCAAAACTACAGTGAGGTATCACCTCACTCCCTTCAGAGTGGCCATCATGGAAAAGTCTACAAATAATAAATGCTGGAGAGGGTATGGAGAAAAAGGGAACCCTCCGACACTATTGGTGGGAATGTAAATTGGTGCAGCCACTATGGAGAACAGTATGGAGGCTCCTTAAAAAAACTAAAAATAGGGTTACTATATGATCCTGCATTCTCACTCCTGGGTATATATCTGGAGAAAACTATAATTTGAAAAGATACATGCACCCCAATGTTCATAGCAGCACTATTTACAATAGCCAAGACATGGAAGCAACCTAAATGTCCATCGAGAGATAAATAGATAAGGAAGATGTGGTGTATATATATATATATATATATACAATTTAATATTACTCAGCCATAAAAAAGAATGAAATAATGCCATTTGCAGCATAATGGATGGACCTAGAGATTATCATATTAAGTGAAGTAAGTTACACAGAGAAAGACAAGTATCATATGATATCACTTACATATGGAATCTAAAAAAAATGATGAACTTATTTACAAAACAGAAATAGACTCACAGACATAGAAAAGTAATTTATGGTTACCGAAGGGGAAAGGGGGTGGGGGGAGGCTGGGATCAACATATACACACTACTGTATATAAAATAGATAATCAGCAAGGATCTGCTGTACGGCACAGGGAACTCTACTTGATATTTTGTAATAATCTAAAAGGAAAAGAATCTGTAAAAGAATATATATATATATATATATATATATATATATATGTATATATATACATAAAGAAAAAGTCTCTTGTCTCTTCGGCAGGTCCAGACTTTTCCCTGGACTCCCTCCCTGCCAGCCGTGGCGCACTAGCCCCCCTGCAGGCTGTGTTCACGCCGCCAACCCCGGTCCTCTCCCTGCGATCCGACCGAAGCCCGAGTCTCAGCTCCCAGCCCCGACTGCCCCGGCGGGTGAGCAGACAAGCCTCTCGGGCTGGTGAGCGCCGGTCGGCGCCGATCCTCTGTGCGGGAATCTCTCCGCTTTGCCCTCCGCGCCCCTGTTGCTGCGCTCTCCTCCGCGGCTCCGAAGCTCCCCGCTCCGCCTCCCGCAGTTTCCACCCACGAAGGGGCTCCTAGTGTGTGGAAACCTTTCCTCCTTCACGGCTCCCTCCCACTGGTGCAGGTCCCATCCTTGGCCTTTTGTCTCTGTTCATTCTTTTTTCTTTTGCCCTACCCAGGTACGTGGGGACTTTCTTGCCTTTTGGGAGGTCTGAGGTCTTCTGCCAGCGTTCAGTGGGTGTTCTGTAGGAGTTGTCCCATGTGTAGATGTATTTCTGGTGTATTTGTGGGGAGGAAGGTGGTCTTACTCTTCTGCTATCTTGAAGCTCCTCCCCCTAAAATTTTTAAGATTGAAAATTTTTTTAATTAAAAAAAATTTTTAATTAAAAAATTTTTAATTATAATTTTTAAAATTTTAAATTATAATTCAAAAAATTTTAAATTATAATTTTAGAATTTTTAAATTTTTATTATTTTAAAAGAACATTTATATATATATATAATGTTTTATATATATATAACTGAATCACTTTGTTTTACACTGAAAACTAGCACAATATTGTCAATCAACTATAATTCAATTTTTAAAATTCAGCAAAATATTTAAAAGTACCATACCCAATATTGTGGAGAATGTAAGGAAACAGCACACTCATACACCTATTGGTGGAATTCTTAATTTTACAATCTTTTGGGAGGACTATTTGTCAACATGTTAAAAAAAAAACCTCGACAAATACACTTCATTTTAATGTTCCACTTCTAGGAACTTAACCTAAAGAAATTGTTAGGAATTTGTAGCAAACTGAATGGTCCACAGTTCAAGATTCATAAAATAAATTTTGGTACCTCCCTACAATGGACAACTTTGAGGCCATTAAAAATCATGCAGAACAATATTTAATGCCAATATTTATGACATTGTTAAATGAAGAAAGGAGATGACATTAATAGCATCTTAGGTTTCATCCTGATTCTGCAAATGAAAACAGTTGATTAAACAGCTGAACATGGCTTAATTCTCTCTGAAGGTGTAGTTACCTGTAATTCTAATATTTAATTTTGTGATTATTGGTCTTTTCCAAATAGCCTTCAATAAAAAAGAACTCTCTTTTAATTAAAAAACAACCTCATATGTTCCTACATGTATCTATACCAAAGTTCAAATACCTAATTAAATATTTGACATGAGGATGTTTATGTTAGTTGCATTTTCCTAAACAGCAGTACCTCACTTTACTCTCAGGGATGATTAGGGGATGAGAGGAGTGTGTGAATTGGGATGCTGTCTCGATTTTTAGTCTTTTTTGGATGGCCTGAAATCTTCCTTTGGCTTAATCAACAAGGGTCATCATGCCTATTTACAAACCAGGCACTTCCTTTGTTCTCCTGGCTGACAGACTGCCTTTATGGCAATTTCCAAAGCAGATTCCTTGAGATATGGTTCCCAGGGATGTCAATGGCCTTAATGAGATTAGGAAAAAAAGCTAGTAGTGTTTTGGCAGCTAAGTAAGTTTTGGAAACAGTTGTAAATTTTAATTTTCAAAAAGTTACAAAGCATGAATATCTCATACAAATATAAAATCAAAATGTGTCAAGGGTTGATTAAGTCATTAATGAGAGGACCAGCAGGATGGTAAAGCCTCAAGGAGTAATTTGAGGAACAAGAGTCCATTTGTTAATCAGGAAAGACTTTATTTGTTTTTATTATTATTATTTTTTTTGCGGTACACGGGCCTCTCACGTTGTGGCCTCTCCTGTTGCGGAGCACAGGCTCCGGACGCGCAGGCTCAGCGGCCATGGCTCATGGGCCCAGCTGCTCTGCGGCATGTGGGATCTTCCCGGACCAGGGCATGAACCCGTGTCCTCTGCATCGGCAGGCGGACTCTCAACCACTGCGCCACCAGGAAAGCCCAGGAAAGACTTTATTTTTAAATGTAGAATGAGATTACTGCATTACTACAAACATGGCTAATTTCCCACAGGGCAATAAATGATACTTTAGGGGGTTAGCTCTACTCTAAGACAAACATCAGTTGCTGTGCTATCAGTTTTCTTCAAGTTAATCTCCTTTAGAATTTTAAAACATCCTAACCAATACTAAGTAGCAAGTCAGAAGGTTTTTCTAGCAAGCTTGTTAGAAACTTTGAGTGGGACACTGAAACAACAACTCATAATCCCTTTTTCCTCTTTCCAAAATTTGGATAAATTTTCTTAGTAAACACATTAAGCCAAAGCTAAACAGGTTTCCTTCCTACTGGGCATTAATATGCATATAGCTGGTATGTGAAACAAGCAGTATTTGTGACATACTGGAAGAGATAAATAGATAAGGAAGATGTGGTGTATATATATATATATATATATACAATTTAATATTACTCAGCCATAAAAAAGAATGAAATAATGCCATTTGCAGCATAATGGATGGACCTAGAGATTATCATATTAAGTGAAGTAAGTTACACAGAGAAAGACAAGTATCATATGATATCACTTACATATGGAATCTAAAAAAAATGATGAACTTATTTACAAAACAGAAATAGACTCACAGACATAGAAAAGTAATTTATGGTTACCGAAGGGGAAAGGGGGTGGGGGGAGGCTGGGATCAACATATACACACTACTGTATATAAAATAGATAATCAGCAAGGATCTGCTGTACGGCACAGGGAACTCTACTTGATATTTTGTAATAATCTAAAAGGAAAAGAATCTGTAAAAGAATATATATATATATATATATATATATATATATATCCCACATTCATGCTTCACAAATTCACTGGACATTGGAGCAATGTTGTGTATTGCACACTATTATAAATAATAATACCTGAGGTTTATTATTACAGTGCTTGCTATTTGCTAGATGCAGTTCTAAGTGTTTTATATGGACTAATTCATGTAATTCTCACAATATTCCTACAGGTTGGCATTAATATTATCCCAATAATACAAAGGATAAACTGAGGCATGAAGAGGCTCCATAACTTGCCCTGGTCTCGTAGCTGGTAACTTGTAGGTGTGGGAGCTGATCTGAACCCAGGTGGTCTAGCTCCAGTGCCCATCTGTCTCACCATTATGCTATTCTGCCTCTTGGTAAGAAGCACTCAACCTGACATCATATAGCTGGAGAAGGTGGGAGTGGTGGTGGGCAGTTCCAATGCTTGTTAATTGTGCAACTCAGTGAGGACCCAGACTCTATCCATGATTCCTTTCTGCTGTCCTCAAAAAGGAAAAGGATCCAACCTATACGTTTGTATGTACGAACAGTTTTCTGTTTGTGAGCACTAAGGGACCCAGAGAGCAGTTGAGGTACAATGAAAACAGAATAGAGATAGGGGTCCAATTGCTTTGTTTTTTGTGTTTTTTTTTGCGGTACGCGGGCCTCTCACTTCTGTGGCCTCTCCCATTGCGGAGCACAGGCTCCGGATGCCCAGGCTCTGCAGCATGTGGGATCTTCCTGGACCGGGGCACGAACCCGTGTCCCCTGCATCGGCAGGCAGACACTCAACCACTGCGCCACCAGGGAAGCCCTCCAATTGCAATTATAACCAAGTCCCCAAGATCTCCAGGCTTTTTGGTCCATCTCTCATTTAATATTCAAATAAAACAACTTAATCCTTCACCTTAAATAACCCTGAGAAGTACAGAGCTTCAGACTAGTGTTTCTGAGGATTCCTTGAGCATGCTCAGTGTTGTTGATTACTTCCTTCTCCCAGCTGCTGTGCCAATCACTTTAAAAAAAAAAGCTTTATTGAAATATAATTTACATCCATAAAATTTGCTCATTTTAAGTGCACAATAGTCATTAGTATATTTATAGAATTGTACAACTGTTACCACTGTCTAATTCTAGAACATTTTTATCATCCCCAAAAGAAATCCTGTACCATTAGAAGACAGTATCCATTTCTCCTGAATCTTCCCAGCCCCTAGCATCACAAATCTACTTTCAGCCTCTATGGATTTGCCTCTTCTGGTTGGATGCTTCCTGCTGTCTTGAAATTGCTCTTTCAAGCTGCTCTTCCTAACTCGCTCCTGTGCTCCTTTTTTTAACGCCAGGTATTGCTAATAGAAAGTTGATGTTGGGATGCAGTTGAGGAGATCTACTAAATGCTTGAAGCTCCCTATCATAAGGGCATTTCAGTGCAGGAAAGGAAAACTTGAAAGTTAATGTTGAAAGTCCTTTCTCTTGGTGTCTCTGAGTATTTCTCTCCCTACTTGGGCCTTGCTTGCTGCTATGCACAGTCCCTTTCCCATAGTCACACTTACCCTAGACTTAAGGCCCCAAGTTCCTTATTTTCTTAATATTTTTCTGAAGAAGTAACCGGAAGGGCTATAATACTGTTCTCTAAGACAAAAGAGCAATCATTCTCCAATATAATTCTTCCACGTCTTAGAATGTGGAAAAGCCATAGTTATTAAAGCATCACCCCTTTTCTGTCCCACTACACAAAACACACACACACAGATATGTATATATGGGGATATATATATATATATATATATATATATATATATATATATATGTATATATATACATACACACACACACACACACTGTGCTGTATACCTGAAACTAACATGACATTGTAAATCAAGTATACCTCAACATAAAAAAAAAAAGAAAGAAAGAATAAACATGATTCACTTTAGAGTTTGGATTCACTTTTGAGTATGTAATGATTTGTATTGTGCTAAGATACAGAGAAATAATGGTGGTATTTACTTTAGAAATTCCTGGTAGATGTCCCATTATTTTCTGTGTTTGCATAATTAATAGATTCACACATATTTAGGTAAAGCACATGTGATGTAACTTTTAGGAAGAGAACCCTCTTCAGCAGTTTAGACGTGAGGAAGGCTGGTGTAGAGGCTGGAAATGTGGACTTGACTTCCTGCACTGCCTGAGACAGACCGATTGCTTACATTCCTTTGAGACTCAATTTTCTCATCTGTAAAAATGTGTGTAATGTTGCTCATAGTGAGGTTTGAATTAGGTAGCAGAGCCCTATCAAACTGTCGGCCGTGCGTTATTCTAGCATATGCAAAATCTGAATTTGAACAACTGTAAAATGGCCTTCAATTTCCTATTAGTCACCAACTTCATAGATTTATCAGGTGATAAAATGCAATGAAAATTTGTCACCTTTGAGCATTAAGCATTTATGGTGTCAAGATTATGGGCTCGTGGTTCTTCTGCAAGGCTGGCCCACAGAAATTTGTTCTTTCAGGTTGGATTGCCCATGGCTCCTGGGAGGCGGGATGCAGGGGGTGAGTTCATGGTCACAGGGAGGTCCAAGGTGCTCTTAAAGCACAATGTCAACAAGTTTGCAGTGTGACTCTCAAATATGTACAAAAGGAACACCTATCAAAGATTTTATTCAACTTGTAATTAATGGGGGAACCAGTAAGATAACAAGTCTGGTTTAAAAGGGAATTTGAGGAACAGAGATTTATATAGTCAGTCCCAGGAACACTGAAATGAATTGGCTAATAGAGACAAAATGGGTTAATGTCCTACAGGGCAATAACCTCTGGGCTGACCTTTTCTATCTGATAGAAATCTACATATCACAGTAGGCTTCACAGTATCTGGGCTTTAAGGAAATGATCAATAAAGTCAAACTTGGTGCATTCCGCTAGATGACTGAATAATTAATTCTCTATGTAAACTGAATTGACATGTCAATCACCTTTTTACCTTTTGTGTCAGTTGGGGCCTCTGGAAGCAGACAGTGGATGTGAGTGGGCTGGTGGGGGCGTGTGGGTTGAATCGGGTCCTGCCCCCAAGAAAAAAAGATATGTTGGAATCCTAACCCCTGGTAGCCGTGAACGTGACTTTATTTAGAAAGAGGATCCTTGGAGATGTGATCAAAATGTAAGCTGGGAGGCGGTCACCCTGGAGCAGGCTGGGCCTTTAGTCTGACACGACTAAAGAGAAGCAGACACACAGGACAGAGTGCCACGTTCAGGACGGAGGTGGAGACGGGTGACATGGCTACGAGCCAAGGGGCACCCCAAGGGCTAGGGGCCCCCGGAAGCTGGGACCGATTCCTCCCTCGGTCCTCAAGGGGGAGCGCGGCTCTACTGACACCTCGATTTCAGACTTCTAGCCCCCAGAACTGTAAGACAACAAACTGCTATTGTGTGCAGCCACCGGGTTTGTGGTAACACGTTCTGGCAGTGATAGGAGATACATGGGGCGGGGGAAAGCTTGTGAAAGACGCAAGGAGAGGAAGCAAAACAGAGCGGGAAAAGCTCGCAGGTCACAATGTGGGCCTGACGCACGCGTGTGGGAGGGACAGAGGAAAGCCGCAGGGCCGGGCAGGGAGGGCCCTCGCCTAGGCTGGCAATCTGGCGAAGCCTTGGTCAGCTCAACGGGAGGGCCAGGGTCAAGGCTGTCCCTTAAAGGACTCCCACTTTGGGCAAACACGGTCCTGGCCAGTCCTTGGCTGGGGGCTGCCTGGAAGGGCATGGCTGCGATTGAAGGCTGGATGGAGCCCCCAGACGCTGTGGCTACAGTGTCACTGGCAGTGGGCTCTGTCTTGGAGGGAGGTTCAAGCGCACCCACCCTGGCAGCCCTGTCCGCCGCCTGCCACAGGGCTCTGCTCAGCCACTCCAGGGCTCCTGGGCAGTGGGACGAAATACGGTCTGTTGCTGCTCGAGGACTCAGGGCCATGGCGACCCGCGCTGGTCCCTCCGCCACTGTCCGTTCAATTCCTCCTGCCCTCCTCTGTCCGTCCTGCTAGTCCTGGTGGCTGGCTTGGTGGTGTGACCCCAGCCCTCATTTCTGAGGATCCGATCCTCTTCTCGGGTTGGTGTTGCTGCACTTGACCGTTCCTGGCCACAGTGGTCCCAAGTGGATCACCGCGGTGACTGCTGCCCCTGCTGTGGGGCGGCAGCTCTACCCCTAGTGGTGCTCAGAGCCAATTACCCCTGCCAAGGTGGGGCTTGTCCCCTTACCTCTGGGTGTCTGGACACACGGGCACAAAGCAGCCATATCCTGTAGCTCGGTGGGCACTTCATTGTGTGCCCTGGCTTTCCAGAGTGCAGAGGGGGAGGGATGGCCAGCAGGAAGGCCCCCAGTGGGCCCTGGAGAGGGATGGTAAGCAGGATGCTCCCACTTCTGCCCTTTGGTTCTCGGACCCTTGCGTCCTCTCTACTGGAGACACCACCACAGAGGCCTCAGGCTCAGAGCACACGACCTGGAAGAGGGCATCTCATCCTGGCAGCAGAGGGCTGTTTCCAAACGGGCCCCTCCGCTGTGCTGGGGGCAGGGCCTCAAGTGCTGGGTCCCGCCGGGGCTGGGATGTGCAGGATGCTGAAGTAGGTCTCTAGGGTGAACGCTAGGCGGGTCAGACACTTCACAGCCCCCAGGTGTGGTGCTGGCTGAGGTTCTGTGGACAGGAAGGCCAATCCGGCCTGGAATAATGCTTATTCCTGTAGGGCAAGTTGTGCACTTTCCCAGGATGCTGTAAACTTGCTGCTAAGTGGCTGGTTGGTTCTATCAGAAAATAGTGCCACTGTGGGGTCTCTGGGATGGTTTCAGTCGCTGGGAGGTTGGACGTTCAGATGCAGAGGTATTTAGAGCAGTCTTGGCAAGTAGGAGTCCACGCCATGGGGCTCACGTCGGCTGTCCATCGCTGGCACTATGGCCACTCCATTTTTGTGACCTTCTTTCCAGGGCTGGGGTGGCTGATGACAAAGGCTGGCTGACGTCCACAGGCTGAGTCCGTCTGTCGATGTAGCTGACTGGCGGGCGCCTCTTCTGTGGTGGATGCTTTCTGCTGAGCATGGTGTGCGCTCTCCAGGTCTTCCCACCCTGAGCCCACACCCTGATGTCCATCCACATAGGCATCCTCCATCCCAGACCTCCTCATCCTTGGTCTTTCAGGTGCCCCAAATAGCCAGCCAGGTCATTCACCACTGCCCGTGAGTCCATATATATTTTTATCCTGGGCTGTTTTTCCTTTCACTGAGCACATGCAATCAGGTACACTGCCCATCGGGAAGATTTCCCCATGCCACTGTCATTCAAGGTAACTGCTGAGTGTGGCTACAATGAAGCTGCCATCCATTTTCTGGCTTGAAATCTCTCACTGAGCCAACCCCTCTTAATCAAGTGTGGACACTTGCTTCCTGTTTCATCTGGTTTTAGGGGACCCCTGCCACCATGTGGCTATTCATGTCAGTTGAGGTGGGGAGAGGTGTGACAAGTGCAGCCATGGTGGGGGCAGGGGTCTGGCTACTGCTCACACAGCTCACGTGTGCCCTCTTGTCCTGCTTGGGCTCAGCCTGGATGCACCATCTTGTTATGGATTGTCTCTGGGCTCCCCTGGTCCTATGAGTCTGACAGAACCCAGGTCATGATGGGCAGTGCTGCTGTGTGGCCACTTGGTGTCCATGGTCGGACATTCAGTCCCTTCCAGAGCCCTGTAGCATAATCAGGGGCTGTTTTCCAAGGAGCAGAGCTGGGTCTGCATGTGCCTCTCCCTTGAGCTGGCCGATGGCTCCTCATAGCATCACCTCCACTAGCTTCAGGCCCGTGGGATCATGTGGCCCGAGCAGAACTGCTTTGCCTGTAGCCTGGGCCCAGTGAAGACTTCCTTCCTGCTCCAGGCCCCATGCGAAGGGGTGCCTTTGGGTCACCTGGTATATGGACTGGAGGGGTTGTCCTGAGGGTGGGATGCATCACCAGAATCCAAAGAGGCTTCTTCCTCTGTGGTGAGGGATGCCAGGAGTTGCAATCCGTCTTTCACTTAGCACGTGTGTCCCAGCACACCCCTGACCGTCATACCCCGAGGCAACAGGCTGGGGAGGCTTGCAAGCCTCTGAATCTTTGTGAGGATTATCTCTGTGTCTTACCAAGCCTCCGGCGTGCTTGCTTGTCCAGCTGGACCAGCTTGACGCCAGCACTGTATGTTGTACGTACCTGGAAAGTTTGGCTACTTTCTCATGGGTTGGGTCAGGCACATAAATTGGTAGAAAAACATGACACACATCTCCAATATAAAAATATGTGGTCCTAAAGCAGTACAAGAATGATTAAGGAGGAATTCCCTGGTGGTCCAGTGGTTAGGATTCTGTGCTTCCACTTGCCGGGGGAACCAGTTCAATCCCCGGTTGGGGAACCAAGATCCCGCTTGCTACAAGGCCAGAAAAAAAAAAAAAAAAAAAAAGATTAAGGCAAAACCGGTTGGGGAACCAAGATCCCGCTTGCTACAAGGCCAGAAAAAAAAAAAAAAAAAGAATGATTAAGGCAAATAGTTTGCCAATTTTCTGCTTTTTTGGGAACCAAATCATCAGGTCAGATAACATGTAACGTGACAAAAATGAGTTAAGTTTTACAGTGTTGAAATTTGCCATCAAACCTGATTCTGAGCACTGGTTTAAATCAATTGACTTTAAGAAAGAAGAAATTTGTTTTTCCTTAATAGGCTAGATCTAGGGTATTCATGTTCATAGGAATTTCTTGAACGGTTGGGTACACTTATAAGGGGAAAAAAAAAAGACAACTTACTGGGCAGGCTTAGCAAACGTTGTTAGTGTTCAACCTACATGCGAACATTTCAGGTGTCTGAGTACCTACTAGTCACAAGGCTGACCTCTCTGTTAACTGAAAAATGGAGATACCAGTTGAACAAATCTGGAAGCGCAAAATATTCGCCCTTTGTCACACAGTCTCGATAACTTTGTCTAGAAGTGGGTGCCACCTACAAATATTTAAAGGGCTTAGTTGATGTAGTTTTAAGTGTAATAAATTTCTTACGTAATCTTCAAATTCCCAGACACACTTAGCATTATCCTCTTTGAACTTGCAGGATACTGCATCAGTAGACAGAGCCCTGTGCTGCATTACCCCCGCTGACCAGCTGGAAGTATTTTAGGTGTTTGTTTTTGTCAATAGGCCAGATCCATGAAATCACTGCTCACAGGAATTTCTTGAACTGTTGCACACACTTACAAGAAGCAGATAGATCTTAAGCTGCTGGCCCTCAAACATTTCAGTTCAGTGATGTCTGAGTAGCTACTGAGACAAGACCTCTCTGGTAACTGGAAGGTGGAGGTGCCATCTGATTTGTCACAGAGTCTCTGGCATCTAGCATGATGCCTGGCACACAGCATATAGTCTATAAGTGGTAGTTGTTGTTTTTTTAAAATAAATTTATTTATGTATTCATTTATTTCTGGCTGTGTTGGGTCTTCATTGCCGAGCACAGGCTTTCTCTAGTTGCGGCGAGCAGGGGCTACTCTTCGTTGTGGTGCACGGGCTTCTCAATGCGGTGGCTTCTCTTGTTGGGGAGCACGGGCTCTAGGGCATGTGGGCTTCAGTAGTTGCAGTCATTGTGGCTCGTGGGCTCTAGAGCGCGGGCTCAGTAGTTGTGGTGCACGGGCTTAGTTGCTCCGCGGCATGTGGAATCCTCCCGGACCAGGGCTCGAACCCGTGTCCCCTGCATTGGCAGGCGGATTCTTAACCACTGCGCCACCAGGGAAGCCCCCTAAGTGGTAGTTTTTATTATGATCCCCTGCTCCTTTTCAAAAATCTACTCCCCTCCCTCCTGCCCCCACAAATGTCCCAGTTACCAAAAGACATTGCCCCGAGTCTCTTATTATTTACCATAGCTTTGTTTCGGCTTAACATGGATTACAACCTAAGTGCCAGTCGTGCTGCTTCACTGGGGGACCCGCAGAGAAGAACCGCCTTCCGCTTCCTCAAGGGGTTCGCCCCTCTTGTCTCACCAAGAAGGTGAAAGGATGGGGGGAGTGAGGGAAGCTCTCCAGGACCTTGAAAAAGGAACGTGCTAACCACTGGCTCTAAGGAGTATGTTACCAGAACATAAGGCCCTGGGAGAATAAGTCCAAAAACAAGAAGCTGTTTTTGAACTGTTTGTTGTTGTTGTTGTTAGTGCTGGGTGACCAAATCACAGCCTCTTTCTTGCCCACTTGATGTGCTGGGAAGGGGCCAATGATTTCTTAAACTGACAACTGTTTTCTAGAGCAGGGGGCTCTAAAGTCTCGGGTAGTAGACGACTATGGTCCAAACCAGGCCAAAAGAAAGAGGCTGGGGCACGGAAGTATGGTAAACGCCCGGCAGAAAAGGCAAACTCAGGGCCCCAAGGGGAAGAGGGCATTCTTTGCACCTCAGAGACACTGCAGAACCAGTGTAACGCTAAGTGATGCTGTTAAAAAGGGAAAAAACAAAACCCTGGAAGAACCTTTCAATTGCACTCAACTTGGATTAGAGGTGAGTCCACCCTTACAGAGGCGGGAAACATCGAGCCCCAGAGCGGCACTGAGTCAGGCCCTCCCACCTCCTCCTCCGCAGCTCCTTTTGGCAGCTGGGCCAGGTTTCGGCTGAGGCCATACAGACCCCAGAAAGATGAGAGAAGTCTCTCTGGACGGCCAAGGTGGGAAGGACACTTCTCAGAATACAGACACTTTTACTATGGAAGGAGCCAGGACAGTTCTGGGGGCGTTTGCATGCCCAAATCTTCCCCAGTTTCTCCCCAGCTCAGGACCTAGGCTCATAGAGACTTGCCAAGCACAGTCTTTACACCTGACCTTCCACCCCTAAAAGAAAATCTGGAAGTGTGCCCCTTCTTGCCCACAGGTGTTCTCAGGGCCTCCTGCAGGGGTGGTTCCGTGGCAGGGCTTGGTCTCAGCTGGCTCCCGCCCGAGCCATGAGGTCTTCCAAAGCATTGTCCTGGTCACTGCTGTGTAATAGCAGAACTTCCTTAATATCTTTCAGTCCGAAGCCACTGGCCGGCTTCCAGTTCATCCCACTGTTGCTCGGAGCACAGCAGAGCAGGGTAAGGCCGGGCAGGGATGTGCTGCGGCTGCCAGGGCATCTCAGGGCTCCTCAGAAAGGTGCTGCTTTGGGGCTTCCCTGGTGGCGCAGTGGTTGAGAGTCCGCCTGCCGATGCAGAGGACACGGGTTCATGCCCTGGTCCGGGAAGATCCCACATGCCGCAGAGCGGCTGGGCCCGTGAGCCATGGCCGCTGAGCCTGCGCGTCCGGAGCCTGTGCTCTGCAACGGGAGAGGCCACGACAGTGAGAGGCCCGCGTACCACAAAAAAAAAAAAAAAAAAAAAAAAAAAAAAAGAAAGAAAGAAAAGAAAGGTGCTGTTTTGGACCGCGGCTCGGATGGACTCTGACACGACAGAAGGCCACTTCGAGCTCCCCAGCTGCTGGCGGGAAGCTGCGGGAGCGCTGTCTTCCCTGGTGGAAGAGCTGCCTCGGGAGCCCGCGCCCCAGTGCTCTATGTTCAGGTGAGCGGATCCCACACATCACATAGTCACAGATGCTAAGCTCCATCACGGTTTGAACTCTTAGCAAGGAGAGAAAAGGCAGGAGGCTCGAAAACAATGCGGGAACTGGCTGAGAAAAGCACCAGGAAGATAAGAAATGAAGAGGGCTCTTCAAAGACAGGGCTAAATTTGGGGGGGTGAAAGATTCTCAATAGCAGTGGAATCTAGGGATCTCACTCTTTTTAAAAAAAATTTTTTTTTAACTTTATAGATTTATTTATTTATTTATGGCTGCGTTGAGTCTTCGTTGCTGTGCACAGGCTTTCTCTAGTTGTGAATGGGGGCTATTCTTCACTGCAGTGCATGGGCTTCTCATTGCAGTGGCTTCTCTTGCTGTGGAGCACAGGCTCTAGGCACACGGGCTTCAGTAGTTGTGGCACACAGGCTTAGTGGCTGCGGCTCACGGGCTTATCTGCTCCGCGGCATGTGGGATCTTCCCGGACCAGGGCTCAAACCCATGTCCCCTGCATTGGCAGGTGGATTCTTAACCACTGCGCCACCAGGGAAGTCCCAGGATCTCACTCTTATTTGAGGATTCAAATGTTTAAAGTTAAAGAGAAGTATTTCTAATTAAGGAGACATTCATTTCCTGTCCTTTAAGAGGTAGGCTTTTGACTTCTCAGTTTTTTATAACTAGCCCTTAACAAAGATGACAGTTGTGAAGGAGGTTAATCCAGGGGCTCACTGTGGTGCCTTCCTGCGCCTTGAAGTATAGCCTGATGGCGCCCGGATTGCTGTCTTTTATTCTTCTTCACTTCTGGTCCCTTGTTGGACATACCTGTGGCTTCATTCTGAGAGGCCAAAGGATTTTACCAACAAACTCAATGAGCCATCAGATCAACTTGCGGGTTAAGTCAAGTTTGAACTTTATCTACAAATACAGGGAAACTTAGAAACATTGGTAAACCCAGGAATGTTTGCTTAAACAAGAAATTCATTTTTAAAAAATTGAGAGACACTGTTAGGAAGCATAAATCCCATTTTAAAAAAATAGCAGAAGAGGGAGGTCCCGGGTGGTCCAGTGGTTAAGACTCTGTGCTTCCACTGCAGGGGGCGCAGGTTCGATCTCTGGTCAGGGAACTAAGATCCCACATGCTGCGCGGTGTGGCCAAAAGACTAAAAAAAAAAAAAAACACACACACAGCAGAAGAAACTAGAATGATTCACCACACAAAACTCGAGGCCTTGAGTTAATCTTTCCAGCGGAGAGGTCAGCCCTTGGTGTCCTGCAGGAAGTGGAGCTGAAATCTTTTCAAAGTCAAGGGCCTGCCTGCTGTCTCCCTGGACCTTGCCATGAGGCATCCTCTCCTGCTTCAGGAAACCTTTGTGTGTGGATTACAGGGCACTTACATCATTTGGAGGCAGGATCTTCCTTCTGAATTTTTTGGGTAACAGCTTTATTGAGATTTAATTCACCCCTTTAAAATGTACAACCCGATGGTGTTTTGTATATTCAGAGTAGCACACCACAATTTTCATCATCTCATGTTACCTTCTGAGTCGAACTTTGATTTCTCTAGGCACGCTTGTTGGCTTTTCCATACATTGGTAAGAGATATGCTAGATTTTCCACTCAATATTTATGAGTACCTATTATGGCATCCTTTGACTGTTCAAATTTGTGTCTTCACTGCTACTTTAGTTCCTTTTTTCCGCATTCAGAGATGAGTCTACAGGCTCAGAGAAGCCAAGTGACAGCCCCAGGGCCATAGCACAGTGTTGGCCCTGTGTTCAGCAGCACACTTATCTTTTCAGGCCTCAGCGTTCCTTCTGCAAAGAGACCCCGGGCCCCAGCCCTGCACCAGCTCAAACCAAGCAAGCTGATTAAATACCCTTCTCACTACAACCCCCCTAAAGCCCAGATTTCCTTCTTACAGGTATGTGCATTTCAAAGCATCTGAATTTCGGTCTGCACTGCCGCAGGGGGGTAGACTGTTCATCCTGCCACTTCTCCTGGAAACCAGAGGAAAGCAGTGTGATGGGGCTATGGGAGGCTCAAGTCCAGGCTGAAGGCGCCACCGTCACTGGGACTGTACCCAGACAAGACCGCCAGCATTACGGCAACTCTCTAGGTTTTTTGTTAGTTTGTTTTTTTCCTCTGTGTTTTGAAAAACAATCTCAAGTTCAGAGAGACTAAGCTGCTTGCTCCGGGCAGTGTATCTGTCGTCAAAGCTGAGTTAAGTGAACAAAACCTAATGCAGAAATAATCCCAGTGATCCAACATATGTGGGTTCAGAAGCTCATTCTTTTATTTACAATGCCCCTCCCTCTCCCCTTCCCTTCCTTGTCCCGCCTGTGCGCCCCGACCCCAGCCCTCCCACCTTCTCCTCTCCTGCCCACCCTTCCCTACCCTGGGCTCCTCTTGCCAGCTTTTGGGGAGTCAAGGGCAGCACCCTCCCATCTGCCTCTGATGGCCTGGCTTGTGGGTCATGAACTTTTCTTTTTTGGCTACGCTACATAGCAGGCGGGATTTTAGTTCCCCGACCAGGGATCCAACCAGTGTCACCTGCAGTGGAAGCTCAGAGTCCCAACCACTGGACTGCCAGGGATGTCCCTCGTGGGCCATGAACTTAATGTGTGGGTTGTGATCAGTATTAAATGTTGTATCTCACAGTACATCACACATGGAAATGGTTTTCTATGTGTTGTACTCTGTGGAGTCCAAGACACATTTTTGAACATTTCTGGACTCAGGAGAGAATGGGCCTCACAACTGGATGGCACCTTACCTACCCTCAGCCAGGTGATGGTTTTGACACATAGAGTGGGTGGTTAGTCCAGTTGCCAAGCCCACATCACTGCAGCCACTCATTTCTGTCAGCAAAATATTTAAGGACGATTTAGGAAGGAATAAGAAGGCTGGTTGTTTTCTGAAAGCTTCTGTTGATGCCAGGATAACGAAGGTGCTGACATCAAGCCTTGCAGGATGGGTGTCAATGTCCTGGAATGAAATCCTGGGGACAACAGGCTGCCTTCTCCTAAGATGATCCAACCATGGTGTATGGGCACAGAAGGGAAAACTTAGATACTGAGGACTGACTCAAAAAGTTGGACTCTGGGTGGCGAAGTTTTAGGAACACCCATACCAATGTATTTCACTTACGTTATAAGACTATATAAGTCTGAAAGTGCTTTAAATAAACATAAAATGAGGACTTCCCTGGTGGCACAGTGGCTAAGAATCCGCCTGCCAATGCAGGGGACATGGTTTGAGCCCTGGTCCGGGAAGATCCCGTATGCCGCAGGGCAGATAAGCCCATGCGCCACAGCTACTGAGCCCGCGTGCCACAACTACTGAGCCCATGTGCCTACAGCCCGTGCTCCACAATGAGAAAAGCCACTGCAATAAGAAGCCCGCTCACCACAACGAAGAGCAGCCCCCCGCTCGCCGCAATTAGAGAAAGCCCGTGTGCAGGAAGAAAAACCCAGCACAGCCAAAAATAAATAAATAAATAAATAAAGTTTTAAAAAACCTCATTTCTTAAAAAAAAAAAGAATAAAATCCCATGAAATAAAACAAAACTTATAAGCAATAAGAAAGCGTTGTTCATCATTTGATGACAGCTTAAAAAAATACCTCTTATAATCAACGGAGTCTTAGGTTCATTGAAACTCTGTATATATGTGCACTAGGTCACAGTATAAAATATTTTTTCCTGTAGGTTGAGGTCTAAAAGTTTGAAAGCCCCTGCTTTAGGAATTTTCATTAAAACCAACAAAAACAAACAAGCAGGCAAACAAAACCATTCTTTCTGCTTCCACATGGCTCAGTCTCTGCCCCCTTTAAGGAGCCGCTTGCACCAGCTCCACCTGCCACTCCCTCCTCAACTCTTTACTCTTTTGGAAACATTTTAAACATAATGAAATAAAACTTCCCTGCACCACATAAGGGATAGTTCTCAAGTGTCCACTGGGGACACCATGACCTAAGTCGTCCCTGGCACGGTAGCAGCCCCTCCTGATCAGGACCCTGCCCCCCCTTACAGTTTGGTTGTCTTTTTTTTTTAAATATATAAGTTTAGTTATTTTTGGCTGTGTTGGGTCTTCATTGCTGCACGCGGGCTTTCTCTAGTTGCAGCGAGCAGGGGCTGCTCTTTGTTGTGGTGCTCAGGCTTCTCATTGTGGTGGCTTCTCTTGTTGTGGAGCATGGGCTCTAGGCACGCGGACCCAGTAGTTGTGACTTGCGAGCTCTAGAGCTCAGGCTCAGTCGTTGTGGCACAGGGGCTTAGTTGCTCTGCGGCATGTGGGATCCTCCCGGACCAGGGCTCGAACCCGTGTCCCCTGCATTGGCAGGCGGATTCTTAACCACTGCGCCATCAGGGAAGCCCAGTTTAGTTGTCTTTGAACACATACTACAAAATACACAGTTTTGTGGGACTTGAACTCTGTGTAAATGGAAGCATTCTGTGGAAGTGATTTGTCTTTCTTCCTCTTCACTCAACACTGTGAGATACAAACATGTTGTTGCTTATAGCTCTGCTCTGTCCGTTTTTCTTGTATTTTATCACCATGCGACTACTCACTAATGTATATATCCTTTCACCTCACGGGCAGTTAGTTTGTTCCCAGCTTTGGGAAATGGTGAACACTGTTGCCGTGGACTTTATTGTGTCTCTTCCTGAGCAGTGTAAGCATGCATCCCAGACAGCCGGTGGTATGGCTGGGATGACAGAGTCTGCCTTTCTTCAGCTTCCTTCTGTAATTCCAGACTGTGTCTCAAAGACATAAGGCACCCTCATTCCCACCTGTGTTACAAGGGTCCCAACACACCAAACTTAGCGCTGACAGGCTTTTACAAAGTTCTTAGTCTGATGTGTCTATGCTGGAATCTAATGTTTTAAATTTGCATTTCCCTGAGTAATACAAGGATGAGTAATTTTGAATTTGTTCTTGGCCATTTGAGTTTCTTTTGTGAAGTGTCTCCTGTTAAGACTTTTGTTTTTCTTCCCCACTGACTATAGGCTTTTTTTTCTCACTAATATGTAGGATTTCTTCATAATATAGAATTATGCAGACTAATATGGTAGTGAGTAGCCTCATGTGGTTAAAGTCATTAAATTTTAAAAAATCAGTTCCTCAGTTTTTTGGTTTTTTTTTTTTTTCCTTGCGTTATGCGGGCCTCTCACTGTTGTGGCCTCTCCCATTTGCGGAGCACAGGCTCCGGACGCGCAGGCTCAGCGGCCATGGCTCACGGGCCCAGCCGCTCCGCGGCATGTGGGATCTTCCCGAAACGGGGCACGAACCCGCGTCTCCTGCATCGGCAGGCGGACTCTCAAGCACTGCGCCACCAGGGAAGCCCAGTTCCTCAGTTTTACTATCCATATTTCAACTGCTGAATAGCTACATTTGGCTTCCAGCTACCTTACTGGAAAGCAGAGAATTAGAGAACAATCCCCTCCTCAAAGAACATTCCAGAGGACAGGACAGGACTAGAGAACATTCGTCTCTCACAGAACGTTCTATAGGACAGGACAGGACTAGATAACATTCCCCTCCTCACAGAACGTTCCACACGACAGAACGTGAGAATATTCCCCTCCTCTCAGAATGTTCTACAGGAAAAGGCAGGACTAGAAAACATTCCCCCCTTCAGAGAACTTACCACAGGGCAACCAGAGAACATTCCACAGGACAGAACCAGAGAACATTCCCCTGCTCACAAAACGTTAAAAAGGACAGAATCTGAGAACATTCCCCTCCACACAGAACGTATACAGGACAGAACCTAAGAACATACCCCTCCTCTCAGAATGTTCTACAGGACAGGACAGTAATAGAGGACATTCCCCCTCTCAGAGAACTTATCACAGGGCAGAACCAGAGAACATTTCCCTCCTTATAGAACATTCCACATGAGAGAACCAGGGAACATTCCCATCCTCACAGAACGTTCCACAGGACAGGACTAGAGGACATCGCCTCCTTACAGTCCATTCCACAGGACAGGAGTAGAGTACATTCCACTACTCACAGATGTTCCACAGAACAGGAATAGAGAACATTCGTCTCTCACAGAACTTTCCATAGTAAAGGACATCACTAGAGAACATTCCCCGCCTCATACAATGTTCCACACACAGCACTAGAGGATATTCCCCTCCTCTCAAAACGATCTACAGGACAGGAAAGGTCTAGAGAACATTCCCCTCCCCGGAGAACACTCTACAGGACAGGACAGGAATAAAGAATATTCCCCTCCTCATAAAATGTCCCACACACAGGACTAGAGAACATTCCCCTCCTCACAGAATGCTCCACAGGACAGAAACAGAGAATATTCCCCTCATCTCAGAATGTTCTATAGAACAGGACAGGACTGGAGAACATTCCCCCCCTCAAGGAACATTCCGCAGGATAGGACAGGACTGGAGAACAATCCCCTCCTCACAGGAAAGAACCAGAGAACATTCCCATCCTCAAAGAATGTTACACAGGACAG
>NW_006771377.1:0-314 GCF_000442215.2 Lipotes vexillifer
TAACTGGCCATGTAATCTCAGGTTCCGTATCATGTGCCACACTCCCAGCTTGGTCCCTTGTGCGCAAATGCATATGTCCAGTAAATGACGGTCCTTTTTATCTTTCTAAAAGTAAGTGATATCAGGAGGATTTCAGTGTGAGAGTGAAGCTGAGAATTAAGGTAGGTAGTAGAACTAAAAATGAGACTGGGGGCTTCCCTGGCGGTCCAGTGGTTGAGACTCTGTGCTTCCACTGCAGGGGGCACGGGTTCGATCCCTGGTTGGGGAACTAGGATCCCAAATGCCGCGTGGCACGGCCAAGAAATAAGAAACTA
>NW_006771378.1:0-892 GCF_000442215.2 Lipotes vexillifer
CGAACCCGTGTGCCCTGCATCGGCAGGCGGACTCTCAACCACGGCGCCACCAGGGAAGCCCCTAATGCTGACTCTTAAAATGGGTATAGGACAAAAAAAGAAATGGTAATTATGTGACATGATGGAAGTGATAGCTAACTTTATGGTGGTAGTAATCATTTTGCAATATGTAAGTGTATCAAATTGCCATGTTGTACATGTTAGACTTACACAAAGTTACATCAGTTATATCTTAATAAATCTGGAAAAATAAAACAGGTATAGGAATGGGGAAAAACTAGGCCAAGAAAAGAGTATCTTTTCCTTCTTTAAGCTCAAGAACCTGAGTATGAAATGACCAAGCCTAATACTTGATTTGCAGAAATTCAAGGAAAACATATTCATTCACAAAAGAATTTCATGGGATCCTTATCAGTTTTAATGAATGTGTATTAATTCAGTGCATTTATTGCAATCTTTATATATATAGATAGATAGTAGTCTGTCCCCTACTGATTTCATAGCTCACTTTTTGTCCTTTTTTGTTGCACAAGTTAAGTAACATTTTAAATACCGCCTAAATTCAGATAGCAAGAGAAGTTGGTTGAAGAAATTGAAAAAAAGAAGAGAGAGAGACAGATATGGGGGGAGGGAGAGAGCGAGAAAGAGAGAGAGAGAACCAGAAACATCAGAGAAAGGAAGTTTATAGGAAAGTGAAGAGAATAGTAATGATGCTTACATTTCTTTTTTTGTGTGTGTGGTACGCGGGCCTATCACTGCTGTGGCCTCTCGCGTCGCGGAGCACAGGCTCCGGACGCGCAGGCTCAGCGGCCCAGCTGCTCCGCGGCACGTGGGATCTTCCCGGAACCGGGGCACGAACCCGCGTCCCCTGCATCGGCAGGCGGACTCTCAA
>NW_006771379.1:0-227 GCF_000442215.2 Lipotes vexillifer
TATTAGTGAATAAATGTTAACCTTCAGCTAATCCCTTTTCCTTCTTTTACATAGACAATTGAAAACTGATAAAATGCTCCGTAGTCTTATCTGTGGGCTTTAAGGGGACATTTTCTAGATATTTGCCAGAGTGTCTTATAGACTTTAACTCTGTTGAATTACCCCCTGCCCCGCCTGCAAGATGGTCACTTTGATTGTTTATTGATATGTTTGAAGCTGATAATGTG
>NW_006771380.1:0-4354 GCF_000442215.2 Lipotes vexillifer
AGGGAAAAAAGCCCATCCACCTGAGATGGGAACCTGTCATTTATTATCACTTCAGAAGTGATACACTGATATTTATTCTTTCTGTCTCCAAGTTCTGGCACTTGAAGACTTCTTCAAAACTGGCAAATAAGATAACAGTTACAGAAATTTTAGTTCATTTATTTCTAAACTCCTTTCAGATTATTTTACCATGAGAAGGTGGTAGATTATTTTGTCTTCCTGTCTGATTTTTATTTTGAAGCATTTAGTGTTGTATTCCTCTGCAGCCTTGAAAATAGTGTTTTACTTCAATTCAGTAGAGTTTAGGAGTTAAAGAGAATAAAGCCTGTGTTGCTTGTGTGATGTCACAACCCCTCACCTGTCTGGAATGTTCAGCACCCAGTGCAGCTCAGGGTTCTAGAGCTCTTTGCTCGTGCCTGAGCTAATGGTCACATGATTAGTTGATTGCAGTGTGGTGCGATGGAGGGCGGAACGAACGCTTTGTTTAATAAAGAAAGGCGGGGAGACTTGAGAGTTGCAACAGAACTGTGTTGTCCATATTTTGTTGGTTAACCTGCTTTTTCCCTCCCTGTAGAAAGATGAGAGCATGTAACCATGATATGTTTCAGCTTCCTAGTGGGATTCTAGGAAAGAGCTGGTTCTGGTTTCTCTGCCAGTTGAGACCTAAGGTTTCTGAGGTTTCTCAGCTCTTTGCCCATGAGGCACACAGCTGGGAACCAGGTTCTTGAGGAGGGGCCAGGGTCTGGGCGGTTGGTCAAGTGAGAAGTGCAGGGGCTGTAGAGTCAGAGACGCCGCCCCCTGGCTCTGCTCTGTGGGCCTGGGCCTCAGTTTCCCCTTCTAGCAAATGAATGGGCTGGTACCAGAGCTGCTGGCTTCGTTGGTGCGTCTTAATGGTGTTTTGCTGTCTCAGAGCGGTGGCTGCAGTGGGCTGGCCAGCACCAGTGTCTGCGGCAGGTGCGGGGAGGGTCAAGGAGACAACTGAGGGTGTGCATGAGGTTGTGGACGGGACTACCCCCGCCCCACTCCAGTCTCTGGGCCACTAGTGAGACAAAGAGGTCCCCGTGGTCAGGGTCTCTGCAGTGTTCAGAAAACTCCCCTTCTCAGACTTTCCCTTGTGTTTCCCAGTCATGAGCCTTTCCCACCAGTAGTTCAGGCCCACTTGTCCCATGGCCTTTCAGCCCTCACCAGTCTTTTGCTAGGGATCAAGGAAGACTTTCAGGAAGGGCGGTGGTGTGTAGTTAAAACTGATGTGACCAAGAAAAATGCCTACTTCAGCAGCCTTGCAGTTCTCACAAACACGCAGAGCCCGGAAAATTACCTTTAAAGACTTTAAGTTTTATTTCCCAAAGTTATTGGCCTTAGCGTCTCACTCTCCAGCCCACTCAAGCCCTCAGATCTTGCAGCGTCTTACGAATGCTCTGGAAGCCCAGGCCCTTTCTTGGGAGTTGGGGGGCAAAGATGGACAGTCGGTTTAGTCTTTACACATAGGAGATTTTAGATACGTTTTTGCTGCTTGATAATAATTACAGATACCTCATTTCTGCTTTCCACTCTCCACCTTGGGAGAGGTGCCAACTACCCAGGAGAGCTTGTGGAGCCCAGCACACAATGGAACCTCCCCTCCCCTGGCCTCCTCTAGCCTGACCCCATGAGTCCCTCGCCTTAGGTCAGAAGCTGTCTTCTCCCACTCCATCCCTGCAGCAGCCTCTTTACTGGTTCCTCTCCCCTGTCTCTCCCTCTCCATTCTGCACACTGCAGCTGGGATGAACTTTCGGTGTTGTTAGCAGCTTTATTGAGATATAATTTACGTAGCATACAGTTCACCCATTTAAAGTGTACATTTCAGTGGCTTTTAGTATATTCACAGAGTTGTGCATCCATTGCCATAATCAATGTTAGAATATTTTCATCATCAAAAAGAAACCCTGTACCCGTTCGCAGTACCCCATCCCCTGTTCCCCACTGGCAACCACTAACTACTCTTTGTCTCTATGGATTTATCTATTCTGAACATTTCATATAAATGGGAATCATACACTTTGTGGCTGTTTGTGACTGGTTTCTTTAACTAAACATATTTTCGAGGTTCATCCATGTTGTAATACATATCAGTACATCATTTCTTTTTATTGCTGAGTAGTGTTCCATCGTATGGATATACCATATTTTGTTTATCCATTCATCAGCTGATGGACCGGTGGGTTGTTTCTACTTTTTGGCTGTTACGAATAAGGCTGCTGTGAAAATTCATGTACAGGTTTTTACATGGACATATGTTTTCATTACTCTTGGGTTATATACCTAGGAGTAGAATTGCTGGGTCCTCTGGTATCTCTATCTTTAACCTTTTGAAGAGCTGCCAGACTGTTTTTCCAAGTGGCTGCATCATTTTCCATTCCCCCCAGCAACGTATGAGGGTTCCAGTTTTTCCACATCTTTGTCAAGACTTGTTATGTTTTGGTGTGGATTGGTATCTCATTATGGTTTTGATGTGCATTTCCTTGATGACTAATGATGTTGGGCATCTTTTCACGTGCTTCAGGGTGAACATTCTCACGAAGGTTATTCCTTTTACTCCTCTGCCTAAGAGCATCACCATTGCCGATGGGGTAAATTCTGAACTCCTTTGACAGCTCACGAGGCCGGTCAGGATCTAGCCTCTGGCAGTATCTCTGGCCTCTTCTCCCCATCCTCCCCGACCTTCTGCTTACTGGTTTCCTGGAGGCATCTTGATCTCACCAGCCTCCCAGACTTTGCTCAGTGCTGTTCCTCCCCCCAGTGACCCCCTGGTCCTCTCCTCATCCCACTTCAGCTTTGCCTTCTCCCCTCCCTCATCCTCAAGGACTTATAAACCTCTCCAGGAAGCTACCTGCAACTTCCAGAGCAAGGTTACTGGCCCTGTTATGTGTCCCGTGGTACTGCCACGAAGGAGTCTTGTTACATTCCAGGGTTAGGTTATAAAGTCATACCTAGGGTAAAAATTGAGTGCAATCAAAATTCCTTTCAGACACCCTGAGGAAGGCGCCATGTTGAAGACCATTCTCGCAGGGTGCAGTGCGGCTGGTTCCTGCCTGTGCGGGAATAGGTCACAGTTTCTTTCGCTGAGCACCAGGAGAAGTGGTTAGCCTGCAAATGGGGCCGTGTTAGGCAAGCAACACTTATTTGTATGTTTTAGATTCACACTCAGGCGAGCAGTCGCTTTTGAAGAGGCTCTCGGGAACCGAGACAGGCCATGGGAGCAGCAGGGGCACAAGCTCACCTCTGGCCCTCCCGCCTGTCTGCTCAGGGAGCGGAGTGGCAGATGGAATGGCCCAAATGACTTAAAAGTGTTTTCCTTGACTTTTTTTTTTTCCTAACTTTTTCAGACATATACCATAATGTTTGCCTAAGTAAAATATGTATGTAATGCCAAATCTCTGTACCCCCTCAAGCCAGCGCACTGGTACCCTGGATCGCAGTTCCGTCTTCCTACTTTGTCTTTTTGTTAGACTGTGAGCTCCATGAGAGCAGGGCCACATCTGGCTTCGTCATGGGGTTCCCCAGTCCGAGTGCCGTGCCTGGCACCTGGCAGATCCCCTATACACATAGCTGGATGTGTAAATTCCCCAGCTGCTGGAACAGCTCCATTCCCTGGAGCCCCGGCATCCTCTTGCAGGCTAGTCCTCGTGGTCCTGCCTTGTACACAACGCTTTATTTTCATGTTTTGCTTTCCCTGCGAGCAGCCCCTGCAAGCAGGCTTCTTCACGTTGTTATCTCTGTTCCTCCTACCAGGCCAGACCAGCGTAAATGGTGCCTAAAAAGTGTTTGGCAGATGAATGAATTGTGGGAACCCAACCCAGCTCTGGCACCTTTGTCTGCAGGCTAGTCTGCTTCTAGCGGAGACTACCAGATTCAAAAAAGAGGAAGGTTGTTCACAAGTGCATAAATTGCACTTGCATAAGAAAGAATCTCATTAAGTAGACCTCCACGAAATTCAAATTTTGATGATCTGGCTATATCTGAGCTGAAGCTTACCTGGCTTTGTAAAGAATTTTCTGGAGAGTCATGTAGATAATCCAGAATATTTTTTAGAAAGCATTCATCTGCACCCAGGAGACCAAGAAAGGAAGCCGGCGGGTGGATCAGAGGCCCCAAAGAGAGACTGCTGGGCCGATTCTTAGCATCTGATCCAATTGGTGAGGAAGTGACAGCAGCCCAAAGAAGACACAAAGAAACAGAACTCGTTCCTGGCAACAGCTCTTTTGCCTAAAGTAGGCTTCCCACTGTCACGCGGAGCAGTTTTAAAGTTACGGTGAGGGCTTCCCTGGTGGCACAGTGGTTGAGAGTCTGCCTGCCAATGCAGGGGACACGGGTT
>NW_006771381.1:0-203 GCF_000442215.2 Lipotes vexillifer
CTAACTAATGCCCTGACACTATTCCTAACTCAGGCCCTGACACTGTACCTAACAGAGACCAAGGTGATAATCTTATCTAAGGCATTGACACTGTCCCTAACTAAGGCCCTGCTGCCGTCAATATGTAAAGTTCTGACATCATCCTGAGGGAATATCCTCACCCATATCTTACTAAGATCCTAAAACTGTCCAAAAGTATGTGC
>NW_006771382.1:0-233 GCF_000442215.2 Lipotes vexillifer
TTTCCGACCACAATGCTATGAGACTAGATATCAATTACAGGAAAAAACCTGTAAAAAATACAAGCACATGGAGGTTAAACAATACACTACTTAATTACCAAGAGATCACTGAGGAAATCAAAGAGAAAAACAAAAAATACCTGGAAAAAATGACAATGAAAACACGATGACCCAAACCTATGGGATGCAGCAAAAGCAGTTCTAACAGGGAAGTTTATAGCAATACAATCCTA
>NW_006771383.1:0-1376 GCF_000442215.2 Lipotes vexillifer
TTTAATTTTTTTTTTTTTTTTTTTTTTTTTTTTTTTGCGGTACGCGGGCCTCTCCGGTTGCGGAGCGCAGGCTCAGCAGCCATGGCTCACGGGCCCAGCTGCTTCGCGGCATGCGGGATCTTCCCGGACCGGGGCACGAACCCGTGTGCCTTGCATCAGCAGGCGGACTCTCAACCACCGCACCACCAGGGAAGCCCTCGAATTGTGCTTTAAAGGACAAGAAGTAAGTAATTCACGTATAAGAGGGGAGCAGGATCACAGGAGGAAGAGGGAATGGAATATGCAGAGGCAGGAGACACCCTATGAGGAGAGGCTGCATGTGGGACATGATAGGAGGGGTGTCGGGTGAGGTAGGGGCATCTTGCAAAATTTCTGTGCCATGCTAAAGGTTTCAAGTTTTATCATCCTCAAAGTTAGAGAACCATGACTTTTAAAGTACTGGAGTGGCATGATCAGATTTGTGTGTCTGAAATCAGTAGAGAGGGGTATAAACTGGAGCTTGGTTAGCCTATTGCAAAGGCCCAAGTAAAGAAATGATGACTGGAGAAAAGGCTCCAGTAGGGGGCAGGGAGCATAAAGGAGGGAGAGGTGACCTTGCTAACTACTTGAAAGGGGGAGGGTGAGAGACAAGGAGGGGTAGTTGCAAATCTGGTGGTGCTGCAACAGTGTTAGGAAATAGATGAGGGGAGCAATTCTTTTGGGTGACGGATGAGAACACCGAACATGTGTTAAGTTTTGAGCACTTTGGATTTAAAGTAGGGTAGGGGATACAAAAGAAATAAAACTGTCCTCCAGTAGTTTCATTGGGTACTTGAGCTTTTAAGATTCTCACCATGAACTTAGAACAAAATAGGTAACTGTGGGTATAGCTAAAATCATTAGGGACAGAGGCTTTCTCCACTCAGGAAGTGCTGTTCTGTTCTTAATGTGTCCTTAACCCACACATCACCTTATGTTAATTGTTTGTCTGCCTTCCCTGCTAGAATATAAGCTCCTAAGAGCAGGGAAGTATATTCCTGGCACATAATAGCCAATAAATATTTGATAAATGAATGGACTTAATTTCCTTGGGCTTAGTTTTCTCAAATAATTTCCTTGGGCTTAGTTTTCTCAAATAAGCAATGTGTTAATAATAATACCCTTGTCTATCTTCTATACTTGCCTATATTCTATATACTATATTCTACATAAATTAGTCTATAGCATTGTTAAGATCAAATATGGGGCTTCCCTGGAGGCGCAGTGGTTGAGAGTCCGCCTGCCGATGTGGGGGACGCGGGTTTGTGCCCGGGTCCGGGAGGATCCCACGTGAAGCGGAGTGGCTGGGCCTGTGAGCCATGGCCGCTGAGCCTGCGCATCCGGAGCCTGTGCTCCGC
>NW_006771384.1:0-3413 GCF_000442215.2 Lipotes vexillifer
GGGACTTCGGTTTGCTGCTAACGAGGATAGGTGGCCCAGCATAGAAAAGCAGACGTTTCTCTTCAAAATCTTGGATCCCAGTTGATCAGCGGCTGCTTGCAGACCACTGGTATTGCCAAGCATCTATCCTCTGCCCATGCGCCTGTGTAGGTAGTGAGTATATTAGCCTGAGAGACAGACTTTTGCAACTCTGGAGGAGAGAAAATCCTGCAGCTCACGTTCATCCTGGGAGACCACAAGCCAACTCTTTTCCTCAGGGCACGGGCTGCATTTCCACCGGAAACGTTCTGGCTGCCAAACTTTCCGTGAGGTGTCCGCCACTGTTGGGCTTAAACGGAAAGCGAGGAGCGCCGTCACGACTCACAGATCCCTGGCCACACACTGTTCCCCTCGCAACTGAACTCAAGACAACACGTCCTTTCGCGGCATGCCGAGAAGCAGCCGTATAGGTCCCTCGTAACACTTCTAGGCACGCAGAGTCCAAGGAGACACACTGATCCCTTCCTTGGAAAGCTACGGTGCCACAGCTTGCCAACGCTCACGAAGGCAGTCCGAGCCAGTCTCGTGTGCTGAGCCAGTTGTACTCAATTAGGAAAAACGACCCCCCTTGAGGTGAGCGCTCTGCTCAGCGTGCCTTCCGGGAGCTCAAGTTTGCCGCGTTTCTAGGTTAAGCAGGATGTCGAGGTGAGGTCCAACCTGAACACATAGCAGAATTCCTCACTTTGCACTAGGTTAAGCAGGGAGTCGATGTGAGGACCAAGCTGAGCAAAGAGCGCAGCTCCTCACTTTGCAGTGATCGGCCGTCGTAAGAGGCGTTGCCATGTGGGCCTTGCTGGGACCTTCTGTATTTTAGGGAAGCTGCCACACTTACAGGCTTTAAAAGAGAAATTTATTCAGCGAAGTTCCCAGGCTTTTGCAGTGGTCTCAATTTGCAGCTCCAATACCTGCTACTGCGCGGCATCTATCCTCAGCCCGGACGTCTGTGTAGGAAGCGAGTGTTTTAGATGGAGAATCGCGGCTCTTGCAACTCAGGAGGAGAGAAAATCCCGAGGCCCACTTTCGCCGTGTGAGACGCTTACGCGACCCTTAGCCTCAGCGAAGTCTTTCAATTCCCTCCCGGCATGTTCTGCCTCACACAGTTTGCATGAGCTCTCCACCATTGCTGGGCTTAAATGGAAAGCGAGGAGAGCCGTCAGGATTCACAGAACTCCGGCCTCCGCAGTGTGCCCCACGCACCTGTACCCAGGAAAACACGTCTCTTCAAGGTCTGCTGAGAAACAGGTAGCTGTGTAGGACCTTTGTAACACTTCTAGTCAGGCAGAGTCCAAGGAGACACCCTGGCCCCTTCTTTGCAAAGCTACGGTGCCAGAGCTAGCCATCGCTCACGAAGGCAGTCCGAGTCAGTATACAATGGGGCAGGAAACTTGGTTTCTGTTAGGAAAAGCAAGCTGTACTGAAGTCAACACTGCTCAGCGTTCCTTCCGCGAGCTCACACTTGCCGGCACTCTAGTTGAAGCCGGAGGTCAAGGTGTGGTCCCATCTGAGCAAAGAGCACAATTCGTCACTTTGCAGTAGGTTAATCAGGAAGTTGAAGTGAAGACCAACCTGAGCAAGAGCACAGTTCCTCACTTTGCTATGGTAGGCCGTCGTTAGAGGCATTGCCATCAAGGCGTTGCTAAGGCCTTCCGTCTCTTAAGGAACCAGCCGCACTCTGAGGCCTCTAAGGGGAAACGTATTCAGGGACGCTCACTTTCTTTAGAGATGGTCCTCCTTTGCAGCTCCGATACTGCAGGGACTTCGGTTTGCTGCTAACGAGGATAGGTGGCCCAGCATACAAAAGCAGATGTTTCCCTTCGAAAGCTTGGATCCCAGTTGATCAGCGGCTGTTTGCAGACCACTGGTATTACCAAGCATCTATCCTCTGCCCATGCGTGAGTGTAGGTAGCGAGTATATTAGCCTGAGAGACAGATTTTTGCAACTCTGGAGGAGAGAAAAACCTGCAGCTCACGTTCATCCTGGGAGACCACAAGCCGACCCTTATCCTCAGGGCACGGGCTGCATTTCCACCGGAAACGTTCTGGCTGCCAAACTTTCCGTGAGGTGTCCGCCACAGTTGGGCTTAAATGGAAAGCGAGGAGTGCCGTCACGACTCACAGAACCCTAGCCACTGCACTTTTGCCCTCGCAACTGAACTCAAGTGAACACGTCCTTTCGCGTCATGCTGAGAAGCAGCCGTTTAGGGCCCTCATAACACTACTAGGCACGCAGAGTCCAAGGAGACACACTGGTCACTTCCTTGGAAAGCTACGGTGCCACAGCTTGCCAACGCTCACGAAGGCAGTCCGAGCCAGTCTCGTGTGCTGAGCCAGTTGTACTCAATTAGGAGAAACGACCTCCCTTGCGGTGAACGCTGTGCTCGGCGTGCCTTCCGGGAGTTCACATTTGCCGTCGTTCTAGGTTAAGCAGGATGTCGAGCTGAGGTCCAACCTGACCAAAGAGCAGAATTCCTCCCTTTGAACTAGGTTAAGCAGGAAGTCGATGTGAGGTCCAAGCAGAGCAAAGAGCACAGCTCCTCACTTTGTAGTGGAAGGCCGTCGTAAGACGCGTTGCCATGTGGGCCTTGCTGAGACCTTCCGTATTTCAGGGAACCTGCCACACTTACAGGCTGTTCAAGGAAAATTTTTTCAGCGAAGTTCCCAGGCTTTTGCAGTAGACTCACTTTGCACCTCCAATACGGCAGGGACTTCGCTTAGCTGTTACCTAGGATAGGTGGTCCTGCATACAAGGGTACGCTTTTCTCATTGGAAGCTCGATACCTTGTCTCTTACGGGCTGCTTGCAAAACCCTGCTACTGCGCGGCATCTATCCTCAGCCCGGACGTCTGTGTAGGAAGCGAGTGTTTTAGATGGAGAATCGCGGCTCTTGCAACTCAGGAGGAGAGAAAATCCCGAGGCCCACTTTCGCCGTGTGAGACGCTTACGCGACCCTTAGCCTCAGCGAAGTCTTTCAATTCCCTCCCGGCATGTTCTGCCTCACACAGTTTGCATGAGCTCTCCACCATTGCTGGGCTTAAATGGAAAGCGAGGAGAGCCGTCAGGATTCACAGAACTCCGGCCTCCGCAGTGTGCCCCACGCACCTGTACCCAGGAAAACACGTCTCTTCAAGGTCTGAGGCAGCTTGTAGGACCTTTGTAACACTTCTAGTCAGGCAGAGTCCAAGGAGACACACTGGTCCCTTCTTTGCAAAGCTACGGTGCCAGAGCTAGCCATCGCTCACGAAGGCAGTCCGAGTCAGTACAATCGGCCAGGAAACTTGGTTTCTGTTAGGAAAAGCAAGCTGTACTGAAGTCAACACTGCTCGGCGTTCCTTCCGCGAGCTCACACTTGCCGGCACTCTAGTTGAAGCCGGAGG
>NW_006771385.1:0-955 GCF_000442215.2 Lipotes vexillifer
ATAAATTCAAATAGCTAAAGGAACCCATATTTAAATAAATAAAGCAATGCATTACAGCAATCACTCAACAAATAGAGACTCTCAATAAAGATGTTATACAAAAGAACCAAATGGAAATTCTTGAATGGAAAATTACAATAACTGAAATGAAACTTTTACTAAAGGGGCTCAGAAGCAGAATTAAGATGCCTAAGAGAAGGAATAGCAAGCATAATAGATCAATAAAAATTGTCTAATCTGAAAACAAAGAGAAAAAAAGATTGAAGAAAGTTAAAGACAGCCACAGGCATCTGTGAGACAACATCAGGTGTACCAACATAATTATAATGGGAGTCTCAGAGGAGAGGAGAAAGGGAAAGGGACAGAAAAATATTTGAAGATATAATGGGCCAAATTTCAAAAATTTGATGAAAAACATTAACCTACAGATCCAAGAAGTATAAACACAAAGAGATCCACACCATGCACTTCATAGCCAAACTGTTGAAAGCCAAATACAAAATGAAAATCTTGAAAGCAAGAGGAAAATGACATACACTTGAATGATAAAATGACTTCTCATCAAAAACAATGGAAAACATAAAAGTGTAGAATGACATATTTAAAGTGCCAAAGGAAAGATTGCCAAACAAGAATTCTATATCCAGCAAAACTATCCTTTAAAAATGAGGATGGGAAAAGCTTTTTCCAGATAAAGATCAAGAGGTGCTAGCATATTGGCCTAACAAGAAATACAAAAAAAGTCCTTCAGACTGAAAGAAAATGATACGAGATAGTAATTTGAAATACACAGGAAGAAATGAAGGAATACATAAGTAAATATCAAAGGCTCTATATGTATTTTTTCTCATTTCTTCTCTTAATTAAAATGCATAGGGCTTCCCTGGGGGCACAGTGGTTGAGAGTCCGCCTGCCGTTGCAGGGGACATGGGTTCGTGCCCCGGTCTGGGAAGAT
>NW_006771386.1:0-296 GCF_000442215.2 Lipotes vexillifer
GAGGGTTGTCTTTTGGTCTTGTTTATGGTTTCCTTTGCTGTGCAAAAGTTTTTAAGTTCCATTGGGTCCCATTTATTTATTTTTGTTTTTATTTCCGCTCCTCTACAAGGTGGGTCAAAAAGGATCTTGCTGCGATTTAGGTCATAGTGTGTTCTGCCTATGTTTTCCTCTAAGAGTTTGATAGTGTATGGCCTTCCATTTAGGTCTTTAATCCATTTTGAGTTTCTTTTGTACGTATGGTGTTAGGGAGTGTTCTAATTTCATTCTTTTACATGTAGCTGTCCAGTTTTCCCAGC
>NW_006771387.1:0-337 GCF_000442215.2 Lipotes vexillifer
TTCTATTGAGGCGGGCTGCATACGGTGCAGGATTTCCCACGCTCCACCCCTTCCAGCGTTGCCAGATACTCACGAATCTTGGCAACCAGTTGGACGCATTAGGCCGATTCGTTGAAGCGAGGGCGTGTTGGAGTGAGGCCCTTGCCACTTCTCCTGAATTTTGGATGGCGCGTGCTAACCGAGGTCGCGGCCTCATGTACTACGCAGAAGCCCTCCACGATCCAGGTCACAAAGTGGTTTTCGCCCACAACGCGCACAAGGATCTGATTCTCTCGCTAAGGCTGATCAAGGAGTATCCCGAATTCGGCGATCCTCGCTTGTACGACGCATTTGCGTC
>NW_006771388.1:0-41111 GCF_000442215.2 Lipotes vexillifer
GGCATGTGGGATCCTCCCGGACCGGGACATGAACCCGTGTCCCCTGCATCGGCAGGCAGACTCCCAATCACTGCGCCACCAGGGAAGCCCCACAACCAATTATTATATTTCCTTTATCTCTCTCCTATTCTCTTAAAACCCTTAAAATAGTGTCTTAGGGCTTCCCTAGTGGCACAGTGGTTGAGAGTCCGCCTGTGGATGCAGGGGACACGGGTTCGTGCCCCGGTCTGGGAGGATCCCACATGCTGCGGAGTGGTTGGGCCCGTGAGCCATGGCCGCTGGGCCTGCGCGTCTGGAGCCTGTGCTCCACAGCGGGAGAGGCCGCAGCAGTGAGAGGCCTGCATACTGCAAAAAAAAAAAAAAAAAAAAATAGGGTCTTAGTTTGGGCTGTTATAACAAGCTATTATAGACTGAGTGGCTTAAACAACTAACATTTATTTCCCACAGTTCTGGAGGCTGGGAAGTCTAAGATCAAGGTGCCAGCAGATCCAGTGTCTGGTGAGAGCTGGCTTCCTGGTTTGCAGATGGATAAATTCTTTTGGTATCCTCACATGGTGCAGAGCAGTGAGACAGGAAGATCTCATGTTTCTTATTAAAAGGGCACTAATCCTATTTTGAGGGCTCCACCCTCATGGCCTAATTATTTCCCAAAAGCCCCAACTCCTAATAACATCACATGGCGGGTTAAGATTTCAAAATATGAACTTTGGGGGGACACATTCAGTCCATAACAGTTAGTATCCACGTATAAGTATTTTATATTCCCTTATATTAACAAGCCAAAACCCAAAGGCAACACTCCTTTGGGGCAACATTTTGAGGTTTTTCAACATTGTCTCTCAACTCACTCCTATTCCTACTCTCATGTAGAATCCAGTGTTCTTATGTTTTATTTCCCTAGCCCTTCTCTTCCTTCTCTTTTACAATCTTTTTTCAGGAAAATACTCTTATCTAATCATTTACTTACTGAATTTAGCCCCTAAAAAAAGCCAAATTCCTTCACAAAAATTTTTTTTCAGTTTAATAGACCCTGAAAAGAGCTGAGGTCCTAAAATGGGTTAATCTCATTGGTAATAATGTATTTTTTCCTTACAGTAGTGTACAGATTCTCCAAAAAACTGAACTTTGAATCTGTTGCTACTTTTAGTATTATTATACTTGTTTAGTATTGTATATTGGTCCAAAGTTTAAACTTCCAATGGCATTTATACACTGTTTTCATTTTAGTGATGTTTTAACCTACTCATATGAACCAATAAGGTAAAAAACAATTATGGTATTTTTCACATCTTCATTTCTATAATTCTACATTCATTTCTGGAACATATAGGGCATAGCTAGGAGAAACTCAAAAAACATACTTGTAAATTTGTAAATATGATCTGAAATACATTATGCCAATGTACAATGTCTGTAGATCATAATAAAATTGTAATATGCAATCATTCCAAAACATAGAAACCACTAAGGTAAAATGAAACTGAAAAACATATTTGTTTCCTTTACCTTAAAAGAAAACCACCCCCAGCATTTCAACAGTTGTAATTAATGCCAAATATTATGTAGCAAATCATTCTGCCTGCTGCTTCCCTACCCACCTGCTGATTATCCTGTGATCTGTCTTGCTGCTTTGTCAACCTGATGAGTGGTGTTGCCCTCCAGACACCCTGCCCACCTGTTCATAATTTACTTCCAGCATGTCATACTTGACTATTATATGAAATGCTTAAAAATACTGTGAAAATGATCACCTTCCAAGGCTGAGATTATAATAATTAAGATGCTTTGGCTATTTCTTCCTAATTTACTAATGATTGCCCTATATTCCTTTTTTCTTACATTAAACTAGGGTGCTTTTTTTCCCCTCTGGTATTAAAAACTTAATTGTTCTCATGAATGTCCTTCACGTTGTGCTTTAAGAATATATTCTCCAGGTAGCCACCTTCTTCTTCTCTCCAAAAGCTTCTGGGACCAAGAACAAGAAAAATGTGGCAGGTGTGGTGAGGGCCAATTAAAAAACAAATCTGCACTAACTGATGGGTAATCTTCAGTAAAATCACTAGCGACAATAGCAGATGCCTGGGGAAAATTGACATTGACCAGATTCATTTATTGCTGGCAGTGCTCTGATTCATCTGCATCCTGCAGCTGTTGTAAAGGCAAATGGCTTGCACTCCCCTTTTGTACTTTTATGGGTTTGTTTTGTTGCAGCAGTCTTAGTATTTCCTTTTTTTCACCCCAGCTTGTAATAGGTCAGAGGTTACCATTTCAAATAGCCTTTCCATCTTTCCTCATTTCCCAGAGAATGGGATTTGCAAGTAGATTAGTGTTGCTTTTGAGCTAATCACATTCTGAATTACTAAGCTGTTTGAATATATTTAATATGAATGCACATTTACCTAAAAGGTGGACAATTCAAATTAGGAAAACATGAAAGTCTTTACCCTATTTTTCTCCCATTGTTCAATTCCAGGGCAAGCTTTTTTTCCTCTAGATGACAGTTTCTCTAATTCACACCATCACAGGGCATAGTCTGGCACATAATCAGCTCAGAGAAATGTTTATTTAATGTTAACTGAAGAGATATTAGCATATTTATTTTTAATAGATGTCCAAATCCCAATGCCTTCAAAGTTTTAATCTTTGTCATAGTATTAAATACATTCTATGCTTTAGTAACTTTTTAGATGTTATTGGTATATTCAAGGTGCATAAAGTTACATAAAGCCACATACTAAATATATCAAATTTTTAATCATAGTTTTAATTAATGATCTATAATTTTATAATGCAATAAAAATATGCTATGGAGTAAAATTGACATGTTACACATGTTGTTGTTGTTGTTTGTTTAATAAAGCAAGAGACTAAATGTGATTTTCAGTTTGGGTGACAGAACTCAAGCCTGGCAGCACAGAACATGTTTACTTCTCCCAAAAAATACTTACTTCCGGGCTTCCCTGGTGGCACAGTGGTTGAGAGTCTGCCTGCCGATGCAGGGGACACGGGTTCGTGCCCTGGTCCAGGAGGATCCCACATACCGGGGAGCAGCTAGGCCCGTGAGCCATGGCCGCTGAGCCTGCGCGTCCAGAGCCTGTGCTCCGCAACGGGAGAGGCCACAACAGTGAGAGGCCCACATACTGCAAAAAAAAAAAACCCCAAAAACATACTTCATTACATTACCTCGTTAAATAATATACAAAATATATCTTGAATCAATACAGTTCTTTCCATCCAAACCATTGCCCATCACATCCAAGTCACCACCTAGACCAGGGATTCTCAAACCGTAATAATGTGCGTATGAGTCATTTTGAGATCTTGTTAAAATGCAGAGTAAATTTCCCTAAGCCTGGAGTGGGCTCTGGGATTCTGCATTTTTAACTAGCTCCCAAGTAATGTTGACCCTGCTGGTTCACATACCATATACTTTGAATAACAAAGGACATAGCCTATTTCCATCTCCCTCCTACTTCTTATAGTCCAACAGTGAGGCATCTACTAAGAGTCTTGTTTTTTTAAACATAAATCCAATCCAAGCATCATTCACTTTGAACTTCATTTTATGTCAGTTACCCTCACATACTCTCCTCAGTCAAGTTGCATCTTCTCTCCTGCTGTTCAGCAGTTATACATGGCATCCCTCTGTCTGGATCATCCTACTTCCTACCTCTACTGATAACTGGTTATGTCTCATCTTTCAAGTTTCAGCTTAAATTTTATTAATTCAGATATGATTTCCCTGACTACCTTCATGTAAGTAGCTACTTCCTACTATTCTCTCATGTGTGTTTATTTTATAAACATAGTATAAATTCATTTTGTAATGATGCACTCGATTATTTACTTGATGGTTGACTGTAGCCCCCACTAATGAGTTCCATAAGAATAGTAATGGTGGGCTTCCCTGGTGGCACAGTGGTTGAGAGTCCGCCTGCCGATGCAGGGGACGCGGGTTCGTGCCCCGGTCCGGGAGGATCCCACGTGCCGCGGAGCGCCTGGGCCCGTGAGCCATGGCCGCTGAGCCTGCGCGGCCGCAACGGGAGAGGCCACAACAGTAAGAGGCCCGCGTACCGTAAAAAAACAAAAAAACAAAAAAGAGTAGACTTCAGATGAGGAAATTATCCTGTAATATAACTCATGCCCTGTAAGAGATAAGCATGGCTGCTATCAGAGTCTTGGGAGGGGAAAAGAACCTATCCTAAGTAAGAAGTCTTGAAAGGTTACTTGGAAAACTCCTGAATCTTGAATGATGTTTAAGCTGGTGCCACCTACTGGAGAAGGAGGGAAGAGTGCTTAATGCAGAGAACGGTTATGTCCTCAAGTCTAGAGGTCAGGCTGGGGCATGTAAAGAATTACAAACGGATCAGTATGACTCACTCAAGGGAAAATTAGAGAATTTCTGGCAAAAAAAAAAAAAACAAAAAAAAGGCAAATAAATAAAGTTGAAGATATAATCTGAGAGCATATATCATATTTCCTAGAAATGAGATTGTAGTTTATCTTAAAAGCTGAGGGAAACCATACAGATTTGAATTGGGTAATAATAAGAGCCAGCTTGTATTGAGATCTTACTATGGGAATGACACTATGCTAAGTGTCTTTCATTCATTTTCTCATTTAATGCTCACATTAATTTTATGAGGTAGGTACTATGATGATTCTTATTTTATGAAGAAGTGAGCCAAGACTTGGAGAGGTTAAGTAGTTAACTTGTCGAGGCCACAGAGCCAATAAATGGTAGAGCCAAGATCAGACGCTCTTATTCCAGAGACTTCACATTATTAATCCCCTTAACTGCTTCCCAAGAAGGGAAAGAACATATGACTCTCAAGTTTCCAGCTTTGGAATTTGCCATTTCCTCAGTGTAGAAAACAGACAAGTTAATAGTGTGTTAGGGAAGAGGATGAATTTGTGTTATTCACGGGGATTTTCTGATTGCAGAGGATACCTTCGGGGAAATTTTTATTAGTTGATTGACTAATAGAGATATTTGAGTTGGAAAGATAAATTTTTTTTTTTTTTTGCAGTATGCGGGCCTTTCACTGCTGTGGCCTCTCCCGTTGCGGAGCACAGGCTCCGGACGTGCACGGCTCACAGGCCCAGCCGCTGTGCGGCATGTGGGATCTTCCCGGACCAGGGCACGAACCCGTGTCCCCTGCATCGGCAGGCGGACTCTCAACCACTGCGCCACCAGGGAAGCCCGGAAAGATACATTTTTGAGTTGTCTGTATATGTAATCATTTCTCCATTAACAATGGTGATAGAAATATGTATGGGAAATTATAAAATGCTTCCAAATTAGTTTTAAATAAAAATAGCCAAAATCTAATAACAAATTTTTGTCATTTAAAATTATGTTTTAATAATTAATAAAACATTATTAATTTAATAAATATTTTAATAATATTTAATATTTTGGAATACATTCTACACACATTATCCAAATTATAGATATAATCACATGATTAGGAAAAAACCTTACTCAAAATGCTTTACCTTTGACAGTCAAGATGTTATAATATTTCAAATAACATATTATTATTGTGTCTCTGTTAGCTCAGTTTTCATTTTCCAAATGTGAAAACAAAACCTATATATCATCAGTTTGTCACTGAACAAAATGCCCTCTTTGATTTCTCAGTTTCACAGAACAGTATGGAAAACCAGTAAATTAGAATTAGCTGATGCTGTTTTGCAAACTATAATTACTCCTTCCCTGTTCCTATCTCTCAGAGAATCATGCTTTGCAATGTCATTTCTAATTCATCTAGGACATGCAGTTCACAGGAATCATTTGGTAGTCTCTCAAATTAGAAGTTAAAATACTTGTCAATCCTTTCATATTTCTTTCCACCCATTCCTCAGAGTGACCCTCAGCTTTCTGAGAGGGAAGCCCCTAAATCTCTCTAGTGCTAAACTATAAGATTTTGCTGTTGTTTTGATGAGGAAGGTCAGCTTCAGCCTTGTCTTCAAAGCAGTCATAGACTTTGATTGCAGTGACTGCTAAGACTTCTACAGTCCCTTTCCCTGTACTTATTTTTTAAACAGTTTAGAAATAATCAGAGCAAAAAAAAACCTTTTAGTTTTCAACTGAAATCAGAACCAGAGAGGAGGTGATGGCTTCACAGGACCCCGGCAGTACAGAACTTAAACTCCCCTGCAGATACACAGCCAACAGAAGTCTGCAGGTGGGCAAGCACCACACAGCATGCATCTCATTAGTGTTGGAGAAGAGCATGAACATGTTGCAGTAAACACAATGTTTGGTTTATTGTTTACTCGGGGATATAAATATTTAAGGGCTGGACAGAAGAAAATGAGCCCAGAATTATCGTCAGAATAAAAAGACTGAATGAGGCGAGAGTAGTGCCTTGAAGTCTAGAGAGAGGCCAGTTGTGTGAAATGCTGCCAGGAGGCCAAATGAGAGACAAAGTGCAAAGTGCTCACTGGCTTAATTAACAAAGAGGCATGTGGCGATCTGATGTGGGAAGTATCAGAGACATTAAGATGCAAAGGGAAATGGAGATAAGGAAGTGCAAAGATTAAGTGAAAAGTCCTACAAATTGCTGCTGGGAAGGAAGGGAAGGCAGGCTTTTCAGTAACTAGAGAAATAATTCTTTTTGTTAATGTCTTAGAAAGATACATTTAAAATAATCAGAATTAAAACAGTGAAGAGAGAAGTAGAAAGTATAAGGAGAGCTGAAGATAATTTGTGGATGAAAAACTTAGGATAAAATGGAATATAGACAAAAATTGCTATCTGACCCATGCCAATTTGATTACACATAACTGATTCTTTTTGGTAATAATGACAGATTCTGAAATCTTAGAGTGGAATGAGATTTAGCTATTTTTCCATAGCTTCACTACCAGCTTATCATAAGACCAAGTCTCGTCCAAATTCTACCATGTATACAACATCTATTAAATAAATATTTATTACCTAGCAAATTTAAAACACTTTATTCAACTGGTTCTATAAATTTGGTGGTGTCTCAGCTTTCTGCCTTTTTCCATTCACCAGCCACTTTTTTGCATATAAGGTTCACTGAAGGCTGTCATCATGGTATTCCAGAAAAAATATTTGTTCATCCTTATAGCTGCATCTGGCAACCAGAAATTCTACCTTACATGCCTGGACTCAGGACTGCTTAGGAATCAAGGCTCAGGTGCCATCTTTAAAAATAAAGGTTACAGGGTTCCCTCAGTTCTTACCTTGATCACCTAAGGATCAGGTATGTATTATAGCTCAAGTGTTTTTGCCAAATTACAATCTTAAATATCCTCAGTTCTACCAACATCTTAAATCTAATAGTGATCATGTTCAGAAGACCCAGATTTCACCAGTGGAAACCCATTTCAGACCTTCAATATGATAATTTGCAAAAGTGTAAGATTACTCAGAGATTTAGATAAGATCACGAATGTAGCCTTTCTGATCATTCCTGGAGCATGCATTCCTTACTGGAGCAACCAATTAGTTTAACATAGTTTAAATTAACTAGCACATGTACGTTGCAGTTTTGATGCTCAAGGGTTTTCAAGTAGATGGCAGATATCATGACATACGGAATTGTGGCAAAAAAGCAAGATCACCTAAAACAGCTTATCCTTTAGAGAAATATCAGGGATGAAAATGGAGGGCAAAAGGTGAAGTTATTTTTTTAGAGTTTTTTCTCAATTGTCAAAGTAGAATGTGAGTGAGCTATAATGAGCCATAAATTATTTTTTTTTTCTGTCAAAGAAGGCATAGCCAAATTTCAAATTATAAACAGTCGGCTTGGACTCTATTCCTTCTAAATCCATCTACATGCCTTCATTTTTCTACTCCAATACTAAGGAAGAGCAATTTCAGATACCTTCGAGCAAGTGAAAATACAAAGAGAGCTTGCTCCAAAGACCGAGATGTACATCAACAGTATGTTCTCTTTAGTCTTTCTGAGAGAGAAGATATAGGTATTACATTCTTGACCTTCTCAGGCTGGTGTGGTCAACACTGGCCCAGGGCCTGTCTCAGCCAGGCAGCCAGGTGGAGCTGAGTGAGTCCCAAAGGACAAAACTCCAGGGGTGAGCATGATGGCCCTATGAATTGCCCCCATACCAGGCCAGCATTTGTAGCAAACCTCCTCCAGGAGCATGAACAGACAGCATCAAAGACATCTGTGAACTCTTCCTAGCAAAGCAGAGGCCATTAAGTTCAATTTGAGAAACCAATATAAAATTTCATGCGTTGAGAAAGGACAGTAAAAAGCATGGCAGGTAACTCAGAGAAATTGAGCCCAAACAGATGATTGCAATACGTTATGTAAAACACAAATACATAGAAAGAAAAAGTGTAGGTTTTTCTGCCTAAACAGAAATTGGTCTTCACAATTCATCCATATAATGAAAATGCGAAGAGATACAGATAAGAGAATATAAAATAAAGGCAACAGAATAACCGTGGCATCTGTGAAGAGGACAGAATGTTTTTCATGGCAGAGATTCAATTTAAGCAAATGTGGAAGGAGTCCCCAGAGGCCAACACTTCTGCAGACAGGACTCTGGCACAAGCCTGAAACTGAAAAGAATGACAACCTCATTCAAGCTTGAGACTGGGACTCTCATAACAGAAGACTTTTAATGCGGCAGAAACAGAACAAGCAAGACAGGGTTTTGTGTACTGCTATATATGTCTTAATTATTCAATAAACCTATACAGAGTTCACCCATAATGTAATCTTGCTGCTGTTCAATTCTTCATTATTTTCCTTACAATTTAAAAGAATCTAGACCCAGAAATCCTACTACTGGGCATATACCCAGAGAAAACCATAATTCAAAAAGACACATGCACCCCAATGTTCATTGCAGCACTATTTACAATAGCCAGCTCATGGAAGCAACCTAAATGCCCATCAACAGATGAATGGATAAAGAATATGTGGTACATATATACAATGGAATATATCCATATATACAATGGATATGTACAATGGTACATATATACAAATGACGAAACTGGGTCATTTGTAGAGATGTGGCTGGACCTAGAGACTGTCATACAGAGTGAAGTAAGTCAGAAAGAGAAAAACAAATATCGTATATTAACACATATATGTGGGATCTATAAAAATGGTACAGTTGAACTGGTTTGCAAGGTAGAAATAGAGACACACATGTAGAGAACAAACGTAAGGACACCAAGGGGGGAAAGTGTGTGGAGGGGGGATGATAGTGGGTGGTGGTGGGATGAATTGGTAGATTGGGATTGACATATAAACACTAATATGTATAAAACAGATAACTAACAAGAACCTGCTGTGAAAGAAAGAGAGAAAGAAAGAAAGAAAGAAAGAAAGAAAGAAAGAAAGAAAGAAAGAAAAGAAAACAATATAAGTTTTTCAGTTACTTTTAACTTACACAACTCTGAGGACATACAGATTCAGCTGAACATTCTGTCAGATTCAGTGTGAAGACAGCCTGTGTATTGATTAAAAGCATAGCTGCCGAGGTTTGACTGCATGCATTTGAATCCTGGAACTATGCTTATTAGCTACGTGACCAGAGGCAATTTGTTTATTCTCTCTAAGCCTCAAATTCCTTGAAGTAAACTTGAAATGATCATAATTTTTTATCTCATAGGATTGTTGTGAGTTTTAACAACAGAATACTTCCAAAGGACTTAGTACCTAAAACATTGTAAGCACATGATAAATATTTACAATTATTATTATAAAACATGAGGGAATTCATTGCACAACACAGAACTCTTACATTTCCTCCTCTTTACTATGTTCTGGTCATTTGGATTTTACACAAGAAAACAAATCATTTCCATAGACCTGAAAGCAGTAGTCTTTGGGGTATCAAGATGAGGTGATGACACTTCTGATTTACCTGTATGAAAACAGAATCACTCCAATCGAAGAGGAAAAAAAAAACACGTCTACTGTTTCCTTAGTCATTACCAACGCAGTACAGCTAGGAAAAAAAGGAATCCATTCTATGAATGTATAATGGAGCACAAAGCCTAAAAATAATTTAGTTGACTAAATGCTAAGTGGTTTCTCAAGTTCAAAAGGTTTTTGTCATTTAACCCCTCCCTGTATTAGAAGGAGCCAGCAAGTTTTAATCAAAATCCTTTAATTAGAATGCACACATTCTTTATCTGTGTAGATCACTCCAGTTAATCACTTCAGTACAACACTAAAAGACATCAAGAGAGTATGAAAACAAAAGAAAAGTGTTAAGATTAGACCACAGTGCCCTCTGCCTTATCGACTATATTTAAGGACTGTATTTGATTAATTAGCACATTTGGATCAAATAAAATATTTTTAATCCAAAGGATTTTAGTAGATTGAGCTAGGACAGTTGTGAAACTTCCGAAGTTTTATTCTGTCTTTATAATTTGTTTAGATGGGCCTAGGATATTATGTAAATCAGAATAATCAGACTTTCTGGTCATACCTGCTTTGGACATGATCATATTAACATTTTTTTCTTAACTATGTTGCACTGAGCTATATGCAAAGTTTTAGAAGCAGAACAAATCTGAACTATATAGAAAATTTGAAAAATTTTGTACTCAGAAGGAACTCAGAATCATATTGATTTCACACATTTATAAAACTAAGTCCTAATCTTTGGCATTTTTACCAATCACAGATTCATGCATATTTGTGCTATAGTTGGTAGCACACTTAATATTTATTTATTATGGTTTTAGTTTAATGCAGTGAAGTACATTTGTTCAATACAGGTTGACTTTAAAGAGAAAATTCTTATCTATTATTTCATTGAACATCTCAGCCACAAATACCTTGTTTATAGCTTGTCTTCACAGTTCACTGTTGAATACAGATCAAACTTCTTTGTCATGTCGTCCATGGTTTCAGAGTACTTGTGGTCTATTTTGCTTCTAATTTATTTGTTGTGATAAGAATTGAAGATGAAATTTTCACACCACTGCTGCGTGACTCTTTTTCTTAAGAGTCTTAGCCAAACAAGGACATAAATATGTTTAGCAGAAGGAGAAGCTACTGACTTTTTTTTGACACTGTTTAACAACTTAGCAAATCAAGTCAAGTATCAGGGGGTTGACACCAGAGAATTCTCAACTACAATCACTTGATTCTTCCAATACTTTTATTGCTTTGAAAAAACAACAACACCCAACAGTTCTTACTAATGCATCTGTTCTATAGTGAGATCCCAGTAGAAAATGAGAAATAGGCTATAAAATGTGGAGAGTTTGGATAAAAAATTCAAAATATAGCACTGAAGGTAAATTCAAATAATTACGGTAGTTCTATCTTGATGTATGGCTTTCAGAGAATTCTAAACTGAAAGACTGAGATTCTTTTACTCTACTGTGAAAGAATGATTTAGCTTCTTTTGAGGGAAAAAATGTCCTAAATATGAGATTTGCTTTCTTTTCCATATAGGTAAAGTGTGATTGAAAAGAGTCTTCCTGGGAGGAGCTTCAAGATTGCAGAGGAGTAGGGCGTGGAGATCACCTTCCTCCCCACAAATACATCGGAAATATATCTACATGTGGAGCAACTCCTACAGAACACCTACTGAACGCTGGCAGAAGACCTCAGACCTCCCCAAAGGCAAGAAACTCCCCCATGTAACTGGGTAGGGCAAAGGAAAAAAAGAAAAAAGAGAGACAAAAGAATAAGGACGGGACCTGCACCAGTGGGAGGGAGCCGTGAAAGAGGAAAGGTTTCTGCACACTAGGAAGCCCCTTGGCGGGCGGAGGCTGCGGGTGGTGGAAAGGGGAAGCTTTGGGGCCACAGAGGAGAGCGCAGCCACAGGGGTGCGGAGGGCAAAGCGGGGAGATTCCCGCATGGAGGATCGGTGCCGACCGGCGCTCACTAGCCCGAGAGGCTTGTTTGTTCACCCACTGGGGCAGACGGGGGCTGGGAGCTGAGGCTTGGGCTTCGGTGGGATCGCAGGGAGAGGACTGGGGTTGGCGGTGTGAACAGAGCCTGCAGGGGGTTAGTGCACCACGGCTAGCCGGGAGGGAGACCGGGAAAAAGTCTGGAGCTGCCGAAGAGGCAAGAAACTTTTTCTTGCCTTTTTGTTTCCTGGTGCGCGAGGAGAGGGGATTAAGAGCGCCGCTTAAAGGAGCTCCAGAGATGGGGGCGAGCTGCGGGTGAAAGCGCAGACCCCAGAGATGGGAATGAGACGCTAAGGCTGTTGCTGCCGCCACCAAGAAGCAAGCACAGGACACTATCCACACCTCCCTTCCTTGGAGCCTGTGCAGCCCACCACTGCCAGGGTCCCGTGATCCAGGGACAACTTCCCCAGGAGAACACACGGCACGCCTCACGCTGGTGCAATGTCACACTGGCCTCTGCCACCGCAGTCTCGCCCCGCACTCTGTACCCCACCCTCCCACTGGCCTGAGTGAGCCAGAGCCCATGAATCAGCTGCTAGTTTAATCCCCTCCTGTCTGAGCGAAGAACAGATGCCCTCAGGCGACCTACATGCAGAGGCGGGGCCAAATTCAAAGCTGAATCCCAGGAGCTGTGCGAACAAAGAAGAGAAAGGGAAATCTCTCCCAGCAGCCTCAGGAGCAGCGGATTAAATCTCCACAATCAACTTGATGTACCCTGCATGTGTGGAATACCTGAATAGACAACGAATCATCCCAACTTTAGGAGGTGGATTTGGGGAGCAACGATATATATATATTTTTCCCTTTTTCTCTTTTTGTGAGTGTGTATGCATATGCTTCTGTGTGTTATTTTGTCTGTATAGCTTTGCTTTTATCACTTCACCTAGGGTTCTGTCCGTCTTTTTTCTTGGTTTTGGGGTTTTTTTTAGTATAGTTTTTAGCACTTATTATCATTGGTGTATTTGTCTTTTGGGTTGGCTGCTCTCTTCTTTCTTTTTTTTTATTATTTTTAAAAATTTTTTTAATAATTATTTTTTATTTTAATCATTTTATTTTATTTTATGTTATGTTATCTTCTTCTTTCTTTCTTTTTTTTCCTCCCTGTTATTCTGACCCGAGTGGATGACAGACTCTTGGTGCTCCAGCCAGGCATCAGAGCTGTGCCTCTGAGGTGGTAGAGGCAAGTTCAAGACACTGGTCCACAAGAGACCTCCCAGCTCCATGTAATATCAAATGGCGAAAATCTCCCAGAGATCTCCATCTCAAGGCCAAGACCCAGCTCCACTCAACGACCAGCAAGCTACAGTGCTGGACACCCTATGCCAAACAACTAGCAAGGTAGGAACACAACCCCATACATTACCAGAGAGGCTGCCGAAAATCATAATAAGACCACAGACATCCCAAAACACACCAACAGATGTGGACCTGCACACAAGGAAGACAAGATCCAGCCTTATCCCCCAGAACACAGACACTAGTCCCCTTCACCAGGAAGCCTAAACAACCCACTGAACCAACCTTAGCCACTGGGGACAGACACCAAAAACAACGGGAACTATGAACCAGCAGCCTATGAAAAGCAGACCCCAAACAGAGTAAGTTAAGAAAAATGAGAAGACAGAAACACACACCAGATGAAGGAGCAAGGTAAAAACCCACCAGACCTAACAAATGAAAAGGAAATAGGCAGTCTATCTGAAAAAGAATTCATAATAATGATAGTAAAGATGATCCAAAATCTTGGAAATAGAATGGAGAAAATACAAGAAACGTTTAACAAGGACCTAGAAGAACTAAAGAGCAAACAAAGACTGATGAACAACACAAAAAATGAAATTAAAAATTCTCTAGAAGGGATCAATAGCAGAATAACTTAGGCAGAAGAAAGGATAAGTGACCTGGAAGATAAAATAGTGGAAATAACTACTGCAGAGCAGAATAAAGAAAAAAGAATGAAAAGAATTGAGGACAGTCTCAGAGACCTCTGGGACAACATTAAATGCACCAACATTCGAATAATAGGGGTCCCAAAAGATGAAGAGAAAAAGAAAGGGACTGAGACAATATTTGAAGAGATTATAGTTGAAAACTTCCCTAATATGGGAAAGGAAATAGTTAATCAAGTCCAAGAAGCACAGAGAGTCCCATACAGGATAAATCCAAAGAGAAATACGCCAAGACACATATTAATCAAACTATCAAAAATTAAATACAAAGAAAAAATATTAAAAGCAGCAAGAGAAAAACAACAAATAACACACAAGGGAATCCGCATAAGGTTAACAGCTGATCTTTCAGCAGAAATTCTGCAAGCCAGAAGGGAGTGGAAGGACGTATTTAAAGTGATGAAAGGGAAAAACATACAACCACGATTACTCTACCCAGCAAGGGTCGCATTCAGATTTGACAGAGAAATCAAAAACTTTACAGACAAGCAAAAGATAAGACAATTCAGCACCACCAAACCACCTTTACAACAAATGCTAAAGGAACTTCTCTAGGCAGGAAACAAAAGAGAATGAAAAGACCTACAATAACAAACCCAAAACAATTAAAGAAATGGTAATAGGAGCGTACATATTGATAATTACCTTAAATGTAAATGGATTAAATGCTCCAACCAAAAGACACAGATTGGCTGAATGGATACAAAAACAAGACCCATACATTTGCTGTCTACAAGAGACCCACTTCAGACCTAGGGACACATACAGACTGAAGGTGACGGGATGGAAAAAGATATTCCATGCAAATGGAAATCAAAAGAAAGCTGGAGTAGCAATTCTCATATCACACAAATTGACTTTAAAGCAAAGACTATTAAAAGAGACAAAGAAGGACACTACATAATGATCAAGGGATCAATCCAAGAAGAAGACATAAAAATTCTAAATATTTATGAACCCAACATAGGAGCACATCAACACATAAGGCAAATACTAACAGCCAAAAAAGGCAAAACTGACAGTAACACAGTCATAGTAGGGGACCTTAACACCCCACTTTCACCAATGGACAGATCATCCAAAGTGAAAATAAATAAGGAAACACAAGCTTTAATGATATACTAAACATGATGGACTTCATTGATATTTATAGGACATTCCATCCTAAAACAACAGAACACACCTTCTTCTCAAGTGCTCATGGAACATTCTCCAGGATAGATCATACCTTGCGTCACAAATGAAGCCTTGGTAAATTTAAGAAAATTGAAATCGTATCAAGCATCTTTTCCGACCACAATGCTATGAGACTAGATATCAATTACAGGAAAAAAATCTGTAAAAAATACAAACACATGGAGGCTAACCAATACACTACTTAATAAACAAGAGATAACAGAAGAAAACAAAGAGGAAATCAAAAAATACGTAGAAACAAATGACAATGAAAACATGATGACCCAAAACCTATGGGATGCAACAAAAGCAGTTCTAAGAGGGAAGTTTATAGCAATACAATCCTACCTTAAGAAACAAGAAACAGGGCTTCCCTGGTGGCGCAGTGGTTGAGAGTCTGCCTGCCGATGCAGGGGACACGGGTTCGTGCCCCATTCCAGGAAGATCCCACATGCCGCGGAGCGGCTTGGCCCATGAGCCATGGCCTCTGAGCCTGCGTGTGTGGAGCCTGTGCTCCGCAACAGGAGACGCCACAACAGTGAGAGGCCCGCGTACTGCAAAAAAAAAAAAAAAAAAAAAAGAAAGAAACAAGAAACATCTCAAATAAACAACCTAACCTTACACCTAAAGCCATGAGAGAAGAACAAAAAAACCCAAAAGTTAGCAGAAGGAAAGAAATAATAAAGATCATATCAGAAATAAATGAAAAAGAAATGAAGCAAACGACAGCAAAGATCAATAAAACTAAAAGCTGGTTCTCTGAGAACATAAACAAAATAGATAAACCATTAGCCAGACTCATCAAGAAAACAAGACGACTCAAATCAATAGAGTTAGAAATGAAAAAGGAGAAGTAACAACTGACACTGCAGAAATAAAAAGGATCATGAGAAATTACTACAAGCAACGATATGCCAATATAATGGACAACCTGGAAGAAATGGACAAATTCTTAGAAATGCACAAACTACCAAGACTGAATCAGGAAGAAATAGAAAATATGAACAGACCAATCACAAGCATTGAAATTGAAACTGTGATTAAAAATCTTCCAACAAGGAAAAGCCCAGGACCAGATGGCTTCACAGGCGAATTCTATCTAACATTTAGAGAAGAGCTAACACCTATCCTTCTCAAACTCTTCCAAAATATAGCAGAGGGAGGAACACTCCCAAACCCATTCTACGAGGCCACCATCACCCTGATACCAAAACCAGACAAAGCCATCACAAAGAAAGAAAACTACAGGCCAATATCACTAATGAACATAGATGGAAATATCCTCAACAAAATACTAGTAAACAGCATCCAACAGCAGGTTGAAAGGATCATACACCATGATCAAGTGGGGTTTATCCCAGGAATGCAAGGATTCTTGTATATATGCAAATCAATCAATGTGATACACCATATTAACAAATTGAAGGAGAAAAACCATAAGATCATCTCAATAGATGCAGAGAAAGCTTTCAACAAAATTCAATACCCATTTATGATAAAAACCCTCCAGAAAGTAGGCATAGAGGGAACTTACCTCAACATAATAGAGGCCATATATGACAAACCCACAGCCAACATCGTCCTCAATGGTGAAAACCTGAAAACATTTCCTCTAAGATCAGGAACAAGACAAGGTTGCCCAGTCTCACCACTATTATTCAACACAGTTTTGGAAGTTTTAGCCACAGCAATCAGAGAAGAAAAAGAAATAAAAGGAATCCAATTGAAAAAGAAGAAGTAAAGCTGTCACTGTTGCAGATGAGATGATACTATATGTAGAGAATCCTAAAGATTTTACCAGAAAACTACTAGAGCTAATCAATGAATTTGGTAAAGTAGCAGGCCACAAAATTAATGTACAGAAATCTCTTGCATTCGTATACACTAATGATGAAAAATCTAAAAGTGAAATTAAGGAGACACTCCCATTTACCACTGCAACAAAAAGAATAAAATATCTCAGAATAAACCTACCTAAGGAGACAAAAGACCTGTATGAAGAATATTATAAGACACTGATGAAAGAAATTAAAGATGATACAAACAGATGGAGAGATATACCATGTTCTTGGATTGGAAGAATCAACATTGTGAAAATGACTATACTACCCAAAGCAATCTACAGATTCAGTGCAATCCCTATCAAACTACGATTGGCATTTTCACAGAACTAGAACAAAAAATTTCACAATTTGTATGGAAACACAAAAGACCCCAAATAGTCAAAGCAATCTTGAGAAAGAAAAACGGAACTGGAGGAATCAGGCTCCCTGACTTCAGACTATGCTACAAAGCTACAGTAATCAATACAGTATGGTACTGGCACAAAAACAGAAATATAGATCAATGGAACAGGATAGAAAGCCCAGAGATAAACTCACACACATATGGTCACCTTGTCTTTGATAAAGGAGGCAAGAATAAACAGTGGAGAAAAGACAGCCTCTTCAATAAGTGGTCCCGGAAAAACTGGACAGGTACATGTAAAAGAATGAAATTAGAACACTCCCTTACACCATACACAAAACTAAACTCAAAATGGATTAAAGACCTAAATGTAAGGTCAGAGACTATCAAACTCTTAGAGGAAAACATAGGCAGAACACTCTATGACATAAATCACAGCAAGATCCTTTTGGACCCACCTCCTAGAGAAATGGAAATAAAAACAAAAATAAACAAATGGGACCTAATGAAACTTAAAAGCTTTTGCACAGCAAAGGAAACCATAAACAAGACCAAAAGACAACCCTCAGAATGGGAGAAAATATTTGCAAATGAAGCAACTGACAAAGGATTAATCTCCAAAATTTACAAGCAGCTCATGCAGCTCAATAACAAAAAAACGAACAATCCAATCCAAACATGGGCAGAAGACCTAAATAGACATTTCTCCAAAGAAGATATACAGATTGCCAACAAACACATGAAAGAATGCTCAACATCATTAATCATTAGAGAAATGCAAATCAAAACTACAATGAGATATCATCTCACACTGGTCAGAATGGCCATCATCAAAAAATCTACAAACAATAAATGCTGGTGAGGGTGTGGAGAAATGGGAACCCTCTTGCACTGTTGGTGGGAAGGTAAATTGATACAGCCACTATGGAGAACAGTATGGAGATTCCTCAAAAAACTAAAAATAGGACTACCATATCACCCAGCAATTCAACTACTGGGCATATACCCTGAGAAAACCATAATTCAAAACGACTCATGTAGCCCAGCGTTCACTGCAGCTCTATTTACAATAGCCAGGACATGGAAGCAACCTGTGTCCACTGACAGATGAATGGATAAGAAGATGTGGCACATATATACAATGGAATATTACTCAGCCATAAAAAGAAATGAAATTGAGTTATTTGTAGTGAGGTGGATGGACCTAGAGTCTGTCATACAGAGTTGAAGTAAGTCAGAAAGAGAAAAACAAATACCGTATGCTAACACATATATATGGAATCTAAAAAAGTAAAGAAAAAAAAAAATGGTCATGAACAACCTAGGGGCAAGATGGGAATAAAGATGCAGACCTACCAGAGAATGGACTTGAGGATATAGGGAGTGGGAGGGGTAAGCTGGCACAAAGTGAGAGAGTGGCATGGACATATATACACTACCAAACGTAAAATAGATAGCTGGTGGGAAGCAGCCGCATAACACAGCGAGACAAGCTCAGTGCTTTGTGACCATCTAGAGGGGTGGGATAGGGAGGGTGGGAGGGAGCCAGACGCAAGAGGGAAGAGATACTGGGATATATGTATGTGTATAACTGATTCACTTTGTTATAAAGCAGAAACTAACGCACCATTGTAAAGCAATTATACTCCAATAAAAATGTTAAATAAATAAATAAATAAAAATACAAAAAAAGAAAAGAGTCTTCCTAAGAAGCAACATTTGTATATCCTTCTTTGTATAACACATTTTCCTTATTGCTTCACAGTACTAAACAACCACAGTGTTTTTTCTTACTGGAAGTGTTTGGATGGGATAGGTATTAGCAGATCCTTATGATGCATTTCTGTTCAACATGTTTTAATGCAGGCAGAAAGAGATGGTATCCAGCTGGAAAAAAGAATGGTTCCTTCCTTCCTTGTTCGTCTCACAGCAATATGCAAGTGGGCTTTTTTTGTTGTTGTCCAAGCATGCTTTCTAATTACTGATTTCAATGGTTCTGTAGATTAAAAATAAAGTTCTTAATTGAGTGTAAATGAGTTTGGAAAATATCCAACCGGCGAAGCTTTTCTCTTCTAACATTTATTAGAAGAAGCTATCACATTACTATATCTTTTAAAATCTTCTATGTTCTTGTCCTATGGGAAAAAGCACTGGGGTTTCATTGTGTATGGTCTGGGAATTAAAATTAGGATGTGTAAATATATTTATACAGATACCCTCCGAACATACTTTTATCAAATTAACTACTTAATTTTTTGAAGACTCCTGAGGAACTTCACACCAGCAAGACAACAGCTGCCGCAAGTTTGTGGGGGTTTTTTGTCTTAAATACATTTAAGACAAGTAATCATAATACTTTATGTAGCTTGGGGCAATGTGTGCATGTTTTGGAGAAGTGATAGCATGACTAAGCAATAAGCATCAGATATAGATCCAACTAATGCCTCATTCTAGGACACAGACACCTCCTCATCCAGCCAGGTACGTAACTAATTGTTTTCACTTTCCATCGTTCCAGGATTTTCTTGGATTGAGCCTAACTTTCATCGTCTATGATAATTATTCCATACACTTTCATTAAAATAGTATTAGTAAAGTGAATTGTTCCATTATTATATATCTTTCATTATTTAGATTATTTAATTTGAATATATTTATATAATGGAGAAAGTTACATGTATATGTATTACAACAATGTAATATGTAAAGGGAGACATATACATTTGAGTAATCATGTATATATATACATATACATATAGACACACACATATATAAGGTATGGGCGTGTGTGTGTGTGTGTGTGTGTGTGTGTGTGTGTGTGTGTGTGTGTGTGTGTGTGTGTGTGTGTGTGTGTGTGTGTGTGTGTGTGTGTGTGTGTGTGTGTACATATACATTTTGTATATACATTAAAATCAGGTATTGAATGTTTGCTACTATAAACTGGAAGGTAAGGTTGCAGGTCTAATAAAAGGAAATTCCCTTGGATTCTTTGAAATAATCCATTAGGTAACACATTTTTATAAACTGAATATCCACACTTTCTTTTCAAGATTTTTTAACTCTTCCATTCATAGGACCTAACCTTAATAGACCCAGGGTATTTCACTGATAACAGGAAGATTTCAGGGAAGATCTTCTGACTTTCACATACTTTTTGACTACTGCATTGTGCTGAATACTCAGTTATATTTGTTCTTCAGTCTTAGTGAATCCTTACTATGAACGTAGATACTAATATCAAATATGCTTCTAAAATATTTAGAGAACATTTTTCTATTACTGGGTCCTAATTATAATATTGCCTGAGGCTCCTTTAAAAAAATGTATTCATGAAGCTTGCTGTAAAGTTTCACCTTAGAGTGAATTCTGTGATTTAGCAAGACAGGTATATCCAGTTTCAAATGCTTTATGGTAGTATCATTAGGCATTGTTTTTTTCTGAATAGCATAATAATGTTGCCATAAAAAAATCTTATTGGTTATGAAGTCTTTTCAAGTAAGAAAACCAAGTTTCAAGGAAATTAAGTTATTTTTCCAAAATCATATTATTAGCTAATAACATATTAGAACTAATGACAGAACTAATGGCAGAAATAGAACTAAAAGCCCAGTTTCTCGAGCACCAAGGTGATGCTTTTCCTGCTGCACCGTAGCCACTCTAGAACCCTGCAGGGAAGGATGTTTACTTATTTGCACAAATACTTAGTGATGGAACCCACTCTCATCTGCAAAATGTGGTAAAGCATCCCAGGTTCTAAGTGAGACCCATAAGCTTTTGGTAAACGAATTAGATTTTTTTAAACCATCCATTCTTTCAGGGACTTATTTTACTCATATTCTGATATTTTTAATACTCACTAGATGACATCTGCAAATTGGTACACAAGAATGACTATAAGAAGAGCTACTGTTTTTCAGGTAGAGAAACTGTCTGAGAAATGTGGGGGAAATAGTGATAAATAATACACATTAAAAAAGCTTTTCCAAAAATTGATGTCCGAGGACACAGTGGGTGCACTAGGGCAATGGGTTCCCTATCAGTGAAGGAGTTCAAGTAGCAAAATACTGCTTGCCAATACCTTGTCTTTTAAAGTCATAAATTATCTGAAGTTTGCATTAGATGATTTACAGATTTCCTTCAAATTCTGAATTTCTATCTTGACATATATCTGAGTTTTCCCAGGTTGCACTTCCCATGTTTAACAAATAAAACCTACAGAAGTCATACCTCATTTGCTGTACCCCTTTTGATATTGTACCAATTTTGTTTTCATATATCCTTTATGCTTAATGAATTTAAAAATAATTTTGGAAATTCTGTGTCTTTACAAGCATGCGTAAAAATAAACAAAAGCAACACAAAAATGTAGTCTTACATATAGAGATTGGTGACTGTTTCACTTTATTGTTTTCCTCTAAGGGTTACTGTATTTAAAATAGAATCAACTTTTAAAACAAACAAGAACTAATCCGCATATGTAGATTATAATTAAATATGTCATGTAAAGCAAACCAACATATTGCTTGCAAACTCTGACATTCAGATTTGTCTTCCGGATTGACTTCATTTGATAATATTTTGGGTCAAGCATTTCCAAATGCCTTTATGCCATTGGAACCCTTTGTCCTTTGGCAGGTGACCCTGCTCTGTTCAATTCTGGCCAGTTAACACGCTGGTTAGAAGGCAGTGTGCCAAGCTCAAAATGAGTTGTGCCCTGGAAGAAACCCCACTAAAATGCTTTATTCTTATTCTGAGCCTAGCAGCAAAATCAGGGTAACCAAAATGCTGCCAGGCACTAAGCTGCCTCCACAGAGGAAATTCTGGATAAACATGCCATGCAATTAATTTAACAGTTTCTCAAGCTCAAATCAGTTGACAGAGAATTACTGGAGAGATCTTTGTTTCCCTATTCCTGTTTCTGTAATCTTATTAGTATACTGTGAACAGTAAAAGTCATTACTAATAATAAATTAGGTCTTAATTGTAAATGATGTTGTGAAAATTAGAAAAAAAAAGAGTTTCTGGGGTCAACATTTTCATGTGCCTGTCAGCAGTTATACAGGCAAAAATCAATATTAAGTTGTAACTCAGCAAAAGGCTTGAAAATTATCTATACCATTATTATTATTATTTTGTTGTCTCTCATAGGGACATCAGACATCTGGTTTCAAAGATAATGGCAGTAACAATTATTTGCATCATAGCCCTAGCTAACTAGATAGCTGAAAACATCTGTTATGATCTTCAGTTTCTCTAACCTGTCCCTGGAGAGACATTGATGGTTGAAATATTCTTTTTTTTTCCTTTCTCTCTCTGCAATAATCATTATTGCAAAATACAGATTACTTGATACTTAAGGAAATTGACTCTAATAATGCTTTTGCCTTTTTGAATTTAAAACTGGAGGAGGTGGGCATTAAGGAAAACTGGAGAAGAAAATTATCTTGCCAGAGTTGGAATTTTACTGTCATAGCTATATTGCATTGCTGTTTTAAATGATGATCATTGTTTTTCTCTGATATATTAAACTCATAAAAAGTAGAGGTACTAATATTTGAACTAACACATCAAAGATACACTAGACTGCTGTCCTTATGATTCATTTAAACATACAGGCAAAGTTATTAAACATTTTTTTTGCACTCTAATCCAGTAATTAATTAGAAAGTACTTGCGACACTACCGTGTATTAGCAGTACACTAGACTCTGGGCAGTTTGGTGCATACAGAAGATGTAAGTCACATGGTCTCTTCCAGCACTTAGATTCCAAACTTACAGAAGAGCTTTAACCCTAAACTATAGAATATGTACAATGAATATGTACAGTGAATAGTGTGCAGCAGAGAGAAATCAGTGTGGGCAAAGGAAGTTGGAAAAGGAAGATTTTAATCTTCAATGGTCAGCACACTCATGACAGCAGCAGATCAGTCTGGGTCACCAATGTTTGGTGCTCAATTAATATGTGCTGACTGCATAAACAAACGAATGCATAAGTGAATGAATGAAATAAGAAACTCTTTAAAAAGAAATGGAATCTGATCTGGCTTTGGAGAATGGATGTAATTTTTGTAGCTGAAGAGTATGAAAAAAGGGAGAGGAGTAGCGTGGGCGATGGCTTTCATGATGATGAGTGTGGGGACAGAATGAAAAGTGGGTGAAGGAGATGGGGCAGGGGTGCTCTTGAGGGTGGAAGACAAGGGGGTAGTAAAGAGAAAATACTCAGGTATAAGGCTCATATGAGACAATGAGATAAATATTTTACGCTAGCATGTAGGTACATTATAGAGGTCTATAAATGATGGATTGGAGAATTGAATTAGAACCCAGTTTTTAACTTACTAAAGCAAAATATCCCCCCAAACATGAGGAATACTGAAGAAAATGGAAGTACTATGAAGTTGGTCTTGTAGGTAAGACATTGTAATAGCTTACATGAGTGTAATTAAAGTTGAAGAAATATGATTTTTGAGGGACCCTAACGGATATTTATTTAATAAGACTTCATGACAATTAGATATGTGGAATAAGGAGAAGAAATCTCCAGCACTGGGAAATGTGGATAATATTAATGAAAATTACAGTGTTGTGTGGTAAGATAACTTGTTGAAATGAAAGATCACATTAGTATTGAATGTCTGAAGTCTGAGGACTCAACCAAGCATTTGAGTAGAAATATTAATAGGTAGTTGGAAATACAGGACTGGCATTCTACTGAAAGATGATATTTGAAGCTATTAGATTTACAGTAATTAGCAAAGATGGATATTTGAAAAATAAAGAATAGTATTTATATTTGTTTAAATTACAAATCAGTTTTGGAATGGTTCCAAATATATTTGTTTCATGTCAAGTTATTTTTGTTGTTAGCAGTGTTCTGGAGGTTTCACTGTAGTGTTAACTTTATATGACCTCCCCTGTATAGAGAAAACCTACAAATTTGATCAACTTATAGTTACCATAATTCCAACATTTTACATGTAGTGAAGCTATTAGAGTTTAAGGATAAATTACTGCTGAAAAGCTGTATATTAATGTTTATTCTTATAAAAATAATGCCTTGAATCTGCATAATAATAAAATTTACAAATAATGCATTTATTTAATAAAACAAAATCAAATTTCTGTTTTTATATTTCCCCAATGATATCAATATTTCTTGGTTAACTTTTTTTCACCTTTCTGTGCTGTGAGATTGGATGAAGCTCATTCTCTTTCTATAAATGTTCTTCAAATTCAACCTGCTGTGAGCCTAGGTTAGGATAATTGAACTCAGGGGAGTATTTTAAAGTGCAAGAAAAAATAGGGCAGCAAGAAAACATATGGTATCCTAATTATGCTGTAGACTTTTTTAATCTTTCCTCTCTCCCTCCCTCTCTCTCTCTCTCTCTCTCTCTCTCTCTCTCTCTCTCTCTCCCTTTATTTCTTTCCCCAGTCCACATGCATAACTGGTTCTGTCACAAACAGGCTTTGTAGATGGAGCAACAGTGACATTCATTTACCTGTGGACAATTGGTATTTGGACTTTCAATTGCATTTATTAGGTATCTAGGATTTTGGAAGTTACAACCCAATACCTGTTCAGAAACTCTCTGTCAATACGAGCTCCAGTTTATAACTGACCAGACATTGGAGAATTCAAGAACTCTGAATATGGAACATTGTTTACAATAAAAATCATTGCACTTAGGTAACATAGTTTCACATAGGCTTTGGTTTTGATACCACAGAAATATATTGTAGGCTTTTTATTTACTTTTAATAGGATTTAGGTTTCACATGGTGTTACTCATCTATCATTTTACTGAATAGACATAAATACTCTGAATCTGTAATACTCCAAAAGCATAATCAATAATAAAATTCAATTTGAAATAGTCATCTGCACACTACATAGTAAATATAGGTCATATTTAGGTTTGCATAGTTTCCACATAGGTTATTCCTCCAGGTTTCAAGAATTGTTGGTTCCATGATAAGTGAATTCAGCAAGGTAGCAGGATACATGATTAACAAACAGAAATCAGTTGTATTTCTTTATACTAATAATGAAATATCAGAAATGGAATGTAAAAAACAATACCTTTGAAAATCACAACCCCCAAAATAAAATACTTAGGAATAAACCTCACCAAGGAGGTGAAAGGCTTACACGCTGATAACTATAAAACTTTAATAAAGGAAACTGAAGATGATTCAAAGAAATGGAAAGATATCCCATGCTCTTGGATTGGAAAAATTAATAATTTTAAAATGGCCATACTACCCAAAGCAATCTACAGGTTTAACGTGATCACTACCAAATTACCCAAGACATTTTTCGCAGAACTAGAACAAATAATCCTAAAATTTTTATGGAACCATAAAAGACCCAGAATTGCCAAAGCAATCCTGAGGAAAAAGAACAAAGCAGAAAGCATAACCTGCTAGGCTTCAGACAATACTACAAAGCTACAGTAATCAAAACAGAATGGTACTGGCACAAAAATAGACATATGGATCAATCGAACAGAATAGAGAGTCCAGAAATAAACCCACACACCTGCAGTCAATTAATCTTCAACAAAGGAGGCAAGACTATACAATGGGGAAAAGATAGTCTCTTCAGCAAGTGGCGCTGGGAAAGTTGGACAGCCAAATGTAAATCAATGAAAGTAGAACACACCCTCTCACCATACACAAAAATAAACTCAAAATGGTTTCAAGACTTAAACATAAGACATGACACCATAAAACTCCTAGAAGAGAATGTAGGCAAAACATTCTCTGACATAAATCATACCAATGTTTTCTTAGGTCAGTCTCCCAGGGAAATAGGAATAAAAATAAATAAATAAACAAATGGGACCTTATCAAACTTACAAGTTTTTGCACAGCAAAGAAAATCATAAACAAAATGAAAAGACAACCAACAGCATGGGAGAAAATATTTTCAAACGATATGACTGACAAGGGCTTAATTTCCAAAATATACAAAAAGCTCATACAACTCAACAACAAAAACAAACAAACCAATCCAAAAAAGGGCAGAAGACCTAAATAGGCATTTCTCCAAAGAAGAAATATAGATAGCCAATAGGTACATGAAAAGATGCTCAACATCACTAATTATTAGAGAAATGCAAATCAAAACTAAATGAGGTATCACCTCACACCAGTCAGAATGGCCATCGTTAAAATTTCTCCAAAACATAAATGCTGGAGAGGGTACAGAGAAAAGGGAATCTGCCTACACTGTTGGTGGGAATCTAAGTTGGTGCAGCCACTGTGGAAAACAGTATGGAGCTTCCTCAGAAAACTAAAAACAGAATTACCATATGATCCAGCAATCCCACTCCTGGGCATATATCCAGAAAAAATTATAATTCAAAAAGATACATGCACCCCTATGTTCATAGCAGCACTATTCACAATAGCCAAGACATGGAAACAACTTAAATGTCCATCGACAGATGAATGGATAAAGAAGATATGGTGCATATATACAATGGAATACTACTCAGCCATAAAAAAGAACGAAATAATGCCATTTGCAGCAACATGGATGGACCTAGAGATCATCATACTAAGTGAATTTAGTCAGAAAGAGAAAGACAAATACCATATGATATCACTTATATGTGGAATCTAAAATATGACACAAATGAACCTATTTATGAACCAAAACAGAATTACAGAGATAGAGAACAGACTGGTGGCTGCCAAGGGGGAGGGGGTTGGGAAAGGGAGTGAGAGTGGGAGGTTGGGGTCAGCAGATGTAAGCTTTAATATATAGAATGGATAAACAACAAGGTCCTACTGTATAGCACAGGTAACTATATTCAATATCCTGTGATAAACCATAATGGAGGGCTTCCCTGGTGGCGCAGTGGTTGAGAGTCTGCCTGCTAATGCAGGGGACACGGGTTCGAGCCCTGGTCTGGGAAGATCCCACATGCTGCAGAGCAACTAGGCCCATGAGCCACAACTACTGAGCCTGTGCGTCTGGAGCCTGTGTTCCGCAACAAGAGAGGCTACGACAGTGAGAGGCCCGCGCACCAAAATGAAGAGCGGCCCCCGCTTGCCACAACTAGAGAAAGCCCTCGCACAGAAACAAAGACCCAACACAGCCAAAAATAAAAATAAATAAATTAAAAGAAGGCTCAACATTAAAAAAAAACAACACATAATGGAAAAGAATATTTTAAAAAGAATATATATAGCTGAATCACTTTGCTGTACAGCAGAAATTAGCACAACATTGTGAATCAACTCTACTTCAATTGAACTATACTTCAAAGAAAAAAAAAGAATTGTTGGTTCCAAACTAGTCCCCATACATGGAAGGCAGGAAAAGATGGAGGACAGAGGCGGTAACTCCAGACTCTAGGTGACAGGTTTTTTTTTTTTCTTTGCGGTACACGGGCCTCTCACTGTTGTGGCCTCTCCCGTTGTGGAGCACAGGCTCCGGACGCGCAGGCTCAGTGGCCATGGCTCACGGGCCCAGCCGCTCGGCGGCATGTGGGATTTCCCGGACCGGGGCACAAACCCGTGTCCCCTGCACCGGCAGGCGGACTCTCAACCACTGAGCCACCAGGGAAGCCCTAGGTGACAGGTTTAATAAGCAAGGGAACTTACTTACAAGACTTGTCTTGAGTGGCCACAAGTCTAATAGATCTCTGTACCTGTCCACTAGAATCTTAAAAGGCATTAACTGGGTTCAATCACAACACCTTACTCTCTGAAGGCTGTGTTCTTGGAACAGCTCCCACTGTGTGAACAGTGGGCAGAGTGTACATTCCAAGGATGGCGAGGGGTGAGGAGCCTTCCATTACCCAGGTCTGGTTCTCAGGTCAACTTGCAGTCACTCCTTCTGAGCTCTCCCTCTATCTTGGGTCTTTCCCAGAGACTGTACCCACTCCCAGGGTTTGTCAGTTTTCCCATCAGCAATGAATTGCCCAACATCATAAATGTCTTGTCCCACAATTGGACTTAGCATGGATATCAGTGGCCCATACCAGGTGCTGGGGGTGACTTTCATTCCTGCAGTGAACTTGGCCCAATCAGGGCCTTCACAAACCGGGGTATAGATTGATCCCAAAGATATTTGTTGTACCTCCTCTATAGACTTCTGGGGTCCCATATGCCCAGGGACGTCCCCCTCATTGGGTCAATCCTCCCTGCAGGCTAGAATAATCCAGTCTCTAAGGGAGTGAGTACCTTGAACCCCTGGAGCGCCATGCAGCGCTGCCAGAGGGCAGAGTGTGTGATGATGTTGCACATTTTCTCCTCCCCAGTCAGAGAAATGCCATCACCTTCCACATCCCATAGCCACACTAACCATTCCTGAATACTTTACCTGGCCTTTTTTTTTTTTTTTTTTTTTTTTGCGGTACACGGGCCTCTCACCGCTGTGGCCTCTCCCGTTGCGGAGCACAAGCTCCGGACACGCAGGCTCAGCGGCCATGACTCACGGGCCCAGCGGCTCCACGGCACGTGGTATCTTCCCGGACCGGGACACGAACCCGCATCCCCTGCATCGGCAGGCAGACTCTCAACCACTGCACCACCAGGGAAGTCCCTTTACCTGGCCTTTTGCTGGACCTTGGCACGACTACCAATAAGCTAATTGGGAGTATATTCTCTTATCATGAACATTTCCTGAACTGGCTGCCCCACTGGCTGGGGTTGTTGCTGCCATGCTTTTCCTTTTCTTCTTACTAGGCGTAGGGCATTTAGTCTGCTTCCTCATCAATCACAGCATCCTCCTCTTCACTCTCCTGACTTTCCCAGGGATTCTGCCTCTTACGGTCCCAATCAGGCTTTATCATAACTGCTCGGACCTTAATTCATGGCAGCTTGTGCCCTCCTAGCTTTGCAAAATGGCACGCTAAGGTCTCCAACTTACCGTCCTGCTCTCCCACCTTGTTTGCTGGCCCCGCACCTAGCAGAGTAGTGGACAACTGCATGTCCTTCTCTAACCTCAGGTTTTCTTCCAACTCTCTAACCAGAGCTTCAGCCTAGTTGGGCCTCAGTGTCCAGCGAAATGCCCACAATAGAGGCCCGCCCACTTCATGGCCATGCGTTTTCCTTCTTTGCGGCAGTGCACTATGTGGAGGTGCTCAAACAAAGGCATCAAAGCAGACAGCACTTTCGGGGCATCCGTGTACTCAAGCATCTAACCTATGGGCCATCCCTCCTTACACAGAGGTCCATAGCCAGCTTGAGATTTCTCCCAGGGATGCCTCTTTCCCAAGGTCCATTTCTTTGGTCTCCTGGCTGGCTCATCAATCAAGCTCAGGAGCTTCCAGGGTGTAATATGAAACCACCCCTCCTACATGAAGAGCAGGGAGAGATTGAAGAAAGAGGCAGACTACTCCAGATTGGTAGGTGGCAGGTTTAATAAGCAAGGGGACTTACTTAGAAGGCTTGCCTTGGGCACTGCAAGACAAGTAGATCTTCACACCTGCCCACCAAATCTTAAAAGTTTATGTAGTGACCTTAACTGGGTTTAGTCACATATACCATCCAGGTGGTCTCACCAACACATTCCTCTCTCAAGGCTGTGTTCTTGGAACAGCTCCCACTGTGGGAACAGTAAACGGACTGTACATACCAAGGACAGGGGAAGAGATGAGGAACCTCTCATCACCCAGGTCCAGTTATCAGGTCAACTGGCAGTTATGTCCTCTTGATGACCTCCTCCAATAAGAATAAGATTGCGGTAAGATTATTTTTAAAAATTAAAGCATAGGGCTTCCCTGGTGGCGCAGTGGTTGAGAATCTGCCTGCTAATGCAGGGGACACGGGTTCGTGCCCCAGTCCAGGAAGATCCCACATGCCGCGGAGCAGCTGGGCCCGTGAGCCATGACCGCTAAGCCTGTGCATCCGGAGCCTGTGCTCCGCAATGGGAGAGGCCACAACAGTGAGAGGCCAGCGTACCACAAAAAAAAAAAAAAAAAAAAAATTAAAGCATATATGAAAATATGTTCCACATCATATGTCATCAGAGACAGGCAAATTAAAACAACAAAGAGATACCACTACACACCTATTAGAATGACCAAAATCCAGAACACTAACAGCATCAAATGCTGGTGAGGATGTGGAGCAACAGGAACCCTGATTCATTGTGGGTGGGTACAGAATGGTACAGACACTTTGGAAGAAAATTTGGAGGCTTCTTATGAAACTAAACATACTCCTACCATATGTTCCAGACATTGTGCTCCTTGGTATTTACCCAAAGGATATGAAAACATGTCCACTTGAAAACCTGCACACATATTATTAACAGCTTTATTCATAATCATGAAAACTTGGAAGCAACTAAGATGTTCTTCAGTAGGTGAACAGACAAACTGTGGTACCTTCAGACAATGCGGTATTAGAGCTGAAAAAAGAAAAGTTATGGTGGAATCTTAAATACATATTACTAAGTGAAAGAAGCTAATCTGAGAAGGCTACATACTGTACAATTCCAACTATATGACATTCAGGAAAAGGCAAAACTATGGAGAGGGTAAAAAGATCAGGGATTGCCAGAGGTGGTGGGGGAGACAAATAGGCAGAATGCAGAGGATTTTTAGGGCAGTAAAAATAGTCTATGTGATAATATAATGGTGTATACGTCATTCTACATTTGTTCAAAACCACTGAATGTACAACATGAAGAAGCCTTAGGTAAACTATGGACTTTGGGTGATTATGATGTGTCAGTGTAGGTTCACCCTTGGTAAAAATGTACAGTTCTGGGGAGTGATGTTGATAATGAAGGAGTCTTGGGAGTAGGGGCTATATAAGAAATCAATGTATATTCCTCTCAACTTTCTATTGTAAACCTAAAACTGCTCTGAAAATAATAAAGTCTTTTAAAAACTTAAAGAAAAGGTAACTACTGGTTCGCAATGCTTGAGGTGAGCTATATGTATAAGTGGTTTATTTTTGAAGTAGTTAAAAAATATATTGCTCTTGGGACCATTATATTATTTCAAATCAATATTGTAGGGTGTGCTGTAACTTCAGATATTTTTGTGACAATTTGGGCATGAGTGATAGATTTAATTTTGTTAATTGTAAAAGAATATCATTAGGAGAATTTGGCAAGTTTTGTAACACAAAGAGGAAAAAGGAGAATATATTTGATGGATTTTATATCATTTTGGCTGCTAGAGTTGTAGTCCCTTCTCTGAGGAAGCAATGAGCTAATCAGACATTTTCATACCCTGGATAAAGTATTCTTTGATACATTAAATATCCTTTGCTACAGTTTTTACTTACTAAAGCAACTGGTGAATTCTAATGTACTCTGAGGTACTGGTACACTGATAATTAAAAGGAGTGTCCTTAACAATTCCCAGGGGTAGATTGATGTAAAGGTAGCTTTTATTTAAAGTTAGTAAGTTGGTTATCTACAAAACCGAAACAGACTCACAGACATAGAGAAGAGACTTGTGGTTGCCAAGGGTGATGGGGTGGGGGAGGGATGGACTGGGAGTTTGGGATTAGCAGATGCAAACTATTATATATAGGATGGATAAACAACAAGGTCCTACTGCATAGCACAGGGAACTATATTCAATATCCTTGATAAACCATAATGGAAAAAATTATAAAAAAGAATATATATAATATATATACATACACACACACACACACACACATATATATAACTGAATCACTTTGTTGTACAGGAGAAATTAACACAACATTGTAAATCAACTGTATTCTGATTAAAAAAATAAAGTTAGTAAGTTGGCTTCTGATTTGTCAATCACACTCTTATGGATTTGACTAGTGTTTCTAAGTCCCCCAGATACTGATCAGCATTATAAAAACTGATAGAACTGTGTTTCTGAATACACAAAGGTGAGCAGCACACCCTAGATGCCCATTATGGGACCAATTTATTGTTTTTACTTTTGAACATCTGTATTAACAACAGAGAAGAAAACAGAAAACTAATTGAGAATTTTAAACTTAGATTTAAAAAAATTTACAATAAAAATATATTCAAAGAAGAATAATTATGGAGATAAAATTATGAAAAATCCATTCTCACAGAGAAAACAATATATTTAACATGTTAGCTCTAATAATATGCAGCCAGTAGGATGAATGAAGGCAATCTAAAGGTTATCCGTGGGCTTCCCTGGTGGCACAGTGGTTGAGAGTCCGCCTGCCGATGTGGGGCACGCGAGTTCGTGCCCCGGTCCGGGAGGATCCCACATGCCGCGGAGCGGCTGGGCCCGTGGGCCATGGCCGCTGAGCCTGCGCGTCCGGAGCCTGTGCTCCGCAACGGGAGAGGCCACCAACAGTGAGAGGCCCACGTACCGCAAAAAAAAAAAAAAAAAAAAAAAAAAAAAAAAAAAAAAAAAGGGTAAAGGTTATCTGCAAACCTCATGAAAGATCATCCTCTTGCTTTCCTCTTGTCTGTCTTTAATAGAAATTATGAGGACAAATGAATCACTAAAATACTAGTATCAGGGGAAAATGTGGTGGTCAAAGGTGATCAACCATTTAGATTATCTACCACCTACTATTCTAAAACTGAACATTTGGAGGACAGATTTCCGTGTTTAGTAATCCAGGTAAATATTTTAAATTTGTTGACCAAAAGTCAAAACTCTCTTATTTAATGTTTTGCTATATATGCCTACTCTTTCCTCTCTCCCCTAGTCATATGACCTGTTATTTTCATTGTTCTCCTTACAGTATTAACTTTATACTACAGCAGAGTGTTTGTTACGTTCATTTTTACTTTGGCACTTCTACACTTACATTTGTCACTGACAATAAGATGTCAGTGTGAACTTTAAGTTCTATGCACAAATATTCTTGATTGTCTCTGCTGTTCAAATGGCTTATGAGGTAGGAATCTGTTAATGTATTCTTATTAAATGTGTACTCCTTTCTTATGTTTACCCTTTTTCATCCATATACTTATTTTCTAACTTACTACTAAATAATCAAGAAGTCAAAGGAAGGATAAATTAACGTTTTAATTTCTTTGGGCTTTATCTACTTCTCCTGCTATTTAAATTGTTTAACTCTGTATTGGTTCATCTTAGTGAACCAAGGAAAGCACATCCATTCCTGATGTATTTCAGCACCTTCAATATGCAGATACTTTACCTTACATCTACCTTTATCCTCACAACAACTCAAAAACTGGTACCATTGTCTTTAAATAAGTGAGGAAACTGAGGCTTAGAAAGTTTCAATAAAATGTTCAAAGTTATCTGCATTAGGAGGAGAAGGGGTGATTTACCCTTAGCCTCTTTCATTTCAAAATTTGTGGGTTTTCCATAAAATTTGTGGTTCATAAATTTACATCTTTTTATATAATGCCATCCAAATTGTTTTTGTCTTATCCACTTATGAACTATATTATTTACTATTTCTGTACACACCTTGTTCTATTTACTACTGTATTTTAGTATTTTAATTAAATCAATTTAGTTTGAAATGAAATGTTATCATTCTCATAAACTGAAAAAATATCCTCTTATATAAATAGACTGTAATTGTAACAATAAATTTAATGACAAGAAAATAATGCTGGCTGCCAAATGTTTGCAGCCCAAGAGAATCTTTGTTAAAAATAGAGATTAACAAGTGATAGAGAAATGTTAAAAACATATTAGCTCCAGATGGGACTTCTATATTTGAGTTCATCAGAAAAAAAGAATTAATGGAATTGATAAAGGAGTATCTTTCTCCTTAGGTCTCTTTCTTATGTCTTTCTCTTTTTTCCGTAATTTTTAATGATCTATCCATGTGCTACCTAAGACCATCCAGAATTCATAGTATTTATGTCCCACAATTGGCAAATGCAGGACTGAATCATAACATTCAGAAGGAATCAAAGACCCTTTTGGGTCCTCTCCTCTGGAGTCCTGAATCACTAATTACTACCTCTAATGGTTAGTGTATTTGCTACACAGCTTTGACAGGGTCATTAGACAATAGATATTTGAGATCGTAAAGGACTCGTGGAAAATGCTTCTAACTATTAGCATTTGAGAGAGAGAGCGTTATGCTGTATTTTAATGATTGGACCCATTAACTCAGAATCAGTAAATTTTCCATTAGTAGGTAAAATAAGAATCAGTTTGAAGGGTCTCTTCTATGTGCCCTTCACAGGTCTATGATAATCTGTTTTCCAGTCCAAAGTTTAGTGTATCAAATATAATCATAGAATCAGTGTAAAAATACATTCCTAGCAATTAAAAACTGGAGAAAACTTTATAAATTATGTAGTATCACCTCCTGTTAAGAAAGGTATGGAAACTGAAGTATAAATAGATCAAGTGATTGCCCAAGGTCACATGCTAATTAAGAACAAAGCAGTAACTAGAGATTATTTCCCGTTACTTAAGCTTTTTCCCAGTATACTTCAGGACTATGTTTATTCCTTGTACAAAGAATGGAAACAGCAACAGAAATAACAAAACAGATGGAGGTTTTCCTAAGCTCAAACTGTCTGATAAAACCTGAATACAGAAAGATGGGCCATGTATTTATCCAATTTCCTTTCCATAAATAAATATGTTGCTCCCAAACTTTGATTTTCTACTTCAAGATATATCTGACTGTCTGCATGGAATTATATATTCTACTGTTACGGTTATATCACCAAACACATTGCACTCTTTGTTAATTGTAGGCCCAAGATTGATTAAAGTAACCAACAGATTTGAAAGTGCTAACCAAACTAGAGCTTTCCTATTACAGCATGTGAAAAATCATCACAAACCATAGGAATATTGCATGCATTATTGAAACTGCCGTCCAGCAGTATTTTGAGCCATAACTTCTACTTTAAATGTCACCAGATACTCTGAAGATTACTTTTTCAAATGCAGCTTTTTAATTAAGTCGTGTTTTATATAGAAAGTAAAGAGACACAGGCTGAATGTACACAGAACTGGTGAGCTGACTTCCCAGTGGTAACTCCTTGGGGAGGGGAGCTATGCATTGTAAACGACTACATCTTTTGCAGCCCATCAGATTGGCTACATGTCATATTAATTCAAGCACCAAGACAATTAACTACCTTGGTGTTACCAGTAGCTTATCTAGACTAGGCTTATCTATATCCATATGACAATTGTTTGCAGTAATTTTTAATAATGTGATGAGTTTGTCAGTAGAAAGTTTAGTAAATACTTCCATAAGCAAATCTTCAGTGTGGACATGAGTATCTTAATAAGCTATTGGTTCTGCCTTTTGTTCTACATATTTGGAATAATTTCTTAGATAAAAGCTTGTCCATTGGATTTCAATACACTAGATTCTTATTTCACTTTTAAAATAATCTTCATTTATATGAAGATTAAAAGTAGAGTCAGTGTGCGGAGATTGATAACATTCATGTAATAGGTATGGACAGAGAAGAAAAATTGGCAATATTCAAAAAGCCAATAATGTTTTTTCACATTCTTTTCTTCAATAGAATGTTTTAGATTCCCTCATACAATGCTATAATCATATAATTCTATGCAAATATTAACTCTAGTTTGGAACATGCTTTACATAAATGAAGAAAATAAGAGAGAAAATATTGTTTTCATTGTTTCACTTTTGAATTCTTTTTTTATCCAAACTGTATTGATTCTATTCAATCCGGAGAGGCTCTTTATAATGCAAAAGTTATTTAAACTTTAAAGAAAAGTTTTTATTACAATGTATATGTAGAAACATATAATATCTACCTATATAATACGTGATAAAAAAACATTCTTTTTTTTTTTTTGCAGTACGCGGGCCTCTCACTGCTGTGGCCTCTCCCGCTGCGGAGCACAGGCTCCGGACGCACAGGCTCAGTGGCCATGGCTCACGGGCCCAGCCGCTCCGGGGCATGTAGGGATCTTCCTGGACCGGGGCACGAACCCGTGTCCCCTGCATCGGCAGGCGGACTCTCAACCACTGCGCCACCAGGGAAGCCCTAAGAAAACATTCTTAACTAATTCCCCAAAGCATAATTTAAACATTTTATTATGTATGACTATTTAATCTCTTGATCGTCTTCCCTATCTCTGTGTTTTAACACTCTGCATCTCCTCCAGTACTCTTTCCATTACCAAATTCTGAAGTACATTTCTTAGATCAGATCAAGGCCAAGAGCAAGGAATGAGGGTGGAAAGCAGCTGATCTCTTCTGGTAAGAAGAGAGAGTGTAAGAGGTATCATTGAATATATTTTTGTCACAAAAATATTTTTATGAAAAAAGACAAAGATTATATTGAGGTTAGTAGCATACTGCAATTATAACTTGATTTTTTAAGGGAAATTAGTAAATTAGCTTTGCTTTAGTATCAGCCTGTTAACTTGCTTTACTCACTTAAATTAGTTAAATGGGTACTGTGATTTATTTCGGCAGAAATTTTTTGATGCTGCTTTGAAGAACAAGTAATAATAGTTTTTGGAGCTCTTTTTTTTAAATGACAGAATACAGTAATTATTCCTCAAACCAGATACAATGCTTACGATCTACAGATTTTTAATTTGATATTTATTTTTCTATTATTTTTAGACAACCATGATTGACAACATAGGCTTGACTATCAAAACTCCAAATGTTTCTAATTATCTTATAATTAATACTAAGTGGGGAGTTAGATTGTTAATCCCTAAATACACTGGGAAAAATGGTAATTACATATAATGTTAAATTCTACTTGCTTCAGGTTTAATTATGTTGTATAGGTTTCTTTTTTTTTTTGGATTTTGAAAACAACTTTTTATTATGGAAACACCAAACATTTACAAAAATAGAGAAAATAGTTTAACGAGCAGCTGATTGCAGATTCACCAATTTTCAGCTCATCAATGTGTTTCATCTATGCCCCAACCCAATTCCCTGTGCTTCTGTGAATTATTTTTAAGCAAATTCCAGATCGCTCTATCACTTCATCAGTAAATACAGTCAATTCTCATTTTTCTGGGTATCTATGTTCTATAAATTCATCACAAACACTGAATTAGCAAATACTGAACCATTGCTCATGGGGGAAAAACAGGGTTAGGTTGCTGCAAGCCTCTGGTCACCTTGTGGACAGCTAGTCAGTACATAGCCTTGTCTTATGTGTGTCTGTTTAAAGACACCTGATATAATATATAATGTTGATTTATTAACATTGAACTCATGGTCATAACACTGACTTCGTTTACACTGAAACTCCCTCTGGGGAACAAAAAGACCATAGCTGAATTAACACCTACAGATGACTAAAGGAAGGTCTTTTCATACCAGCATTTCTCAGGACTTGTGAGTAATCTTCTAGTTAAAATTGAGTCAAAAAACATTGTTCAGAACCTGCTGCATGCAAGGTAATTTGTGTGATAGATTCCGTCTTATCTGAGCCAAAGTGTTAATGTTATCTAGAATTATACAGCAACATTCATTGAAATAAATTGAACCAAAAAAATCACTTTTTTTCCCAAAATTCTTTTCAAAGTATAACTTTCAAGCATATTAGAACACATAGAGACTGTTATGTTATACAGAGCAATAAAGCAGCCCCAAAATATAGCTGCAGAGAAAAACTGGAGAAGAAACCTCTTATTTCAAGTAAGTTAAGCAAAATGTCCTTTCTAACCTTCTTAATAGAACACTCCCCTGTTATAAATTGAGTCATTCTGAGTACCTGAGTTTCATGTTTTATAGTTTTATAATTTGTAACGTCTGGCAAAGATCAAGGTTTCTCACTTTTCACCTCACAGATGTCCTTGCAAACTGGAACAAGGTTTAAATGGTTTACATACATATATTACTTCATTAGTGCCTAATTAAAAATACATCTGACAGCTGGCAGACAATGAGGTGCTTCAGATAATCCAAGAGAACTGATCAAGGATGGAAAATTGTGCTTGTACCACTTATATGAATTCATGGAATTCATTTTTCATTTTTAGGAATGGGTTTTCTTCTCCACCAACCTTATACATTTTGTATACATGTTGTTACTGACATATTCATGCTGCATTTAGAGTACATGTTGTATTTTAATAGGAGTATGTGGATTATTTTTCTATTAGAAGTTCTTAGAAAAAAGTGAAAATGAAAGGTCTTTTTAAATGTCCTGAATTTGATCCTTTTTTCTCTCTTTCAGCTTTATTGAGGTATAACTGACAAATAAAATTGTAATATAATATTAAAAGTGTACAATGTGATGATTTGATATATGTATATATTACAAAAGGATTCCCACTGAGTTAACTCAAATATCCATCACTTCTCATATTTACCTTTTTTTTTTCTTTTGGTGAGAACACTCAAGTTCTACTCTCTTAGCAAATTTCAATTATACGATACAATGTTATCAACTATAGTTGCCATGTTATACATTAGATCCTCAGACTTACTCATCTTATAGCTGAAAGTTTGTACCTTTTTATCAACTTCTCCCTATTTCCCCCACCTCCCAGCCCCTGGCAACCACTTTTCTACTCTCTTTCTATGAGTTTGACTTTTCAAAAATTATTCCACGTACAAGTGATACCATGCAGTGTTTGTCTTTCTCTGTGTAGCTTATTTCACTTAGCAGAATGCCCTCCAGGTTCATTCATGATGTGGCAAATAGAAGGATTTCCTTATTTATTTTTTATTTTTTTATTTTTGGCCATGCCACGGGGCTTGCGGGAATCTTAGTTCCCTGACCAGGGATCGAACCTGGGCCCCGGCAGTGAAAGTGCCGACTCCTAACCACTGGACCGCTGGGGAATTCCCTCCTTGATGCTGATTCCTGTTAGCTAACATTAGCTACATGTTATATGGGTTTGTCTTCTATATTTGTTAAGGTTTTAGTTGATCCCTGCCCTCAAGTATTTATATATTTTACTGCTAATGAAATAAATAGGCAGTTACCAAGGATATCATATTAGGGTTCTTCAGAAAAATGGAACAGAATGAGGTAGTTTTGACATATGATTAACATTTATGTCCATAGATTCTGAGTAGATCAGACTACCCTCCATAGCATGGGTGGGCCTCAACAAATCAGCTGAAAGCCTTAAGAAAAAAGACTGAGGTCCCCTGAAAAAGAAGAAAATCTGCCTCCTGACTGCCTTTAAACTTGAGCTGTCACATCATCTCTTCCCTGGGTCTTCAGCATGTCAGCCTGCCCTGCAGATTTCAGACTAAAATAAATCTCTCTCCCTCTCTCTCTCTCCCTCTCCCTCTCTCTCTCTCTCTCTCTCTCTCTCTCTCTCTATATATATATATATATATATATATATATATATATATATAAAAACATATATATATATATAAATAAATCTGCTCAACATCACAAAATAATGGCTGAGTTCACACATAAAATACAAGTTGATGATGTTTAGATTTTAATCTTTGTGTAGTATCAAGCTTTAATTAAGTACTGGAAGAAGAGAACTGGAAACACTAGAAATCACTAAATAACAAATTGCAGCCAGGTAGTTTATTTTCAGAGGAGGAAAAATCTGAGGTGGGATAGGTTATACTAAATCATTGGCATCATTCCTGACAGAGGCTCTGCAGAGGTGATCTCAAATCCTTAGCAACTTAATCTTTCTTTAAAAACAATAAAGGCCCTCAGAATACCTACCCACACCCAGTGGATTTGAGATGAAACTTGGAAATTTACATTTTTAAAATGTGATTTTTTTTTTTTGAAACCAGGTTCCAAGACACAGTCTATAATAGCTTTGTCCAATCGACCTTTCTTCAGTGATAGAAGTGTTTTATATCTGTGTTGTCTGAAATAGTAGCTACTAGCCCCATGTGGTTACTGAGCACCTGAAATGGGACTAGTGGACCTGAAGAACTGAGCTTTAAATTTTATTTAATTTTAATTACTTTAGATTGGTTACTTTATTATACAGAGCAGTACGGAAAATGGAAGACTTTTTTTTAGCAGCAGGAAAACACATCAGAAAGAACACAGAGGGAAACAAACATAGATTAAATGTACAAGAGGGATTTAAATATGTCTAGCAAAGCATAGAGGCTGAGGAGGCTGATTAAAAATTAAATAAAAGCTCAGTATCTAGTGTAAATTGTACAAACGTATGAGGAGAGCCAACAGAAGAAGATCTGCAGTACCTGTGAGGAGCCCTTAAGAGAGGGCTCAGCTGAAGGAATGAAATATCATGTTGAACCTGCCCCCGAACCTCCTTGTCAGTACAGAGAAAGAATTCAAAACTATCTAGCTGTTGGATATATGAGTCCTTGACATAGAAGGCACCGAAAAAGAGAACTGAAAGAACTACTTTATCTGAGTCTATAAATTTAGAGTACAAACCATACTCTGAGAGTTAAACAACATGGAAAGAATTGTTTTTCCCTAAGATATCCTCAGAATGTGATGAATGGTACAACAATTGCAATATAGTAACTGAGTTTTAGGATTATTTTAGTTTTAAGTCACAGGAAACTCAAATTATCTTTAAGCAGAAAAAAAGAAAGACCTGGTTCATATAGTTGAAAACTATAGTGGCTGCAAAGCTTTCATACACCATTTGTTTTGCAGAACCAAGCAATATATAAAGAATTGGCCTTGGTCCATCTCATGAGTGCTTTCCTCAAAGCTGGCTTCACTTAATTGTCACCAGGAGTAGATTCAGAGTATTGTTTTCTCACATTCAAGACCAGGTGAAATGAGGGTGTATCTCTCTACACTATCCAGTAAAAGCTCCAGGATTAGGACTGAACTAACTCTAAAGACACATTCCTGTAAATTAACTTATCACTTTGACTGGTTTGTGGTGTTCTGTGGCCAGACTTGGCCACGTGCCCACCTCTGGAGGTGGGGGTAAAATTCACATGGACTCAGAGAAGGGTTGTTCTCTGTGGCAAACATGATGGTATTTTTCTAAAGGAAGAGAGAATGAATGCTCAACAGACAGCACTTAACTCTGTCGTTGGAGGGCCCCATGGAAACCGCTCT
>NW_006771388.1:41309-46467 GCF_000442215.2 Lipotes vexillifer
ACGCGGGCCTCTCACTGTTGTGGCCTCTTCCATTGTCGAGCACAAGCTCCAGACGCACAGGCTCAGCGGCCATGGTTCACGGGCCCAGCCACTCCACGGTATGTGGGATCTTCCCGGACCGGGGCACGAACCCGTGTCCCCTCCATCGGCAGGCGGACTCTCAACCACTGCACCACCAGGGAAGCCCTGTCAGTGGCTCTTGATAGGAAAATTGTTCGTGAACATAGGTAAAACATCCCGCTGCGCAAATTAATTCACACTTTTGAGATACTGGGAATGTTGAAGAGTTTGCACTGATAAACTGAGTCAAAGAGCCAGGAAAATGTGTCATTTACTAATAATGAGATCTTCATACATTATATGAATGAGTAGTAGAGATTTATAACTTCAGATTATAAAAGCAAATAATGTATGTGGAATTTGCTTGGGGCTAATTTCCAACATGTAGCTAGAGCATGAAGGAAAATAATCCTAAATTGACAATACAAGAGAAATTTAGCCAGATTGAAGTGTTTATTATTACATATATGCATACACATATCTACCATTTAATTTTTAAAAACAGTTCCTATAGGGCTTCCTTGGTGGCGCAGTGGTTGAGAGTCCACCTGCCGATGCAGGGGACATGGTTTCGAGCCCCGGTCTGGGAAGATCCCACATGCCGCGGAGCGGCTCGGCCCGTGAGCCATGGCCGCTGAGCCTGCGGGTCCGGAGCCTGTGCTCCGCAACGGGAGAGGCCACAGCCGTGAGAGGCCCGCGTACCGCAAAAACAAAACAAAAGAAAACAAAACAGTTCCTATATATGTTTATATAATTTTAAAGCATTTTGATGTAGACATTATTAACCCTTATATACTGAAGGGGAAATTTAGGCTTAAAAAAATATTGTTTCACATAGAATTGTTGTCTTCTAACACAAAATCCTATCATTTTTCAATAGACTTTACTAATGTGATAAACTACTATAGGAATTAAAGCAACAGTGTGATACAGATAGAGATTAAGGAAGGTTCTAGATGTAATTTACTTGAAGTAGAGTAAAATGAAAATACTCTGGCATAAGGAATTTATAAAGAGTTTTGTTATACTATATAGGCTTTTAAGGAAAATAAATGTAAAATTAAAAAATAGATGAAAAATAGAGAGAGAGAGTAAAAGAGGGATCACTCAACTGTTTTAAGAAACAAGTAAAAAGAAAGAAGATGCAAGGGATATTAAAGAAAGTTTCCCAGAAATGATCATGAATCCATTGTATTTACTATGCGAGATGAAGAAGAGTGTCTAATATTTAAGATCTGGAGAGAGAAAGGGTGAACACATGTCTGAACATGTGTGTGTGTGTGTTAATGCTATATCTGGTTAATGGTAAATTAGGTAAATATTATTATCCTAATATTTTAAACCAAGGAACCAAGTAGGAAATATTAAGCAATGAACTAATGTCTCACAGTAAATTACAGGGCTGAAATTAGAGTTGGAATTGTCTGATTAAAAAAAAAATGGTTTTGAATGTTTTCTATTACAGCACAAAAGCTAAATGGAAGAGTAAGAATCTGATATATTTGTAATAATTTTGTTAAATATGGACCTGACACTAAATTTAATTATGAATTAATGTATTTTAGGATCATACTCTATTAAGTATTCTGAGCCCTGGGAAAACTGCAAAATTTGTGCTGAACAGATTAGTTAATGAACATATAACAGGAAACTATTATTAACTATTGGGTTGGCCAAAGTGTTCGTTCAGGTCTTTCTGTAAGATGTTGGCCAACCCAATATTTTAAATTATAATTCCAGTTATTTATCATATGTTTTAAATATTACATTTTGTAGCAGTTCATGTATTGAGTTTACTGATTTTTAAACTGTGTACAGCATCTATCAATAAATAGAATTTTAAAATAAGCAAGATTTTATCATTGACCTGATGTGTGTAGAACCTCTGAGAAAATCCTACTCTGGGCCTGTGACATACAACACTAATTTTCATCAAAGATATTGTCACTTAGCTTCAAAGAAAAAGAAAATATCCAAAAAAATAGCTATGATAGGAGCAAAGGAAACATTGAGATGGGCAGACCAAGAAATGAAACTGGGAAACAGCAAGGAAGTCTGGTGGTAGAGGATTTCCGTAAAAAAAAATTAAAAACAAACAAACAAACAGTATTTCTCTCAAAATCACTTTAGCTTCATGAAATCTTGAAGGGAAATATCAGTAAAATCTTTATCATATGAAAGGCAAGTTGCAAAAGGAAGCATCTTTATCACCAACATGTTCTAAATGAACTCACTGGGATGTCTCACTCTCTGAGGGCATATTTTTGCCTGAGTTTGTTTCTTACAAGGCAAAATATGATACCCTTTGTTTATATTAAATGTAAATCTTTTAAAGCAGTTCAATTAGTGCTACAGCTATATTTTTACTCATTTGCTTATAGAAATCATTCTATGATATTCTATATTTTTATAGAGATTAAGTGGAAAAGCTGTAAAGTATATATTTATCAATACAGATGTTGTCCGAGTCAGTGTGGACTCCTCTAACAGAATACCATAGACTGGAGCTTCCCTGGTGGTACAGTGGTTAAGAATCCTCCTGCCAATGCAGGGGATACAGGTTCAATCCCTGGTCCGGGAAGATCCCACATACCGTGGAGCTACTAAGTCTGTGTGCCACAACTACTGAGCCTGCACCCTAGAGCCCTTGAGCCACAACTACTGAGCCCGCATGCCATAACTACTGAAGCCCACACGCCTAGAGCCCATGCTCTGCAACGAGAAGCCACTGCAACGAGAAGCCCACACACCACAACGAAAAGTAGCCCCCACTTGCCGGGGGCTACTACAGAAAGCCTGCACGCAGCAACGAAGACCCAACGCAGCCAAAAATAAATAAATAAAATAAAATGAATAAAATCTATCTTTAAAAGAATACCATAAAAAAAAAAAGAAAAAAAAAAGAATACCATAGACTGGATGGTTTCAACAACGATTTATTTCTCACAGTTCTGGAGGCTAAAAAGTCCAAGATCAAGGTGCTGGCAGATCTCATGGCTGGTGAGGTCTCTCTTACTGGTTTGTAGATGGCTGCCTTCTTGCTATGTACTCACATGGCAGAGAGAGAGCTCTTGTGTCTTCTCTTTTTAGAAGGACATTAATTCAGTCATGAGGGCTCCACCCTCATGACCTAATTACCTCCAAAGGGCCCCACCTCCAAATACCATCACATTGGGGATTAAGGCTTCAATATATGATTTGGGGAGCGGGAGGGGCATTCAGTAGCAAATGTAGATAAAAACTGTATACAGATGCAAGAGTATGGTTGTACATGCAGGAGAGAGAGAGACAGATAAGCATGGTCTTTCCATGTTCTTTATTACAACGTTATTGAACAAATATAGGTACTCTTCTGTTGTTAAAATTCAACTGAGTAAATCTGAAGATCTAATTGGCTTTATTAAACAATTTATGAATCAGACCGCATCCCATATAGTAAACAGAAATGTTGCAGGAAGGGGAGACCCCTTCCAGGGCCCGAGAGTGGGCTCTTTAACACTCGGAAATGAATTGTCCGAAGAGACACATGTGTTGACAAAGCAAGAGACTTGATTGAGAAGGGGCACCTGGGTGGAGAGCAGGAGGGTAAGGGAACCCAGGAGGACTGCTCTGCCACGTGGCTCGCAGTCTCGGGTTTTATAGTGATTGGGTAATTGGGATTAGCTTCCTGTTTGTTTCTGGTCATGCTGACTCAGGGTCCTTCCCGGTGGCACTCGCATCACTCAGCCAAGATGGATTCCAGCGAGGATTCTGGGGGGTTGGTAGGACATGTGGACTGGCATCTCCTCTCTCCTTTTGACCTTTCCCGAATTCTTCCAGTTGGTAGCTTGTTAGTTCCGTGTTCCTTACAAGGACCTCCTGTTGTAAGATGACTGGTGCAAGTGACTACTATCTTTCCTGGCCAGGGCGGGCAGCTTCAGTCAGTGTTTCCCCTAACAGAAAGGCACTCCAAGGGATTGTACAAAATGGAACATTTTACAGGCAAAGAAAGTGTGGGCCAAGAAGGTATTAGCAACAGAAAAGAAAAGATTATTTCAGGCCAAGTCATCTTCATTTGGGGGAAAGGAATGGCAGGGATCTTTATCATGCAGATTACCTCACTAGTGGTGATCAGGAAATTTCAGATTGATAGTTTTAAATGTCACATTTCTGAGAGGGGTTGGAACTGCAATTAAGTCTTAGTTTGCTGATGTGGGGAGCAAATTATTCTATTTTGAGCTTGTTGCCTCTTTTTAAAGACTATACCAAATGCAACACCTACTCCTTTCAAATGCATTTTAAAAACCCTTTTTTTTTCCTCACTCAACTGAATTTTATGCCTTACAAAATTGGGAAAGCTATACGGTGAGTTTAAGTGTTGAAGAGGACATGCAATGTCCACAATGTCCCTGTGTGACAGCGAGATATATGCGTTGCAGAATGAAGGTAGACAAAGCTAAATCACGACCAGCTGGAGTTAATGTGGAGGGCGTTAAAAAGTTTTAAATTGGACTTTGAAGTGTTGATAAGATTTAGGAGCTAAAGATGAATTTTAATTCAGGTATTGAAGAAATTCCACTTTATCTGGTGTTCCATGGGCCTTCTAATGTGGTTTAAGAATGACTAGCTTTTTGCTTTCAAAGTCGAACTAGTAGCTGTACATTTAATTTACATCTTAACAGACAAAATTAATTGCCAGGCCTTGCCAAGCTCAAAAAGATTTTTCTTTTATTTAGCTCTCAAGTGGAAGTATTAACCTACTGTAGGTATTACTACCTCTCTTTGTAAGAGGAATAAAAATGTGCAATTAACTTCAGACAATTTCTTAGAAACCTTGTATCCTACTGGGCGATTTCAAGGCAGCAATCACATGATGATATATTTCTTCTCACCTGACTTTTAGCTCCTGAAACCACTATTGGACTTTTCAAGTCTGTAATTGGAAAGGCATGTCTCTGGTAGAAAGACTATTAATGGAGACCCTAAGTAGAGAGATTATTAATGTTCAAGGAATTGGGGCCAGTTCAGAGACCATCCTACTGTTGAGATGGACCCACAGATTTTGAGTCAGTAGAAAGTACTGGATCAAAGTTTAGAGAGCTGCTTAAGAGCAGGAATG
>NW_006771388.1:46498-132799 GCF_000442215.2 Lipotes vexillifer
GCAGGAATGAAGCAAGGTTACTCTTGAAAAAGTTCCCAGAAGAATAACATAAAAAGAAAAGGAAGACTTTTTACTAGTCTTAAATTCTCCTTTAAACTTCAGTTTGGGAATATTAGCTATTGGTGCTTTCAATACAAATATATTTATGTCTTTTCTAATTGAAGGTATTAAAATGTTTACATTTGAATTGAAGATGGTTAAAGGAGATTTTATTGATTTAATTTATCTGTTGATTGTGGAAAACATTACCACTAACAAGGCTTGGAGTTGATATCTGTGTCCCCTCTCCTTGAATCTAAGCTGACTTGCTTGTAATCAAAAGAATGCAGCCAAAGGGATACTGACACAGGAGGGAAGGGGGCAGGGCACAATCTTTAAAAGAATGACATAGCCATTAAGAATACAACATAAACTGGTTTGAACCAACTAGGTCCAAGATGGCAGAAGATTAAACTTCCGGTAGACCTTGAGCCTCATTGTACACTCATTATAATACATTAGCATACGTTAAATGACACACCCATAGGCGCCATGACAGTTACAAGGCTGACCATAAAAGTGGGTGGTGGCCCAGTTTCTGGGAATCCTCACCCCTTTCCCAAAATAGTTGGAATAACCCTCCCACTTATTAGCCTATGAAATTACCCAGTCCATAAAAACTAACTACTCCATATTTTGGGGCCTCTAGCCTTCCGAGACGGCCCACATTCTGTCACTGGAGTGTGTTTCTCCCAGGACCCCTCTTGCCTTTTGAGGCCGACCCCATTCTGTCTATGGAATGTGTATCTCTCTAAATAAATCCACGTCTTACCTATCACTTTGCCTCTTGCTGGATTTCTTCGGCACTGAGACATAAAGAACCTGAGCTGCATTATTTCCTAAGACCAGGTGTGTGATCTCAATTAAAAGAAAGTGGGTTTGGGTTTCCCTGGTGGCACAGTGGTTAAGAATCCACTTGCTAATGCAGGGGACACAGGTTCGGGTCCTGGTTGGGGAAGATCCCACATGCCACAAAGCAACTAAGTCCATGGCCACAACTACTGAGCCTGTGTGCCACAACTACTGAAGCCCGTGCTCTGCAGCAAGAGAAGCCACCGCAATGAGAAGCCCACACACCACAACGAAGAGTAGCCCCCGCTCACTGCAACTAGAGAAAAGCCCGCACACAGCAACAAAGACCCAATGCAGTCAAAAATAAATAAATTTATTAAAAAAAAAGAAAGTGGGTTCAAGTCCCAGTCCATGGGTTCAAGTCCCAATTTGGGTTCTGGCTGGGTTCGAGTCCCATGTGAATTGTGTGGTTTTAACACTCTGACTCTCAATGATAGGTCAGAAAAGGCCATACAACTTCCATCTGGCTTTCTTGGAATCGTCACTCTCTGTGTGCCTTCATAGCCAGTCAATGTGCTGTGAGAAGCCAAGCCACGTGGAAACCATATACAGGTGTCCCAAGATGAAGGCGCCATTGAAACCAAGCAGGACCTGTGGGGCTCCTGGGTATGGAAGCCTTTCAAATAGCTGCTACTCAGGGAAGGGAGGGGATGCAGAGAAAAGGGAGCAGCAGCCAAGGAACACTAGTGCAGCCTTGGGGCAGGTCCTGGTTCTGCCTCAAGGGATACACAAAACAGTATCTTTGAGCTCCTTTACAGAACTAAAACCCCAACAAATGGAAGACGTTAGCATTCTTTATTCCAGAGAAGGTCACAGTTTGATAACCAGAGAAGCTCATCAGATCACCTGAGGCCTAATAAAAGGAGTGGAGGCCCTGCATATACCTGATCCTTACCAGCAGTCCCACCCTTGAACCGTTGCTTATAAAACTCCTCAGCAAGTGCCTCCAGGTTGGGACACAGTTTGGAGAGGCATGAGCCCGCTGTGTCCCCCTTTGCCTGGCAAGGCAATAAAGCTATTCTTCTCTGCTTTACCCCAAACTCTGTCTCCAAGATTCGATTCAGCACCAGTGCACAGAGGCCAAGTTTTCAACATCATTTCCTAGACTTTACTTCAATAAATATTGACATCTTAAAACAAACTGAAAACAAACATTAGAGAGTATCTGAAGACCTTATTTGTTTTCCCAACTTTCATTATAGGTGTGCTCATTGCTACTGGGTTCTTTTTGTTGCTGGACACAAGTTTGTGTGCCCAATGCACAGTGAGGTCAAACAAACTGAAACGTCAGAGTTTGGAGCAGAGAAAGATTTATTGCAGGGCCAAGAAAGGAGAATGGGTGTCTTGGGCTCAAAAAACCAGAACTCCCTGATGATTTTCAGGGAGAAGTTTTTAAAGGCAAAATTTGGGGTGAGGGCTACAGAAGAAAGTGTGTGACTTTCTTCTAATTGGCTGGTGATGAGGTAACAGGGTGGCACTCCAGGGATCTTGTGCTCAGCTTGAAGTTACCAACCCTCCACCTGGGTGGGGGCCTTAGTTCCTGCAGAAGAACTCAAAAATATTGTTATCTCTATTCCTTCTGGAGGACCCAGGACCCTTGCCCCAAGGCTGTACTATTGTTTGTTTGTTTCTTTTTTTTAAATTGGGGTATAGTTGTTTTCCAATGTTGTGTTAGCTTCTACTGTACAGCGAGGTGTAGTAGTTCCCTGTGCTATACAGCAGGTTCTCATTAGTTATCTATTTTATACATATTAGTGTATATATGTCAATCCCAATCTCCCAGTTCATCCCACTCCCCCCTTCCCCCCTTGGTGTCCATACGTTTCTTCCCTACATCTGTGTCTCTATTTCTGCCTTGCAAGCCGGTTCATCTCTACCATTTTTCTAGATTCCACACATATGTGCTAATATACAATATTTGTTTTTCTCTTTCTGACTTACTTCACTCTGTATGACAGTTTCTAGGTCCATCCACATCTCTACAAATGACCCAATTTCGTTCCGTTTTATGACTCAGTAATATTCCAAAAACAAAGGAGGAGCAATCAAGAAACAATAGTACATGGTACATATATACCATGTACTATTGTTTGATTGCTCCTCCTTTGTTTCTGCATTCCCTCCTTTCCCTGACTTGCAATGTTTGAACCTGCCCTTTGGAACCCAGGGAAGATCATGGAGGCTGTATGAAGCCTATTTTCTACAAACAAGAAATGGCGGACACCGAAAGGATTTGGACCCAGAAGCCCTACGGTGTCCTGCTAGGTTTCGATTTCTTTTAGGCCCTTTCAGCTGTCTGAGCAAGAAAATATGTGTGTATACTAACCTATGTATATACACATATCTATAAACATCTAAATCCAACTATCTGTGTCTCTATTAAATTAAACATGAGTTCACAGTGATGTCTCCAACTTTAGCCCATTACCACTTGGATTATTCTAGCCTCCTCCCCTTGCTTATTCATAAACCCTCACTCAAAAAGTAAGAAATCTGGCTCCCATTGTGTGTCATCAATTTACTTAATTTTTCAAATCTGGTGTAGATACATGGTATCGAAATTGTTAACCCATATGCCCTCAGACTACTTTATCAGCTAGAGTAAAGTGCTTATGTTCAGTTTCTTTTGCTTTCAACTTACAGGCTCAATTCATTTCCAAGATTACTGAAATCAGCACCTTTTCTCCCACCTCCTTCAGTAAGTTTGTTTTATACATTTGTAATACAGCTAAATTCTCTTGTCAAACTCTATATTCTTTACTGGGAGTCCCTGAACTCCTAAATGATTCTTTTAAATTTGCATTTAAAAGTTTCACTCTTTGTGCAATAAACTTCTGTGTTTGACAAATGCATAATGCCATATTTTACCATTACAGTATCATCAAGAATGGTTTCACTAGCCTAAGAATCCTTTGTGCGTCAACTATTCATCTTTCCCACCATTCGCTAAAGCCCTGGCAACCACTGATATTTTTTCTATATCTGTAGTTTCGATTGTTCCAGAATCACCGTTGGTTCACAACCTCCTTGGAAGCTTCCTGGGTGTAATCTGTAACTGGGCCCTGTACGCGCAGGGCAAGGCAAGACCAAAGAAAGAGGTAGATCACTTCAGATTGGTAGGTGGCAGGTTTAATAAGCAAGGGAACTTACATAGAAGGCTTGTCTTAGCGGGCCACAACTGGAATAGGTTCCCACACCCACCCACCAAATCTTAAATATTTATATAAAGACCTTCACCCAGTTCAGTCACATATACCATCCAGATAGTCTCAACACATTTTTATCTGGAGGCTGTATCCTTGAGACGGCTTCTGAGAACAGGGAAGGTGAACAAAACACACCTTCCAAAGACAGGGGGCTGGGTGGGGAGTCTCCAAATACCTGGCTCCAGCTCAAGGGTCAACTGGAGGTCACATCTGCTCCATGATCTCCTTCAACAATCACACACTATGCAGATATTTTAGATGGGTGTCTTTTATTTATCGGTATACACTTAAGGTTTCTCCATATATTTTTGTTCTTGATAGTTCTTTTAATTAATAGAGCATTTTTTAGAGCAGTTTTAAGCTTACAGAAAAACTGAACAGAAAATACAGAGAGTTCCCATATACCTCTTCTGCACACACTGGTGTAGTACATTTGTTACAATGAATAAACCAATACTGATATTTTGTTATTAACCAAAGTCCATAGTAACACTAGTGTTCACTCTTTGTATCATAGTTATATGGGTTTTGACAGATAAGAAATGTCTACCATTACAGTATTGTATAGAATATTTTCACTGGCCTAAAAATTTCCGGTGCTTCATCTGTTCTTTTGCTTTCCCCTTGCCCCTGCTATGCTAAACCTTTGTCGAGCACTGATACTTTTACTGCCTCTGTAGTTTTAGCTTTCACGGAATGTTATATAGTTGGAATCACACAGTATGTACCCTTTCCAGACTGTCTTCTTTCACTTAGCCCTGTATACTTAAGGTTCTTCTATGTGTTTTCATGGTGAAAGAGTTCATTTCCATTTATCTCTGGATAATATTGCAATGTATGGACATACTGTTTGTTTAACCATTCACCTATTGAAGGTGTTTCACTTCCAATTTTTTGCAATTATGAATAAAGCTTCTATAAATACTTGTGCATAGGATTTTGTGGTGACATAAAATTTCAACTCACTTGGGTGAATATCAAGGAGCACGATTACTAGATTATACAGTAAGAATACGATATGTTTTGTAAAAAATGGCAAAGCCGCCTTCCAAAGTGGCTCTTAGCAGTGTCTTTTACAGAATAGTTTTTAATTTTAATAAATTCAACTTATCAATGTGTTTTTCTTCATGGATTATGGTTTTGGTGTTGTATCTAGAAACTCACTGCCAAATCAAAGCACCCCTAGATTTCATCCTATGTTATCTTCTAGAAATTTTATAGTTTTGCATTTTACATTCAGGTCAATGATTAATTTTGTGTTAACTTTTTTGAGATGTGTAATGTCTATTTTTATATTCCTGTTTATTTTCATTTTTTGGCATATGCACATCCAATTTTTACACTACCATTTATTGAAAAGACTATCCTTTATCCACTGAATGGCCTTTGCAACTCTAATTGGTTGGCTAATTTTCTGGGTCTATTTCAGGCTCTGTATTCTGTTCCATTGATTGATGTGTCTATTCTTTCAACAATACATGCTGCCTTGATGAAAGCAGCTTTGTAATAAGTCTTGAAGTCAGGTAGTGTTATTCATCCAACCTTGTTCTTCAATATTATGTTGGCTATTCTGGGCCTTTTGACTTTCCATATATAGTTTAGAATCAGTTGGTCAAAATTCTCAAAATAGTGTACTGGTATTTTGATCTGGACTCCATTAAATACATAGGAAAATTTGGAAAGAATTGACATCGTGACAATATTTAGTCTTCCAATCCATGAACATGGAATATATCTCTATTTATTTAGGTATTCTTTGATTTTTTTTCATCAGAGTCTTATAGTTGACTGCATATAGGTCCTAAACATCCTTTGCTAGATTTATACTAAAGTATTTCATTTTTTGGTGATAATGTAAACAGTATTGTGTTTTTAATTTCAAATTCCAATTGTTCATTGGTGGTATATTGACAAAGCAATTGACTTTCATATATTAATGTTATATTCTGTGGCTTTGCTGTATTTGCTTATTAAATTTCAGTTTTTTGTCTATTCCTTGAGATTTCTGTACATAGACAATCATGTCATATGTGAACAAATAGTTTCTCATTTCAAAATATGTATATCTCTTCTTTCTGTTATCTTAATGCATTAGTTCAAATTTCCTTTATAATGGTGAATAAGAGTGGTGAGAGAAGACATCCTTTCCTTGTTCTCAGATTTAGTGAGAAAGCAGCCAGTTGCTCATCATTAAGGATGATGTTGATGATGTTGGCTATAGGTGGTTGGTAGACATCCTTTATCAGATTAAGATTTCTTCTTTCTATGTGTAGGTTGCTGAGCATTTTTATCATGAATGGGTATTGGATCTTGTAGAATAACTTTTTGGCTTCCATTTATATGATCATATTATTTTTCTTGTTTTTAGCCTCATGATGTTGTGGGTTACATTAACTGATCTTCAAATATTGAATCAGCCTTGTATACCTTGAATAAATCCCAATTGGTCAGAGTACATAATTCTTTTTATGAATTTTTGCATTCGATTTGTTAATATTTTGTTGAGGATTTTTGTTTCTATGTTTTTTTGAGAAATGCTGTTCTACAGTTCTCCTTTCTTATAATGTTGTTACCTCATTTTGTTATTGGATTATGCTGACCTAACAGAACAAGTTAAAAAGTGTTTATTTGCTTCTATTATCTGGGTAAAACTATAGAGAGTTGGTATCATCTTTTTTTATATATTTGGTAAAATTCACCAGGAAAACCATCTGTACCTGGTGCTTTCTCTTTCAGAAGTTATTAATTATTATCTCAATTTCTTTAATAGATATAGGGATAGACAGATTATATATTTCTCTTTGTGTGAGTTTTGGTTGTTTATATCTATCAAAGAATTGCTCTATTTCCTCTAAATTATCAACTTTGTGGACATCAAGTTTTCATAATTTTCCTTTATTATATTTTTGATATCAAAGAGATAAGTGATGATTATTCATCCTCTTTCATTTATGATACTAGGAATTTGTTTCTTCTTTCTTTTTTCCTTGCTTAGCCTGGATAGATTATGATAAATCTTACTGATCTTTCCAAAGAACTTACTTTTGGTTTCATTTATTTTCTCTATTGATTTCCTGGTTTTCAATTTCATTTATTTCTGCACTAATTGTTATTATTCATTTTCTTCTGCTTCTTTAACAGTTTAGTGTCTGACCACCTATCTTTATCCTAGAGACCCCTTTACCAAGTAGGCACTTCCAAAGATCCCTCTACTTATTACCATGACTAACCACACTTTACCTCTGAAATTAAAATCTAGTAATTGTTCTCAAGGATCTTTTTAGTGGAAATCTCATCATCCATCTACCTTCCTGGCTTAAACAGAACAGCCACCGCAGTATTTCTGAGATACTGGTATTTCCTTCTTTTATGTATTTCTCAGTTTTTTTTAGAAAAGCGTTTTCTGTGGCTTCTTGTGTTAACAGAGAAGTTTATACATAATACATCCATTCTAATATTTCTAATTCTCCACCTCACGTGAAGGAATATCTGGCATTTTAGTTTCATTTAACAAAGTCACAAATGAATTCAGCTTTCAGTCAAGTTACTGCTCAATCAGTTACATCCAGACCTTTGCATTAACACACTGAATTTATCAATAGAATCTCAGTAGTTGCAACCATTTCAATAAAATCAATCATATCTAAACATTGTTTCTCCTTCTTGGGTCTAGCATCCTCAGAATCTACTGCCACACAGATCTACAGCCAACGAATTCGAAAAATCTTGCAACTGTGTAATCACTGTGAAAACATTTTCTTATTTGCTTTTTAAAGTGCTCCCTCCCTCACACCAAGTTCATGCTGGGATTTGACTTTATAAGTCTAACAAGGGGATGTGGTGAAGGTGGAACATAAGAAAAATTGAATTCCTCTTGCCAGGTGATTGTCTCAGGCAGGCTTTCTTTCAGGGTCTTAAAACAAGACAGGACATCTTCATTGTGCAGAGGAGGAGGTTAGCATGGGATGCCCAGTGAAACCTGTGGATCCAGTGAAATTTGAGTCATCTGAATCTTCCCATACATCTTCATTCCATTCCAGAAAGTCCACAGAGCTATGTTCCTCTTCAAAAATGCTCTAACTTTCCCTTAAGGAATCTGGTAAATATTTAAATAAAAAGTAAATGGATGTATACACACTATTATATATAAAATAGGTAAACAACAAGAACCTATGGTATAGGTAGGGAACTACATTCAATATCTTGTTATTACTTATAATGGAAAAGAATCTGAAAAAGAAAATATATATATATATATATATATTTACACATATATATAACACTTTGCTATATACTTGAAACTAATACAATATTGTAAGTTAACTATACCTTGATAAAAAAAAATAAATCGATCTTCTGCCCATTTTCTGATTGTGTTGTTTGTTTTTTGATATTGAGCTGCATGAGCTGTTTGTATACTTTGAATCTTACCCTTATCAGTCACATCATTTGCAAATATTTTCTCCCAATCTGTGGGTTGTCTGTTTGTTTTGTTTATGGTTTCCTTTGCTGTGTAAAAGCTTTTAAGTTTCATTAGGTCCCATTTGCTAATTTTTGTTTTTATTTTCATTACTCTAGGAGGTGGATGAAAAAAGATATTGCTGTGATTTATGTCAAAGAATGTTTTGTCTATGTTTTCCTCTAAGAGTTTTATAGTATCTGGTCTTACATTTAGGTCTTTAATCCATTTTGAGTTTATTTTTTTGGTATGGTGTTAGACCATGTTCTAATTTCATTCTTTTACATGTAGCTGTCCAGTTTTCCCAGCAACACTTATTAAAGAGACTGTCTTTTCTCTGTTGTATATTCTTGCCTCCTTTTTTATAGATTAACTGACCACAGGTGTGTGGGTTTATTTCTGGGCTTTCCATCCTGTTCCACTGATCTATATTTCTGTTTTTTGTGCCAGTACCATACTATTTTGATTACTGTAGCTCTGTAGTATAGTCTGAAGTCAGGGAATCTGATCCCTCCAGCTCCATTTTTTAAATAGGCATTTCTCCAAAGAAGACATACAGATGGCCAAAAAGCACATGAAAAGATGTTTAACATTGCTGATTATTAGAGAAATGCAAATCAAAACTACAATGAGATATCACCTCACACCAGTCAGAATGGTCAGCATCAAAAAGTCTTCAAACATGGGCTTCCCTGGTGGTGCAGTGGTTGAGAGTCCGCCAGCCGATGCAAGGGACACAGGTTCGTGCCCCGGTCCGGGAAGATCCCATATGCCGTGGAGCGGCTGGGCCCGTGAGCCATGGCTGCTGAGCCTGTGCGTTCAGAGCCTGTGCTCCGCTACAGGAGAGGCCACAACGGTGAGAGGCCCACGTACAGCAAAAAAAAAAGTCTTCAAACAATAAATGCTGGAGAGGGTGTGGAGGAAAGGGAGCCCTCCTACACTGTTGGTGGGAATGTAAATTGGTACAGCCACTATGGAGAAAAGTATGGGGGTTCCTTAAAAAACTAAAAATAGAACTACCATATGACCCAGCAACCCCAATCCTGGGCAGATATCTGGAGAAAACCATAATTCGAAAAGATATATGCACCCCAATGTTCACTGAAGCACTATTTACAATAGCCAAGATATGAAGTAACCTAAATGTCCATTGACAGATGAATAGATAAGGAAGATGTGGTACATATATACAGTGGACTATTAGTCACAAAAAAAGAATGAAATAATGCCATTTTCAGCAACATGGATAGACCTAGAGTTTATCATACTAAGTGAAGTAAGTCCGACAGAGAAAGACAAATATCATATGATTATCATTTATTTGTGGAATCTAAAAATATGATACAAATGAACTTATTTACAAAACAGAAACTGACTCACAGACTTATAAAACAAACTTACGGTTACCAAAGGGAAATGGTAGGGGGGGAGGGATAAATTAGGAGTTTGAGATTAGCAGATACAAACTACTATATATAAAATAATCAACGACCTACTGTATAGCACAGGGAACTCTACTCAATATACTGTAATAACCTCAATGGGAAAAGAATTTGAAAAAGAATATATGTATATGTATAACTGAATCACTTTGCTGTAGACCTGAACCTAACACAACATTGTTAATCAACTATACTCCAATATAAAATAAACATTTAAAAATTAAAAAAATTTTTAAAATCAAAATCCAGCAATTGAAAGAATCAAATGTTGAGTTTGCTTTTTGGCTACATTTATGTTCTGGAAGCAAATATTAAGAGGTTCTTTAGAATGCTTATACAAATTTCATGGTTCTCTCAGACGATGCCATATTCTGAGAATTTAGGATTTTGAGTATACCATTTCTTTTCTTTAAGCCTTCCTGCACAATTAAAAGCATGAAACCAATCCCTTATTCTTATACAGTGTATCTGAATAGCGTGTTGGTCCCCCAATAAGCTTGCTTTCAACAAGTATTTTATTCAAAGCAGTTACAGGAAATACACGTATTTATTTTGTCACTGGGTGCCGTGTGATAAAGCTTCATGCTAGCTGAATTCTTATTGTCTTCAGGATTGTCCTGCCACATAACAAAATACAATTTCCCCATGTATTGGAGGTATGCTGCCTGCAACCACTTACAGTCCATCTATGTATGCTCTGAGGCCTTAGCTGCAACCAGAAAATTCACTTTGCCTCATTTATGCAAAAATTGCATTTGTTAAAGAATATAAGAAAAGCTTGATATATAGAAAGTACACAGGAGTAACCTTGATTCTTCTCCTCTAGAAACACATCCTCAAGTCTCAAGAGAACTGGCCTTTTGAAGAAAGTGCTGGTGCCGCACATTCCATCATTAAGCATAAAACGAAATGTGCTCACCTGTACGAAACCACTGCCAGGCACCAATTCCACTTCTGCCTCAGAAAATCAATCAATCACACAACTTCCAATGTTCTTCCAATACTTTGTTACAAACTCTACAAGCAACACTGGAGTTGCTGTCCAAAGTCCTCACCACCAGTCACCTGCTGTGAATCAAATCTCTGTGTGTCTGACTGGCAGAGTATAGGTCACACATCCAGCTTTTATACGCTAGGGAGTCTGAGAATTCAAATCCTGGTTTCTATTTGTGAACAATGGGACTCATGGAAAACTTCCCTGTTATGGAAACACTATTCAAGAGGTGATCGCAAATACAAGTGTCAATTACAGTAACCAGCTACCACTAATAGACTCATTCTTACCCATTTTGGTTTGCGTCACACAAGCTGCACTGTTGACTGTCGTCACGACTCCTGGCTTCACCATTCACTGTTCATTGCACACTTGTGGGAAAAGTCTGTCTCCTTTCCTGTTCTTTTGAGTACACCCAATTCATGACTAACTACAAGCAAGTAGTTATTAATAAGAGTGATGTGGAGTTTTATTCGCTGTGATTTCAGACTCTAAATTATGACTGAGAGTTTGATACCCTTTGATTTTGAAAATGACTCCACCTTTAAAAAGGACTCTTTCTTTGGCCTCAGGTCAGAATTAATGGTGTGAGAAGAGTAACAGCATCAATAAAGACCCCAGCTCCAGGATGCTGGCATTGGTCTCTACCTGTGCCAGCCGTGGCCCTGCCACACCTGTTATTAAAAGAGATGCTCAGGCAGCAGAGCAAGCAGCAACAGAGACAACAGCAGCAGGAAAACCCTAGCAGCCAAGAAGAGCAGGTAATGACCTCTGCTCTCTAGAGCATAATTTCTTAACCAGGGATTGTTGAAAAATCCACCTGCTGGGCCCCACTCCAGCCAAGGTACTGATCAGGGAGATCTGAGGTAGTTCTTGGGCACTCTAATTTATAGACAAACAAACAAATAAATGTTTCATGTGATTCTGAAGTATGCTCTTTGTTTAAAACACTGCTGTAATAGCGGGAAAATTTACCTTTTTTTAGTAGAGATAAGAAGAGGAGGGCTGATATTCTGTATTTGGTTAATACCTACAAGGAAAGATAAGATTGGGAGTGCCTGCCTTTGGCTGCAGTCTCAGAAGGAACACTGTGTAGAAGTGGGTGGGAGGACATAAAAGCAATAGAAAGAATTCTTCAATATTGAAGAATATTGAAATATTCTTCAATATTCTGGCAATCAAAATACTGAAATGAACATAAAAATACCTGAACTCTGACTACAATGAACAGATTGTAATATTTTTTTATTATTTTGAGGTAGTTTTGCTTTACATCTATGTTTCTTTAAATTCCATGTTAATATTTCTTGTGTGATAGCTAATTAGCTGAAAGATAAAACTTTAGATAGGAAATTGAATCTTTGATCTATCTTTTCAGAAGATAATTTATGGTATGTCTTATTACTCCTATGGGATATATGCTTCCTGTCATTTTGAACGCAAATAATTCTATAAATTAAATGTGGGAATGAACCCATGCATGTGCAAATTCCAATAGAACACAATATCAGTATTGGATATTTCATCATTTCTCTCTTTAGCTATCCCCTTTGAGGTTCTAAATCCTAAAGTTTAAATGAAACAATAACTAGACAGATACTATTCCTCACACACTTCCCTCCAGCAGCTCTTTCGGAAGTTTAAAGAGAATCAGAGAGTTTCATTTCTACAGGTATCCTTTCCTACATTCGGATGTTACTAATCTTAGGCTCAAAGTTCTTGAACAAATTGATAAGATCTTTGTAGGAGGACAAACTATAGGGTTTTGAAACCCGAACAACAAAGGCTGTGGAGGCGCAGATCTTAACCTCTATGTATTGAGGGCAGCATTAAGTTGATTAGTTATCTGGGTTTGATTTGGAGGGCTCCATGTTTCTATTGACCCCTTTTGTTCAGTGCCTTATGCATGAAGCTGCTGAGTTTTTAATCTCCCATATTCTATCACAGTTTCCATTAGAAATGTAATCACTCAACTGTCAAATCTATTTTGAAAGGATTTTGGAGAGAGAATACAGCAATTTATTCTTTACTTCTCTGAAATGATCTTTTCTGAAAATTGCACTACAAGAATACCCAGGGGATAGTGTAATACAATCTCTGACAGCATTAGTTTGCTAACCTTGTCCAATAAAGAAATTCTTTTTACAAAGGTTTATCATATTACCTCATTTCATGGTGGTAGTGCCCTCTTTGAAAAAAAAAATCACCTGTTCAGGGAAATGCAAAGAAAATAATATCTTGGAAGGGTAAACACGTATCCTTGTGTCTTCAGGGTAACATGAGCAATGCCGCAGGCATCTGATGCTGGCACACCATCAGTCTACTATCATACACAATACACAAATACATACATTTCCCTGAATGTAAAGTGCATGATAATCAAGCCAATCAGATCAAAAATACTTACTTGTAAAGACTGAATGGCAGAGATTTCCATCCAGCTTTGTAATCAGAGCACTGGCACTCTAAATTAGCAATTCATGGAGTGTGAGTGCAAGGAGAAGGCATAAAGACCATGAAAACTAGAAAATTCTAAGTGGTGATCTGCACAGACAATAAAATTCATTCTAAGAAACATTAACAATGTTTGAGGTAGTGCTTTTAAAATTTTTGGAAGCAGCCTCATGGTTTGAATGAGAGCTAATATTTTGAGATCCTGGATCTTTTGTTCTGAAAGCCAGCTGTTCACGCCATGGGTGAGGGAGGAATCGTTGACCCAAATAGTCCAAGATGGTAGAGCACGTAACACACGCACATGACACGAGACAGATGACAGTTTATTAGTCACATACACTCACAGCCTGGGGGAGGAGGACCCTGCATGCCATGCAGGGTCATATGGGGTTTCAACTCAGAGCAGAGTAAAGAAGCAGAGACTGTAGAAGGCAGGCTTTGTAGTAACAAAAGGATGGAGGGACCCTTGGTTGCCAATCATTCTGGCTTATTTGAATAATTCTGTGTGCTGGGAGGGAACTTACACCCACTACTCAAGGATAAGCAGAATCTGTGCCTGGTCCCCATAATAAAGGACGGGTGTTTGGCTAAAGTTTCTTCTCCAAGAAGTCAGAGAGGGGAGTGAGGAGGGAAACTGGTGGTTTGGCCATTTGGAGCCCACCTGATTTTTCCAGATGTCAAGGCCACACTTAACATCTTCTGACTCTTAACTTCAGGCCCTAATCCACATCTTTGAATAAATTAAAAATTATTAGGTAGTACTCTATATTATTCTCTTCTCATTTGGATCACTATATCCCTGGTGACTACTACCTGGAATATAATTAACCTAAGTAGAAATTTTAGGCCCTAAAATCTGTACTTACTTGGTTTATTCATCTTGGAAACATCATTTATTTCTGAATTAAAACCTAGTTTTATTTGATACTTATATGAAATTCCCATTGTAAAAAGGTTGATATTAAAATTAAAGATATGTTTTACTATATCCAAACAGCAGATCTGTGAATTTATCATTAAACAGGTAAATAAGGAAAAATCACACATTTGGGTTTTAAAAGTCCAGTGGTTCACACCCAGCACTGCTTCACCAAGAAGTTGGCCTCAGGTAGAATTAGGTAATGGCTATTCTATGTCCTCATTTTCTACAATGAAGCAATGCTTAACACTGTTGGTATATTATGGACATTTAGTCCTGCCTTTCAAAATCATTCTGCTACTTTAACTAATGTGACTTCTTTGTAAGACAATCAGATTTGAAATAGCACACTTCTTTGTAAATCATGTATTATTTTAGTAAATTTTGATCTAAGATCTTAGAGTGATCCTTCAAAGTCATTCAAAAAAGCAAACATGTTTAATGAGAACATTTAACATCGTTGTGTTAGACTCACTGCAATATTTTGGCATGCTATACTTCAGAAACCATTGAAGGCATGGGTGACTGTCCATGGTGTCCCATGTAAAAAATATACCTTCACTATGCTTTATGCATGAAAAAAATTTTAACTCAATATACACAAACATACACACCATTGAGTTATATCAGAAACATATTATTGCAAGGAAATTTCATTTTTAAAGGAAATAAAAATAGATTGTATTTGAAAGTTTATGAGTGTCTCACTACTAAAATATAAAGAGATAAGTATGTAAGTTAACTCCCCCAAATAAAATCTCATCCTTGCAATTAACAACCTATCCGCTAAGTATGTCCTTCCAAATAAATTATATTATAATGTTATTTTAAAAAGAATATATTACAGAATTCTGCCTGTAAAAAGTAACCATGGCCCTGTTGAAAACCACACTGACATTTACGTACTTCAAATGAGGCAGAATTCATACTACAATGTTAGTGTGGCAGAATATGGTCATACTGATATTACTAGTTTCTTGTGTTACAGTAAAAATAAAAAAAATCCTGTGTAATTTTAAAGACAGAGCACATGATCTAAACAATAGTTTAATATAACTGGATGCAGGGTTTAAGAACTTTACTATAAAATTAAATTTGTGATATTATTTCAGGTGTCATGCTGATGATTATATGTAACACAAAAGTTAAATAACCTTAATAAATATTTATTGTTGGCTCACGTAGTCGAAATACTCTTAAGTAAGGTGAGTTTCAGGCATGAATCAGTTAAGTGGTAGGATACTCTCATAACTGCTGTTCTCTGTGAGCTGCCTCATTCCTTTGATTCACTCTTGGGAACTGAAACCATGATGACTAGATTTCCTGCATACTTCTAGACGGAAAGGGGGAACATCCTTCCAAGCCATAGGACCATTACCCTAATCTTTGCTCTTATTGGGCTGATTTATACTATATGGACATGGCTGAATCAATTATTCCAGCTGAAGAATTCCAGGTTCTCACTGACGTAAATAAGGAGTCTTTTTTTACATGATCACTTTGACCAGGGGAATGGCATTACCTTGAATGTCTAAGACCATCAGGGAACCTGAGAAGGGTCAAAATTATATTAGATGAAGTGGAACTTGATGATAACTGCAATATCTACAATAATGGTGAAGAATTATGCCAGGAGTTTTTCAGGAAATGTAAATGTTAAGTACAATTTTACCAAATATTAAGAACCAGAAAATTAAATACATATATATATATATATATATACACACACATACATATCACTAATCTATAACTGTGGATTTCCTTGTGGAATAAAACATCCTTCCCACACATTGGGGAAAATAAATTTGTTTTAACATGATGCTTTACACGACCAATATTATTAAAAGGCAATTTTCTAGTTTTTTAAACATATGTTTCAAATGGAAAAAAGAATCTTACAGAAATTACCTTTTTATTATTGATTTTTCTGATAAAATAATACAAGTTCATTTAAAACAATATGGAAATATGGGAATCAGTAAAGAATAAAATTAATATCACTGTTAATTTTGACTTACAGTGTTCAATTTATCAATATAGTGGTATGTTTTACTTCAGTCTTTTTTCTATGTATATATATAATTATAAAATTTTAAAAATGATTTTGGTATCACACTGTACAATATATCGTTTATCTCAAATTATGCTTTCTTCACTCATAGTATTAAGTTATGAGCATTTTAGAATAAAGAAGATGTGGCACATATATACAATAGAATATTACTCAGCCATAAAAAGAAACGAAATTGAGTTATTTGTAGTGAGGTGGATGGACCTAGAGTCTGTCATACAGAGTGAAGTAAGTCAGAAAGAGAAAAACAAATACCATATGCTAACACATATATATGGAATCTAAAAAAAAAAAAAAATGGTCCTGAAGAACCTAGGGGCAAGATGGGAATAAAGATGCAGACCTACTAGAGAATGGACTTGACATGGGCAGCGGAAAGGGTAAGCTGGGACAAAGTGAGAGAGTGGTAGTGTATATATGGACATATATACACTACCAAATGTAAAATAGATAGCTAGTGGGAAGCAGTCGCATAGCACAGGGAGATCAGCTCAGTGCTTTGTGACCAGCTAGAAGGGTGGGATAGGGAGAGTGGGAGGGAGGGAGAGTGGGAGGGAGGGAGACGCAAGAGGGAAGAGATATGGGGATATATGTATATGTATAACTGATTCACTCTGTTATAAAGCAGAAACTAACACACCACTGTAAAGCACTTATGCTCCAATAAAAAACATAAGAAAAAAATTATGAGCCTTTTATAGTGTCATTAAGTATTCTTCCTATGCCTGTTTAATCAACACACATCACACTAGATGGATTTGCCACTGTATATTTAACCATTTTCCCTATTGTTTTGTCCTCTCTCTTACTACTGAGAATAATATTGCAATGGATATCCTTACTCATAATCCTTTCTTCACATTCTTTATTTTTATTTTAGGATTTTTTTTCTTTGTAAATACTACTCTTATTTTAGGAATATGTGTTTCCTGTTTTACTGTTAATGTGTTGTTCCATCTTAATGAGATTCATTTCATTGAGAATGAATACTTTAACCACTCTATTCTCACCTGTTCTGATTTTGATATATATCAACTGGATATATATCAATTTGATGATGTGGACACAACAAATATTATTTTGCAAATGCTTACAATTTTCTATGCTTCTGAGGTTGAAAACTAAAGGCAAAATCTCATAAAAGACAAATATGTACCATAGAGGTTAGTGGATTGGAGGGAATAGCAAGGGAGGAGGGTGGGGGAGGGAGGCATTGGGAAGGAATGTGCTGCTATTGTATAGTCCCCTGGAATATTATAACTTTTTGTGGAATATCATGGTTCAAACCAAGATTTGGTTTTTATATTTCTACGATATTCTTATACATAAAAATCTAGTAAAAGTATACTATTTTTATAAAAAGGGCATATTCTACAAGCATCCAAGTTTTGAAAACACTTTTTATATTTTATCAGAGTTTAAGTTTTTAAAATGATACATACGAAAGTGAATGTTTTTTTTTGATGGACAAACTAGAAGTGATACAAAACAGAAGAAATTATTATTTTTATTTTATTTAACAAAATAATATTATCACTGGTTGCATTCTTATTTAGATGCTTTAAAAGAACCATGGATATGGCTTTAGAACATAAGAAAAGGTTTTGCTTACATTCTGAATACATATTCTAGTCTAGTCATCTTTTGGGTGAGATTTAATACTTCATTCTATGTGTTTGGATGAAGCAGTATAGTTTTATTATTCTGCCTCTTTTGGTATCAAAATAGGATGACAGGATAAATAAAATACTTTGTTAAATTTCAAGAGAAAATTCAATATCTATTGTCATTTTGAATGGCAAGACATTTATCTTACAAGTTCATATGGTGAATTGAAAATGGAAAACAAGCCTGGTTACCAAATATGGATTTGTCAATTATGAGAAAGATACCCTAAAATATAAAGAAAAATAATTGTAATTATCTATGTCCAATATGAAAATTAATCCATTCAAATTGCTTTTTTTGTTTCCCTGGTCTCCTGTCCTTCTATCTGAATGAAGCAGGTACTTATAATTACATGCAGTGGTGCACAGGGTCCTCTTCCCTGATACCAAGCTTTAATGAATTTCATTATTCTTTTTTAATTTACATACTCTTGCAGAATAAAGATTCCCAAATCATTAACTAATTTGATATGTCTGAAATACCAATTCAATTGTCTGGTCCCCTGAGATTTTCAACTATCTTGTTCAAACACCTCTTAACTTAGTTTCTTAATTAGATACACCGTGATGGATGGGCTTTTATATCATAGTCTCAGAGGGACAGCGAATCAGTCTAATTTTTATGACAATTTAGGAGACTTAGATTAAAAGTCATTTAAAACAATCAGTCAAAATATTGTGAAAAAATATTTAGGGTCCCATGAATAAGTGTTTAATTTATACAGATCTGAGGTAAGATAATAAATGTTAAGAATGCTAATCATATTCTGATAGTGAATAACAAATACTGCTGAATGAGATCTAAAAATATGTGGTTTTTTGCTTATAAGGAATAATACTACTTTACAAAGATACATCAGGTTTATAGAGAAAAGAAGTAAGATATTAAGGATTATAATAAACAATACTGTGAAAATTGTTGAGACTTTCAAAGGTCCTATTTTTCTGCTATCCTCCACAGGGGCTAAAAAGAATATCATTTTTTTCTATGTCATTCCTTCTATTTTGATATTTACTTCTATGTAAAGTGAATATAAAATAATATGTCCATGTTAAAAAAACAAGATTGAATAAAAGAGGGACTTCCCTGGTGGCGCAGCGATTAAGAATCTGCCTGCCAATTCACGGGACACGGGTTCGATCCCTCGTCTGGGAAGATCCCGCATGCCGCAGAGCAGCTAAGACCATGCGCCACAACTACTGAGCCTGCGCTCTAGAGCCCCTGAGCCACAACTACAGAGCCCACGTGCCCTAGAGCCTGTGCTCCACAACAAAGAGAAGCCACTGCAATGAGAAGCCTGCGCAATGCAGTGAAGAGTAGCCTCTGCTGGCCACAACTAGAGAAAGCCTGTGTGCAACAATGAAAACCCGACGCAGCCAAAACTAAATTAATTAATTTAAATAAAAAAGATTGAATAAAAGAGTTCTATATGTGTTTTGCTAAAAGCTGTCTACATTTTATAATGGTACTATATGTGTAAGGTTTTGATCTTCTGATATATATAAATATCAGAATTCTCTTTTATAGATCATATTTTAGAAAATTGGATTTAAACTTCTCAAGAATTTTTTGCATTTTAAAATGCTTAATTTATTTTTATTAATAAATTTAGTTCTCCCTAGTCACTGAGGGGAAAACATCAGGCTATACATAGTGTCACTTTCTACAAACTAATGAGTACAATACACTTGAACGTTATGGTAGTGACAATTTTAGAGAAATATTAGAAATATTAATTTTGTTATATTATGCCATTTTATAAGGACCTGGAAAGGACCAGGTACTCAAAAATTACGTGCTAAAAGAAAGTATTCTGAAGTACATTTTCATCATCAGGATGTTCAATAAACTGTGTATTTTCAGCCTGGCAAAGAATTGTAGTTGTGGTGAAGTGATGCATTTATAGTTCAAAAGCCAAAATGATTAAAAACACAAAAGCAATTACAGATATACAGATTGCCAACAAACACATGAAAGAATGCTCAACATCATTAATCATTAGAGAAATGCAAATCAAAACTACAATGAGATATCATCTCACACCAGTCAGAATGGCCATCATCAAAAAATCTAGAAACAATAAATGCTGGAGAGGGTGTGGAGAAAAGGGAACACTCTTGCACTGCTGGTGGGAATGTGAATTGGTTCAGCCACTATGGAGAACAGTATGGAGGTTCCTTAAAAAACTACAAATAGAACTACCATATGACCCAGCAATCCCACTACTAGGTATATACCCTGAGGAAACCAGAATTCAGAAAGAGTCATGTACCAAAATGTTCATTGCAGCTCTATTTACAATAGCCCGGAGATGGAAACAACCTAAGTGCCCGCCGTCGGATGAATGGATAAAGAAGATGTGGCACATATATACAATGGAATATTACTCAGCCATAAAAAGAAACGAAATTGAGCTATTTGTAATGAGGTGGATAGATCTAGAGTCTGTCATACGGAGTGAAGTAAGTCAGAAAGAGAAGGACAAATACCGTATGCTAACACATATATATGGAATTTAAGAAAAAAAAATGTTATGAAGAACCTAGGGGTAAAACAGGAATAAAGACAGAGACCTACTGGAGAACAGACTTGAGGATATGGGGAGGGGGAAGGGTGAGGTGTGTTAGGGCGAGAGAGAGACATGGACATATATATACTAACAAACGTAAGGTAGATAGCCAGTGGGAAGCAGCCGCATGGCACAGGGAAACCGGCTCGGTTCTTTGTGGCTGTCTGGAGGGGTGGGATAGGGAGGGTGGGAGGGAGGGAGACAAAGAGGGAAGAGATATGGGAACATATATATATGTATAACTGACTCACTCTGTTATAAAGCAGAAACTAACACACCATTGTAAAGCAATTATACCCCAATAAAGATGTTAAAAAAAAAAAAAAGTATTTAATATTCTCACACATATTTTATTTGGTGTAATATAACAACCTATAAACAATTTTTATAGTATGCATTATTTTCTATGTAACTTCAATATAAACTAATCTGTTTTAGGTGATACCTCAAGCAAGTGATGGCTTTTAAATTATAGCCAATAGACAAACTGTTTAGTTTAAGCATCTGAGGTTGGAATTTCCAGGAATGGCTTATTGGAATCTCTTGGATGAAACAGGATGATGAGGTGGCAAGAACATTAAACTGGAATCAGGACTTAAGGTTTCGGCTTCTCCTGGTATTAACTTTAAACAACAATTTCTACTTTAAACAATAATTTCTATTTCCCAAAAGTAGAAATAGAAATAATTAGAGATAATTATGCTTTATCTCTACTCTAAGGAGACTGGGCAAGGTCTTCTCATCTGTAAAATTCAAGGACTTTGAAATTGTACTTTTGTGGTTTGAATATTATAATTTATTTATATAGTAATTATATGTGTGTGGAATGTGTATGTGCACACAGAAAAAAATATATATATTATGTACACACTTTATACTGAATATAGGCATATGTAGAATAAATGTATAAAGACTATGCACATTATATATACAATACATATATACAATATATATGATATATAATATTTTCTATACGTTGTATTTAAAATATACCATATAGGTATTGTTGTTTTGTGAAAACAAACAAAACTTGGCCAACTAAATCTGAGTACTGACAGGGAAGGGGTACTAAATTTGAGGCAGAGGCTTAATCAGTTATCAAATTTCCTTGTCTGGTAGAAACTGAAACATTAATGCTTTTATGTTGTAGGTAAAAATCAGTCTTGTTGAACCAGTGAAAATGAATAAATGCAAAAATTTTGGCATGCTTGGGGAAATAAGGCCACACAGAGACTCAAATGCAATATGGCAAATCTGCGTGTCATTGCATTCTTGTGGAAAATAAGGAATGACTTTTATTTTCATTTTATTCTTTTGCAAACCTGATCCTTAATAGTTTTGGCAATTTTCGGTTTCCATAGGCATAATGATAGACACCTTTGTAGAATCGTCTCTTCTTGATAATAAAGTAAAATGTGATACTCAATAGTTTTGTAAAATAAATAAAAACTGGGATGTCAACATAAAATTAAATTAGGTGCCACATACCAATATAGAAATGCTCTGTTCAGTAATGTAAATTGGGTAAAATCTTAGTTAAAGCCTCCCAACTCCCCAAATGACTGTTAATTCCCACAGATTTTGGTAACACATCATTGGTTATTATAAATGTCAATTCTGGGCCTTAGAATAGCATTATATCTTTAGGGGGATTTTCCTGTATAGGCAATCGGTATTCCACCATCAGTGGAAAAAGAGGTCTTAAACCTTAGGGTGGGAGGAACTATCCCTAGATTCTTAAGCCAGTGGAGTTATTTATGGATTTTACTGTGTGAAGAGGCCAAAAGATTCTTTTAGTAGGCTGAGCTGGATCCCTGACACGTGCAATATTTCCAGGATCTAGAATGGATACCCTGAAGTTCAAGAGAAACCAATTTTAGGAAAGTGTAAGTTTCTCTTTATATTTTACCTCTATTACCAAAAAGCGTCCATAAACATTTAACACCAGAGTTTCGGAGATTTAAGAAACAGCACCATGTTGGCAAAGATAGTTTTGTTTTGTTTTGTTTTCTTTAATAAGGAGAGTCATTTGGAGAAATGTGATATTTTTTTAAAAATTAAATATAAAGAGCTTCAGATATCACTTGTGAAACTTTGAAGGGATTTTAAGAAATAAAGGAAGAGACACGCAGTAGAATAAACTTCCAGTCATCTACATGAATGTATATTCAGAATTCTGTAACTTGAAAAATTTTTGTAACTTGAAAAATTTTTTAAAGGTTTCCTTTTCTTACTACAAACTACATAAAAGGATATTACTGACTCCACCTTAATGTATTTGTTTGTGCCTGCCCCCTAAAAAAATTCAGTTTTTGAAAACTTAATCCCAATGTGATGGTATTTGGAGGTGGGGCTTTGCAAGGTGATTAGTCATGAGAGTGGAGCCCTCATGAATGGGATTAGTGCCCTTTTAAGAAGAAGGAAGAGAGCTAGCTAGCTCCCTTTTTCTGCCATGTAAAGATATGGGGAGAAGTCGGAAGTCTGCAACCTTGAAGAAGGCTCTCACCAGAAATCAAACAGGCTGGTGAACTGATTTCTGTCTTTTGGCCTCCACGACAGTCAGAAATAAATTTCTGTTGTTTACAAGCGGATCAATCTATGGTACTTTGTTAATAGTAGCCCGCACAGACTAAGACAGCATCTCAAGCAGGTACTGCCCTGCACAAAATTCTTGTGTTTGGCTGAGAACTTTGTACTTGTAGAGTTTCAGGATAGAGCTTTTAATGTGAAACTATGAGGTCCCTCAACTTGGAAGAATACACAACTTGAAGCTATTGTTAAATTCCTCTCTCTGGCTTCTATGCAACATTGTCATTAAGGTTGCATCAGGTGAAGCTGGAGACAGCCTGAGCAGAGTGGTATTTACCACAGCTCCTCCCATCCTGCTGCACAAACAGTGCTTAATTCAGTCTCATAGGGCCAGCTTACTGAGTGGCATTGGTGTCTTTAGAGTTGGCATGAGTTATGTTCTCCTTGTACAGATAGAATTGGCTGTATTGTAAATTCTTTTCTAACAAATATTTGCATTTGTTATGATTCCAGAGAGCCTGGCACTAGAGTTTATCAGACTGCAGTGAAATATTTAACAACTGAGTATGGTTTTGCCCCTGAAATTTATAAAAATATATATTACATAGTAAAATACTTAAAAGAAAATCTACTGTATTAATTTTCCTGGAGAATCTAATAGCTAGAAATATTTTCATATGGGAAAATATCTAAATAAAATAAATATGTTTTCTATATTATCAATGATAGGTAATTTTTTGATGAGTATTTGCATAATTCTTTAGCTTACAGGTAAGATACAGATCACCATCTTTAAAAGATAGAAGTTTATTTCTGTATCTGTATATCTTCCTATTAAATCTTATCTACTCCTCTATTTCATCTTCCAAATAATTTATAGCTTTAATCTGTTACAAATAATGTATCTTTTCTCCCTACCTCCTATTTAAAAATTTTCTTCAGAAGTCTAGAATTTACTTTAAAATACATCTCTTTTGCAAATGTTTACAGGTAGCTCAGGTTTATCTACAAACCTACATCAGCTCGTGTCAGTCAACAATTCTTTACATTTGGTTAATTGGTGCCTCTTTAAAAAACCAATATGTAAAAATCTGGACTTATACAATAAATAAATTAGGACACAACTCTTTTACTTATTTTTTAAAAATTTGGCATATTTAAAAAAAATCTCATGCTATTTAGATGACAAAAGTTAACTATGTTTAATGGCTTAAAGACAAATATAAAACATGAAATCATAAAACTCCTAGAAGAGAACATAGGCAAAACATTCTCTGACATAAATTGTACAAACATTTTCTTAGGTCAGTCTCCTAAGGCAAAAGAAATAAAAGCAAAAATAAACAAATAGGACCTAATCAAGCCTATAAGCTTTTACACAGCAAAGAAAACCATAAACAAAACGAAAAGCCAGCCTACGGACTGGGAGAAAATATTTGCAAATGATGCGACTGACAAGGGCTTAATTTCCAAAATATACAAATGGCTTATACAACTCAATAACAAAAAACCAGAACACCCAATCAAAAAATGGGCAGAAAACCTAAATAGACATTTCTCCAAAGAAGACATACAGATGGCCAATAGGCACATGAAAAGATACTCAACATCACTAATTATTAGAGTAATGAAAATCAAAACAACAGTGAGGTACCATGTCACACCAGTCAGAATGGCCATCATTAAAAGTCTACAAATAATAAATGCTGGAGAGGGTGTGGAGAAAAAGGAACCCTCCTACACTGTTGGTGGGAATGTAAATTGGTGCAGCTACTGGAAAACAGTACGGAGGTTCCTCAAAAAATTAAAAATAGAATTACCATATGATCCAGCAATCCCAAATAATTTATAGCTTTAATCTGGACATATATCCTGGACATGTCCTGGACATATATCTGGACAAAACTATAATTCAAAAAACATTCACCCCTGTGTTCATAGCAGCACTATTTACAATAGCCAAGACATGGAAACAACCTAAATGTCCATCAACAGGTGAATGGACAGATGAATGGAGCAAGAAGATATATATATATATGTATATACACAATGGAATATTACTCGGCCATAAGAAAGAATGAAATAATGCCATTTGCAGCTATTGGGTTGGCCAAAAAGGTCATTCAGGTTTTTCCCTAAGATGTTATGGGAAAACGTGAACGCCCTTTTTGGCCAACCCAATATATGGATGGACCTAGAGGTTATTATAATAATAATATTGAAAGAAATAATATTTAAAGAAATATTGAAAGTTCACATGGAACATAAGAGAAAGTCAACATAACACTGATTTCACAAACAGTGTCAGATCAGTTATTTCCATGTCAGATATCAATGACTTACTATACAAATTTAGAAAAGTGCTTAAATACTCTGGGACACCAGTTTCTCCACTTATCAAATGAAGTTATTGGTGAAACACTTTTCAGGCCCTTTCAATTTTCTAAAGCAAATTATTTAAGTGGAGAAAAATATTATAGCAAGATTGTATGAGTGCTGGCTGTCTTAACGTTACTAAATGACAGAGAGACCCATTAATGTCTTGGGAGATATTATCTCTAATTCTTCACTCAAGTCTTATTTTAGCATCATATTTTACTGTCTTTTCCATGGCTTCATGATAGGAGCAATGTACTTTTTTACAAGTTGACTTTGGGATTCATCATGTTACATGTTTGGGCCAGTGAAATACTATCAGGCATGATGAGAAAAGATTTGGTAAATATGCCTGGGAAAGATGGCCTGTCCTCTTGTGCTTCTGTAGCCTGCCATGAGAATAACATGTCTCAGATGGCCACCAGTCCGAAAAAAATGTGGAGTCACATGGAGCAGATTTGAATCCTGACGGAAATTTGAAGCTAAAGCAGCCAACCTATAGCCTGAGACAGAACTGTCTCACTAACTAGCAGTTCTGTATGTGAGAAAAATGCATGCTTGTTAGTTTAAGCCATTGATGTTTCAGATAATGCAGCAAAACTTCCCAATCCATTATTTCTCTCTTCTCAATGTGACTAAATAGAAAATTAATACGAGGTTAGAATTCAATTAAAGAGAAAATTCTAAGTTTACATAAATTAGCGAAAATGGCAATGAAAGAAAACGGTGACACAAGGAGGATTTCTGCTTTTTACCATGAACTGACCATTAACTGGTACCAGATTTGTCCTTTAACATAAACTATTTACAAACTGAAAAACATGTATGAGATTACTGGCAACAAAAAACTGTGATTCCTAAGGGAAAAACATGCTAGGTGAATGCTACAATTTTGCCCTTTCTGCCTGAGCACACTTCCCAGATTCTACTGAAGAAGCAAGCAGAATACAGCATACTGCATTGATGAGGCAGAGATAGAAATCTGGGAAGGCAGAGGTGGCTGGAATGTACGGGCCAAAGTGCCAGAGAAGATGTATTATACAGAGCAAGAGCTCCAGAAATATACATATAGGTTTGCTAAAAACTTTAGCCGAATACTAACCTGCACATACATAGGGGTTTCCACAGACCAAAGTCAAAGGTCTCAGTAAACATTTGGGAAAATAAACAGTGGTCTCAGAATGTCACATCTTTGTAGCAGGGCTAAATTATCCCTAACATGAAGGTACGCTAGATCCATATTAACAAACTTTTTAAAAGGGTGTCAAGGAATCTGCTAGGGTCTGCAAATAACACGAATGCCTGCTAAAACAAACTTAGGCACTCTTTAAAAGAATACAAAAATATCCAAATAATCAAAAACATAATATTCACATCTGACATTTAATAAAAAGTCCTACTCATGTAAAGAAGCAACAAATTAAGACCAAGAAAAAACAGAAGTCATTTAATAGAATTATTCCTAAAATTGAGAAAGATGACAAAATTTGTACACAGACAGCTTAAAATAGCTATCATAAATATACTCAATGATTTTAAGGAAATTCTCAACATAATGAGGAGAGAAACAAAATATAAAAAAAAACTAAATGGAATTCATAAGAATTAAAACTATAATGTCTAAAATAAAAATTCACTGGATGTGATTAGTTCAGATTAGATAATGGAGAACAAAATATCATTGAACTTAGGACAGAGCAATAGAAACTATCCAAAATGAAGCAAAGAGAGAAAATAAACTGAAAATAATTAACAGAGCCTCTGTGTAATTTAGCACAATATCAAGCTGTCTAACATATATGCAGTTAGTACCACATGGATGGGAAAAGGAAATGGAAACAAATAAACAAACAGGCAGAGATAGAGAAAACAAAACAAACTGAAGAGATAATGGCAGAAAACCTTCCAGTCAGAAGACAAAAGGGTACACTTTTTAAATGCCAGAAGAAAAAACAAATGGTATCCCAACAATTGTTCTTTTTTTCTCCATTGCCAAATGTTCTTTGCTTAGCTTTAGGAATTTCAGTATATTCATGTACAGATTCAAACCCAAAGACTGAAGGAAGCAGAATATGCTACTCAGGAAAAATATCTTTGAAAATGAAAACAAAATAAACACTCTTTAATAAGACAAAAAATTAATATAAAAGACTGAGAGAATTTATTGGCAGGAGAACAGTACTATAAGAAATGTTAAAGGAAGCACTTTAAGCAGAAAAAATATAATACCAAAGATGAATTTGAATCTATACCAGTGGTTCGCCAAATTTTTGGTCTCAGGACACACTTATATGTATAAAAGTAATTGAGGACCCCAAAATGCTTTTATTTTGTAGATATCACCTTATACCTGTTAGGATGACAATTAGTAAAAAACTAAAAGCTAATGTGTTGGAGAGGATTTGGAGAAATTGGAACCCTTGTGCACTGTTAGTGGAAATGTAAATTAGTGCAGCCATTACAGAAAACAGTACAGAGGTTTCTCAAAATACTAAAAATAGAACTATCATATGATCTATCAACCTTACTTTGGGTTATATAACCAAAAGAATTGAAATCAGGATCTCAAAGAGATATCTGCACACCTGTGTCCATTGCAGTATTATTCATAATAGCCAACTTATGGAGACAACCTAAATGCCCACTGATGGATGAATAAAGAAAATGTGGTATATTTAATACAATGAAAATATTATTAAGCTTTAAAAAGAAGGAAATCCTGCCTTATATGACAATATGAACGACCCTGGAAGACATTATGATAAGTGAGATAAGCCAGACACAGAATTCCACTGGCATGGTTCCACTTATAAGAGGAAGTTAAAATAGTCAAAATCATAGAAACAGAGAGTAGAATGATGGTTGCCAGGGGCTGGGGTGATGAAGAAATGGGAGGTTTCTGTTCAACTGGTATAAAGTTGCAACTAGGTAAGATGAACAAGTTCTAGAGATCTGCTGTACAACATAGTACCTACACTTAACAATACTGAGTTGTGCATTTAAAACTTCAGTAAGAGGACAGATCTCAAGTTAGTGTTCTTACCACAATAAAAAATAAAAACTGAAAAAGTATTAATATGTATTTAACTGATTGAAAACCACAGTAAAATCCAATCTATTGTTATCTCTAATGTAAACAAATATTTAAATTAAAGATAACTGTATATATAAAATCATGAGAGAGAGAGGTGCAATGTTTTAGATATTGAAAATTTCTGCAATATTTGTATAAATATAAGGTAACTGGATTCTAAGATTTCTTTCTGCATTCAGTCCATGGTATTTTTTTAAGTTCAAGTATATGAAGAGAGGGCTTCCCTGGTGGCACAGTGGTTAAGAATCTGCCTGCCATTGCCGGGGACACGGGTTTGAGCCCTGGTCCGGGAAGATCCTACATGCCACGGAGCAGCTAAGCCCATGCGCCACAACTACTGAGCCTGCACTCTAGAGCCCGCGCGCCACAACAACTGAAGCCCGTGTGCCTAGAGCATATGCTCTGCAACAAGAAGCCACCGCAATGAATAGACCACGCACCAAAACGAAGAGTAGCCCCCACTCACCGCAACTAGAGAAAGACCGCACAGCTACAAAGACCCAGCGCAGCCAAAAATTAAAAAAAAAAAAAGTATATGAAGAGAATCTGGTCTTTACACAGACAAGTAATTTGAAAAGTTAGGAGTATTTTAAAAGTCCTTTCAGATATTTGTAGATATTTTCTTTGATACAATGTCAAAACTTGGTAAGTGGTAGCTTCTTAGAAGTTAGTTTCAAGAAGAAAACTGAAACCATATTCATGTATTTTTGTAATTTGTTACATTAAAATTCATTAGTCTATCTCGTACTTTGAATGGATCTTTTCCAGATGAATGGTTTTGTAACATCCTCCATTAACCATTTAAGAAAATATCAGTTTACAGAATTATGCAGAACTTCCAAATATATGAAAAAATTACATTCAAAATGTGTAGTTTATAACATAAGTAGACATAAAATATATAATAACTATTTTCCAAAGGACAGGAAGGAGAACATTAAGGTATATTCTTGTAAGATTATACAATTTAAGTGTAGTGGCATAATATTTTTTGATGGTGAGAGAAGGACTGTAAACTTCATCTATAATTGTAGTTTTTTCTAGTTATCCTATCAGTTCTGTTAATTTTTACTTTAAGTAAAGTTTATCTATTAGATGCATTAAAATTAAGATTGTTATATCCTTCTCATAAATCATTCCCTCTGTCATAACATTCTCCTCTTTATCTGTGGTAATATTTCTTATTCTAAAATCTACCATGTCTAATATTAATGTTACTTCTCTAGGTACCTTATGAATAGGTTTGATATAATGTACCTTTTCAAACCTTTTAGATTTAAACGTATTCATTTTAAAAGTGGTTTTTATGTAGAAAACTTATAGCCTTTTTTCACCCATTATGATGTCTGCCTTGTTCCCTGAGTGTAAACCTTTTATATATAATATTGTTATCACCTGACTGAGTTTAAATGTACCAGCTGCTCTTTAGTTCCTATTTCTGCCTTTGTTCTTTGATCCAGTTTTTGCTCCTTTCCTGCCTTTACTTGGGTTAATTTAATACTTTTCAGCATGGTAATTTTTTTGTTACTATTAGCTTAGTAATTATGTTTTTGTTTTTTTCTTTTTGTCATTGCTCTAGGTTTTACCAAATGTATTTTTTAAAGCAACTCATTTGCTAAATTTCAAATAAATATGATAATATAAATCAAAGACTAATAGTTATATCAAAGTTTAATTAATAATCAGAAAAATTTCTTTATAAATCATCTTTATTTGCACTGCATTTGTTTTGAGGAAGTTTTGTTCAATATTTTTTTATTATTACTCACTTTAGGAAATTATAGAAGCCTTGAAGTGCATATTTTTACAAATTTCAAATTAGTGTACCAATAAAGACTCATTATATTTAAATAATTTTATTAATATGTAGACTTATTTAAATACTTCTACTTTCTGTCAAATTAATTTTTTTAATGGCATGTTTTTCCCTAAGTCTATTCCAAATGAAATTCATTTTATTCTAAGTAAAATCCTACCAAATTATGCAGTAAATTTCTGACAACTTTATCTGGGGCTGACAATGAGGTAATGGTTGTAGCAAACATCAAAAACTACTTTGGACCTGAACTCAGGTGACAGACCAAGCTTGTGTGAATCCAGACCAAAGCTGTGCTCAGATTTGTATAATTGAAAAATATAAGAGCTAGCGATTAGAGACTGAAAGAATAAGAATAACTCCACCTGAATTAAACTGGAACACAGAAAGTGACATTAACAGCACAGAATTAGAAGGCAGAGTGAATGCTAAACAAAGACTTTTCAGCATTGTCAAGAAAGTCACTGAAATATTCTCTCTGTGGGACATTTGTAGCAATAGCTAACCTTGTACTAATGGAATAACAATGCATAAAAGCCATAAAAAACAACAAAAGGTGCAACTTACCAGAAGATATATGCTCAGCATGCAAAACCCAAGTGAAAATACAGCCTTGAGTACATGCTTCAGAAGACAGCCCATCAATCTGTGAACAGAGAAAAAAAGCAAATAATTCAGAGAGTATTTCTTTTAAGAGGTAAAACAAAGTCACAAGAAAAAGAACTTCTTTTGCTACTATTTCCATATGAAATACTGTGGAAAGAAACCAAAAAATAGAAAACTTTTACAATTTACATATTAATAATATATATACCTCTAGCTACTTAGGTCTTTATATTTTATAAAGAGTTCATTTTTTTTTTAAATAGAGCAGCAAGATATCACGTGTGAAATACGAGTAAGATATATCGCTTTCTTTAAACGTTTCTTTACACGTGGACTAAAAAGTAGCTAAGATCATAAGAATTAGCAAATTATTTGTATAAATATTTAATTTCTTTTATGAAATGGACATTATCATGAATACCTTTATGTATTACCTGCAAATGAAAAGTGGAAACTTACTGCCAACTGGTGACCCAAGCTGGTTTCTAACGTAGTTGAATTCACTGCATAATTTAGAAATTGTTTTAGAGGCTATTTATTTTCCATCCCTTTTATTTCCATTTTCTGGGTTAGAGTCTGCAGAAGAACAGCTGCGGACCACTCAGCGGTTGCTCCTCCCATTTCGTGGCCTGAGCAGTGGCAGCTGCAGCCCATGTTCAGTGGCATCTTCAGTGACCGCTGTGCACTGTGGTTCTCAGTGGGGACCTGCTGGGCAGGCACAGAAGGCACCTGCCGCCTTCAGACCAGGCTGCCACCTCGGGTTGAGCAGCAGTAAATTCAGGAGCTGGAGCAGTCCGTCCACCCTGAATTCCTCCTTGCTCACAGCCTTCTCAGCTGAGGCCCGCCCTTCCTTTACCACCTGTTGAGAATCTTCGCACAAGTCGAGAGTAGGCGGGACTCCCGCAGGTGCTCACGGGAGAGGGAACCGCGCATGCGCAGAACTTCCCCGGTCAGCGTCCGTCAATCACGTCAGACCCGTAGAGCGAGCTCCCAGTAGTTGCGCAGATGGCGGTGTACACACAGCACAGAGACTGGTTTGTGTTACACGGAGCAGTGGTAGGCAGGTTCACAGAAGATGCCTCTTACGCCGGTGGTCAGGCCTGGTGTCGGGAACCACCGCGAGTCTCGGCTCCCGGAAGCCTGCCGGGCTCCGGTGAGTGAGGTTCCAGGAGCGAGGTGACCAGCAGTAGGAGTGGCGCCAATGGCAGCAGCAAACTTCGGCACAGCTCTCTGGCTGGATGTTATGATACTGACATCAGCCAGGTTTTCAACGGCAGTGATGGCAGGAGCGGACAGCAGAAGCTTCTCCCAGGTTCTCTTCAGATTTAGAGGTATTGCCATCACTTTTCCTTCTTAGATAACTGTCCGATTTGGAAGTAAAGGTTGGTGCCACCTAAGTGCGTTCCTGCTGCAAGGAATCTGAGGACATCCTCCTTCATTTGTAGGACATCAAAAGCTCTGGACATTGTGAAAGTTTCCCTTTAAGTTATGCTGGGAACCCAGAAAAATGCTGTATGGATCTCTCTCTGGGTAGCATGGAAAAGCTTAGAAATCTAATTTTGGAAACCCCCATATACAAAGCTAAAGGACAAACCACAGACTGGGAAAATACACCTGCAATACATATAACAACAACAAAAAAGTATTCATATCAAGAACATAAATAGAACTACTACAGGAGAGAAAAAAAACACGATTATAAAAATGGTATATGGGGTGCTTGTGTGCTGTGTGTAAGTCTTAGAAGAAAGAAATGGGTGGATCTCAGGGCTACGGGTGTTTTGTTGGTTGCTAAACAAAGTTCCGAGTTCCAGCACACTTCCTGTTTTTCCTACAGCATTTCTAGGATTAGGGGAAGGGACATTTATAACTATATTTGAAAAATATGAATAATCTAATAAGCATAGAAATGAATAAGCAGTTTACACACAAATTAACATAATGATGCATAAATTGATATGTAATTAAGTGAATGCAAGTCAAAATAGCATTATACAATTTTGCAAACATTTAAAAATATTAATAATGTGTAGTTCAACCTTTGTAAAAAATTATCAGAATAATTAAAATGCGTGAAAGATAAATTTTCATATATTTCCTGCCCTATCAGTTCCACAGCTGGGAATGTCCTATTTTCATATGTGCAAAGAAATATATAAAACAAGTTTATTTCAGCAAAGCTGTTATTAGCCAAAAAAGAAACAACTTAATTTATTCTATAAAATTCTATGCAAATATTCTATGCAACTGTTGCAAGTAATTTAAAAATCATAAAAACAACAAAATAAAGTATTTCAATGAAATGAGGAGTATATTATTATAGTCCTGTTAGAAATCATTTTGCCAAAGATGTTCAGAGCTAGGTTAAGAAACCTGGTTTGGAGGGTAATATTTCTATTTAATATGCCTTCATTCATTTACGCTTATGAGATTAAAAGTAATACATTTGACCCTTGAACAACACGAGCTTGAACTGCTCAGGTACACTTATATGCAGATTTTTTTCAATAAGTATCGTACTTGTATTTTCATTTTACAGATCTTTAAATTAACTAAGAAAAATTTGTGTTGGATTAGAAATCACAATGTGTGGAATCAAAAGAACTAGAGTTTGAGTCCTGAGTCTATACAAGCTATGTCAGCTTCCTGCCCTTTGGTGAATCATTTATCAGTTCCTTTGTTTTTTGAATCAGAGATGGCAGTAGGAGAACTTTCAAATGGGGGAGGGGGTCAGCACCCCCAACCCCTCATTGTTTAAAGGTCAACTGCATTTCATTCATTAATGAATTCATGTCATCTCTTTACTCTTTTAACAGATATGTAAATACTGCTCATAAAAGAGAAATTCACTCTTTTTTTCTGGTCTGTTTTGCAGTGTCTCTTAGAGCACAGTTGGTACTGACATACAAATTAAAGAATGAAAATTAACCTTCCTTTGAAGAATTGCAAATGACACCCCTTTTGGGTATATCAAGGAGAAAAAAAAAACAAGGTGTTTTCCCTCTGGGCAGAGATAGCCATATCACACAGAACACACGTTTGGCCAGAAAGGCAACAGCTACATTATAGTTCTTGCTCCTGGCCCCGTCGGCCAGGTACCATTAGGTAGAGTATACCCTGACAATCTTACTCAGAGATGTTAGAAATTGGAAAAGATACTGATGAAAATACAGTCATATGATTGAATCAATATACTTTTCTGTTTTCTCTATAACCTTACTTATATATGTTGAAATAAACAAATGCATTGGAATGGCAATTGTAAACTCATTATGAAGTATTCTGGATAATTTAGTCTTAAAATCTTTTCACTTTTATTTGTAGATTCTGTGGAAGAAAGAATCTCCATCATTGCTCAGCAGATAACTTTCTGATGTTTAACAAAAGGTAAGAAATATGTTCTACATTGAGACCAGAATAATGTATGCTGATGGTAGTCTGTTAAGGGTTCAAAAGCAGGGTGAGGGCAGTAGAATATGCATTCTAATGACTTTGGGATAGTTGTAATATTAGGAGAATCAGTAGGGGAATTTCCACTGTCTGTTTGAAGTATTTAATACCAGTTGCTGGGGAAGCATATTTTCACAAAACTGAATTTAAGCCCTGTAAAAAATTAATAACAGAAACCTTAATTAAATAGTCTGGAGATCAGAAGAGGGGAGCTGTCAGGCCGTGCAACATAGCAGAGCCCAACAGAAAGAAGGAAGACGCCTCTTCTTTCCTGACAAGGACTCAGCCAATGAAAATTCATTGACTCTTTGTTTACCACAGCTCTCCCAACTTCCTTTTCCCCTCTCTAAAAGCATTCTCCTTCCCATACCTTGGGGGGACGTGCATGTGGCTTGCCAATGTGGCAGACCTCTAATTGCAATTCTCTGCTGATCTCAAATTTTCACCTATCTTTGCTGGAGAAATATCTGGCAGTCTATTTACTTCAGGTCAACAGCCCTGTATCCTTTCCTTATGCTCTGTATTCCATGGGATCTGAATTTGACATTTGGATGAATTTAGTTGGGTGCTGAGGAAGTAAGAAGGGGTGAAAAAGAAACTCACCTTTAAATAACGTTTAGTTTACTTGGCTTCTCTTCCACATTATTCAGATATGTTTCCTAAAGGCTTTATTTGAAAAGTACTTTTATTTAGTTTTATTTTGATTAAAGGCTAGTAGTATTATAGAATAATTGAAAAGTCAGTAGCAGCTGAAGGAGAGCAGAGTACGTCATCCCAAAATATGCCTCTTGGGCATGAGGATTATTTTGAATTGATTATTTTTTAAGAAACAGCAGACATAGGAGACGCTCTAAAAATGAGTAGTAGAAGTTACCCTTTTGTAAGAGAGATTTACATTTATAAGGGAAACCTCTGTTTGTAAGAGTATCTCTGCCCCAGGAAAAGAGGATGATTCCAAATCTAGAAACTCTTTATCAATGAAGAAGACTTAAGTCTGCATTAACAACCTTAGCTTCATTTACTGTGCTTTTCTTAATAACCCTCCATAACGGCACCCTCCGCCCCCAACATCTCCTGTTGTTTTTAGCTGGAGATAGTGTAAGGTCGGATCTTAAACGGCACCGCGAAACAGAGGAAAGCTTCAAGTGAGCTTTATTAGGGAGCGCTCCCGGGCGAGGTGCACTGGTCCGAGAGAAAGGGGCCAGAGAAGTCACCCCCGGGCGAGGGTTGGGCAAGATTTTATAGGGGAAGAAGGGAAAGGGGTGTGGTGAACCTCCTAGCGCAGGGTATTCCTTATTTGGTGGTCTTTTCGGGTATCCTGGCAATATCTGGTGCCGGTTGCATCAGTCTTGGGACCGTTAGTCCCGCCCCTCGAAAGGCGGGAAGGCTGGGCCGGGTGGAAAGTCCCCAGGTCAGTTTCTGGAACTGGGTGGTCCGGAAAGTTTCCGTCTGATGCAACCTGTGAGTTTGATTGCGTTCCCCTGCCTCGGGCCAGTTGGCCTTACAGATAGTATTTAAGGTGATGGCTTGGGCCATTTTGGAGAGTTACTCAGTTTTTCTGGGAATCTTCCATGTATACAGTAGGTATACATGTTACTAAACTTGTCTTCTCCTGTTGATTGGTCTTTATTACAGGGAGTGTCTCAGCCAAAAATCTAGAAGGGTAGAGGGAAATTTATTTTTCTTCCTTTACATAGCACAAGATCAAAACGATTAAAAAGAGAAGGAAATCAGCAGCTTTTGTTTCATCAGTAAAGAGATCTCATTTCAGAAATTAATTATTTTTTGCATATATATCTGTAATCAGCGTTTCTTTAACCTGTAATCCTTAACGAACCTGTAAGAATATTGCTACCTCGTGATTTAATCGTTGGGAAGATGTACACGGTAAACAACGATTTTACCTGCTTTGCCTGCTTGTGTCTTTGATACCTTATTAAGAGAAAGTTTTGCATTTTGCGTTTGTTTCAAATTTATTTTTTCAGCTATTTTGAATTTTTGTACTGTTGAGTATTTTTAAGTAGTCTATAAAAGGATTTATCCTGAGCCCTTACATTACATTTTTCTCATTAATTTAGCCATTAGTATACCCAAAATAGTATGGAAAGATACTCTTTAAGGGTATCTTTTTATAAAATTGCAATATTTATATATTAAAATTCTTGTAACATCTGATGAGATGCCAAAGACTTTGATATGCTAAATAGAACTGAAAATTTTAAAAGAAAATTGGGTAATTACACTTCAACACAAAATGAGAAGTAAATTAGTCAAGGAATTTGATAGTTCTGTGTACTAATTCAAGTTACTTGATGAGGAAGAAGCTGCAAACATGCAGCTGATAAAGACACAGCTTAAAAAACTTGCTTAATCTTTAAATGCACATGAATAAACATTAATAAAGAAACAAAGAAGTAACAATATTATCATTTCTTTTAATATCTTTCTTTACTGCAGGTATGATGTACTTGAAAAATAATTAGGTTTTTTCCTTTCTTTTTTTTGTTATGGTGTGTCTTCCACCCTAAGTAGTTAGTTTTTTATATTCTAGACTTTTAAGTTTTATTTAGGAGGGAGTCATTTAAAAATAAAGGACACTTGAAGTATCAAAATAAAATAAAAATCAAACTTAACTTACCCTTGCATATTCTCCCTTAAAAATAAGTTTAAAACAAAAACTCACAGTTAACAAAAACTCGTACTTGTTCTAAATAATTTGTATGAATTGACTCCTAATATAAATTTTACAATACCACTATTATAACCTTCATGTTAAAAATGAGGAACCTAAGGAAAAACAAGGTTAAGCATTTGCCCAAGATTTCACAATGAACAAATCACTCTGTCGAAAAAATATGTAATCTGGTTCCAGAAATTGTGTTCCAGCCACTGTGCTGTTCTGCTGTAATCACTGTACAATATAATTTCACAATATATTATAACAGTGATTTTTTTGCACGCAAACAAATGTTGATGAAAACACCTTTGAAATGGGTTTCCTGTTTTCATTTTAATCAGATATTAAATACTGCTTAGCACCACAGGCAAACTGGTAAAACTTTTAACACTGGTCTTTCATTATTTCTCATTAGAATCAGATACATGTTAAAAAATTGCTGACTGGATTGTTTCTATATAATGCTAAGGCATTTTCAGTATAATGTTGCTGTGGACTCAAATAAAATAAGTGAATTTCTACATTTTGCAAGAAGAAAGGAAAAATCTTTCTCTTTCAAGCAGTATATTTAAGTGATAGAAGTCTCTGTGTAACCGTTACGCTTTATTAATCTTCTGTGGTCCTGGCCTCAGCTATGCAAGGAAAGTTTAAACATCCCTAGAGGAAGAAGCCTATTATTATAACAGATACTCTTCCACTATTCCATATAGATGCCCTCCTTTTTTTGCTTCCCCTTGTCCTTACTCTTCCTTTTTTTCCCCTGCTATCTTATTCAGTGTTTTTTCTCATACTTTGTCTCTTTCTCTTTTCTTTCCATTCTGCTGGTCTTCTCTCTTAGCTCCTGCGATGGGTATACAGTTTCTGTTTTGGTTTAAGCTACATGCAGCAGTATTACAGAAAATGATCTGATGATACTACTCTAGAATTTAATTTTGTTAAAGTGTAATTATTATTCAGGCATATTTTAACTCAAGCTAAATATAAAGATCTAGATATTTATATTTGTGAAATAATTTTGATATGCATTTTCTTATTTGTTCCTTGTAATACTCTGATAAATAAACACTTTCAATAAAGAAAAGTAATAGGTTAAGTGATGGCCTAGGGCCTCACAGTAACTAAACATGAAAAAGAACCTAGCCCTTTAACAGTCACTAACTGCTGATCTCTTGGCTTCACTGCTCCATGGGCACTAGAGAGGTAAGCTGAAAGCAATCAATAGAAAATTGAGTTGCTACTATATGCTATGTTCTGTTGGTGAAACAAACAAATGTATGATATTGCCTGTCAGGTACTCAGGAGCCTCCAATATTCACGTGCACCACTCAAGTCGAGAGCAGCCCAAGCAAGTGTACAATTATGGTGGTTTTCAAGGTCATTGAAGGGTTCCTTGCACCGAATAACTCCATCAGTGGGCGCTCTGCAGGCCCTAAAATTAGAGACTTATTATTCCAGGGTTGAATATTCTTGTCTTTGAGAGGTTCCCATGTCCCTTGAAGCATTAAAAACATATCATTAAATATTTTTAATAGACAGGACTTTAGCATATATGACGTGAGCTGGACACCTGGCAAACTATAGAGGACTCCAGATTGAGGAAGATACACAGCATAAAAAGGAGTGTGTGTGTGGGTGTGGAATCCTAGTTTATCACACTTTTAGTTAGTGCTAGTTTAGCTGTCAGTCTTATTTCTTACTATTTATTGTCATTCATTTTTAGAGAATTATATAATTCACTTGCTCTCTAACTTACAACCAATACCAGATGTTTTTCTGAATTATTTCTCTCTTTTGAAATTGCTGTATAATTCTGCAAGCTTCTTGCTTGAAAGTTTTATTATTTCAAGGACTGAGTCGTTAAATGTCCAGCAACTTTGTCTGTTAGGCTCCTCATTCAGGCCTATCTGTTCATCCAAGTTTTCATATTAATTGACTGGTTGATCCCATTATACATTCATTGAAAGGACACTTACTTTGATCCAGTCTATGCCTTATAGGAAAAACTGAATAAATACTGTTCTCATCATCACATCAAAATATATTTAGAGAGAGAGAGAGAGAGAGATTTCTAAGATATACAACTCAATAAAATGACAAGGTTCTAAGTCTTCTAAATCATTTTGTGACCCAAACTGAAAAGCATGCTTTTCTTTTGTGATGCTAAATATTTCTTATAATATCATCTGTCACTAACGCTTTCCCCTACTATCTCGATAGGCAACTAACTTCCGCCAATCTAATCAGTTTCAGCCATGATGCTAATGACTGAGGCAATCTTGATGTGTTAGCTAATAGTCCCAGATTTAGCACAGATTCACAGAATTTTAAAGCTAAACAGCTAACATATTCTTAGGTACCATTAATAGACCACATGATATACGGAGGATGATAAGACTGAGTGCCTTTCCTAAGATTACTTGATGGCCAGCTAAGAAACTGGATCTCAATTCAATTAACTAAATTTACATCTCATGGGAGGTCTTTAAACTCCTAAACCCTAAGAGTTTTCTATGGAGATTTTGGATATCACGATGGTTTGGAGCTGGTGTTGGAGAAAAGGAAGATTTTTTTTTTTTTTACTAAAACAGCCTGTAAAGTCACACCACCAAGAAAGCTCTTTTCGCCACTGAATATCAGGAGAGCGTGTGGTATTAATTTAATTAGTTTCTCCTCTTCTGAGAGACTTTACCAAGCGCTTAGAACATGTCCTTATTTGGGTTGGTGAATTGCTAAAATGCCCTATTTTAGTGTTAATGAATTTATTTAATTTGATATGATATCCGAGTGCATTTAAATTAAAAGTAGTATTGAGATAAAAGCCTCTCCAACCATCTGACTCAAGGTTAACCGATTGGATGTCCTGATCTTCACTCTCTGGGGTTAGGACCTCAGTAGACTGTAGGAAAACGAATCTTTGAGTTTCCTAAATAGAAAAAGAAGTTTGAATTTTAATGTAGACTTGGCATTTAACTGCTTATTCTTTCTTAAATAGAAAATATGGTCTCTGACATTAAAATGAAAAGACTGCACACATAATATTATTTACAATACAGTAGAATGTTTTGTTGTAAATCATTACAAATTCAGGTTGTGTGGCTTCCTTGTAGAGTCTGTACTTCGCTCTCTGATCAAATACTTTTTATACCGAATGTCACTTAAAAGAAGGCAGAATTTGAGTCTCTCGTGTTTTCTTCTAGCTGCTAAACAAACTTTAGAAGCAAAGCAAGACAGTGACCTTGAAATGTACCCTTTGCCATAATAAAATCATGGTTATTTTTTCTTGAATAGAGAGTTTGCAAGATGTAGTATTTCTCTTTTATAGTCAGATCTCCAAATGGATGCATTTTCCTCTAGAAAAATCTTTTTAAATTAATTTTGAAACTTTTTTTGCGGTATGCGGGCCTCTCACTGTGGTGGCCTCTCCCGTTGCGGAGCAGAGGCTCCGGACACGCAGGCTCAGCGTCCATGGCTCACAGGCCCAGCTGCTCCGCAGCATGCGGGATCCTCCCGGACCGGGGCACGAACCCATGTCCCCTGCATCGGCAGGTGGACTCTCAACGACTGCGCCACCAGGGAAGCCCCTAGACTCTTTTAATTTATGCTCAAAGCAGCAAAGGTAAGACTTTGGAACATAATTAATTTAAAATATACCCTAGAACATATCTGACTCATGCTTTAATGAGTCTTCATAAGCAGATGATCTCTGCAAAAATAACAGAGTACTGATTAAGAGGCCTTGACTTCTATCTGAATAGAAAGTCTGTACCGTGTATCATTGGAGGAAGTTTAAATGTCACAAAACAGAAATAAAAACAAAATTTGGCAATTTAATTTCCTTGACTTGCCCATGTATCAGAAAAGAGGCAAGTCAATAAGATTAAAAAAGTAGCTAGGGGCTTCCCTGGTGGCGCAGTGGTTGAGAGTCCGCCTGCTGATGCAGGGGACACGGGTTCGTGCCCCGGTCCGGGAAGATCCCACATGCCGCGGGGCGGCTGGGCCCGTGAGCCATGGCCGCTGAGCCTGCGCATCCAGAGCCCGTGCTCCGCGACGGGAGAGGCCACAACAGTGAGAGGCCCGCGTACCGCAAAAAAAAAAAAAAAAAAAAAAAAAAAAAAAAAAAAAAAAAAAAAAAAAAAAAAAAAAAAAAAAAAAAAAAAAAAAAAAAAAAAAAAAAAAAAAAAAAAAAAAAAAAAAAAAAAAAAAAAAAAAAAAAAAAAAAAAAAAAAGTAGCTAGGCAGGAAACAGTTTCTTCTAATCACATAAATTAAGAAATATAAAATATTCAGTGTTTGTATAGAAAAAGATTACATCTCCCCCAGAGATTGGTATTTTGTATTTAAGAAACCAGATGTAAGAAGGAGAAAATGTGGTGCTTATACAGAGTCATAGATTTAATGTGACACAATAGATTCTATGGTCAAATCCTGTTGTTAGGCAATCTTTGCATAGTTTCTTGGAAAATGCAGTAATATTCATTAGCTCCTTTTTCTATGCAGTGTTAAATGCAGGTATTAAGAAATTTGAAATTTTTAGCATGTTATCTTTAAAAACTATGGTGTTCCTTTATCTGATATAAATATATATATATATATATATAATCTCTCACATATATATGTATATCCATCGATGAGAAATTTGAAATTTTAGAAATGGAAAATAAAAGTGATGGAAGGGGGAAATATATACAAAATAAAATTATGAAAGTTGTTATTAATCCTCAACCTTTTAATAGTCTTGCTTAGCAACCTGGAAAATTATTTTGCCTCAGACATTAGGGAGCAGGGCCCAGGAGGAGAGTTACAGACACGTGGCTTCACAGGCCTGAGTAAGACGTCCGTGTGGGCTGCACGAGGCGGGGAAACGCAGAGAGAGACCACACTGCGTTAATTATAACATTGGTGGAATTTTCGTTCTCTCTTCCTCTGACAGCTGGGGTAGGGGATTTTAAATAAAAGAGATGATTTTAATATTCCCTAAAAAGGGTATTAAACAGGGGGGCGTAGAACTTTATTCCCATGCACTGTTTATCTTTGAAGGAAACCTACAGTGGTACCTAGTGGGACTACAGATACTACAACAGGCATAAGAATATTATCAGGCCATACAGCCCAACATCTGGAAACTAATATCAACTGATATAACTACATGTTTTCACTAGTGACAATGTCACATAGAAGCAAACATTCAGTATATGGAATATACAATCAAACTTTCAGGAAACATTTTGAGTTACTACTATTTACTAGGGACATTGAAAGATATAGAAGGCCCAAGTGGAATGTCAAGTTCACCTGACTACAGAGGGAGCAGCCCAAGCAAATAAATGAGTATACATGTAATTGAACGTGTTCAGAAAGAGCTTCCCCATGACGTGCCACTTTGGCATGTGCACTGTGTGGAGCTGAAAACAGTGGAAGCCAAAAGACTCAGGAAGAGCTTTGTACCTCGCCTTCAACTGCCTAAAAAAATCTAGATAGAGAGCCTCGTCCAGAAAGAGAGCTACCACCGGAGAGAACTGTAAGGAATAGCGGTAGGTGTGGTTAGTGGGGCAGGACAGGGCTTGGCAGTGCCCGTTTGTTCAGAGACCTCTCTGTGTCCCATTGTCTGTGCTTGGCATGTCAAGCATTTGTTTGCCAAACTTTCGCTCTTCCCATGTTCCTGTGAATCGTCTTCATTCCCTCCAAAGCCGCAAATCCCCACTCTCTTCTTTTTAGCTCAGAAAGGCATAGAAGCTTCAATTGCCTGACTGTTGGGTAGCCTCTCGTTGAGCTCATAGGGCTCCCATACGTACAATATTTTTTTTCTCCTGTTAATCTGCCTCATGTCAATGTAATTAACAGACCAACCAATGGAACCGAGAAGGGTAGAGGAAAATTTTTTCTCCCCGACATAACCAAATTCTACATGATTACAGAGAAGAAAGTCACAAATTCTAGACAAGTCAAGAACATCAAAGAATTTACAGAGTAGGAGGGAAACATTTTAAGTATTTGTAGTAGGATGTGTATATTACATTTAGGTATGAAGGAGTAAAGAAGTAGAAAGGGAATGCAGTTGTGCTGAAAACAAATGGAATACAGAATTTAAAACAGTAACATGAGGTTGCGTGTTACGTAAACAGTGGTCAACTAGGAATGGAAGGCAAACCAGTGGGAGGTTGGTATGCTTTGCTTTTATCTTTTTAGCATGAATAGTGAGATGCTGTTGTGAATTCAGGTGGAGAAAAAGACTTAGTTAGGGCCAAAGTTCTCATAGACTGTATGAGATTGTGAGGGGAGGGGACATGGGGAATAGCTAGATGACGTCAGCAAAAAGAGTAATGGTTGTTTTTCCAAAATTTCCATGGTCTGCAAGTGGTGGTAAGAGTGAGGATAATTCTGGTCCATCTTCTCTTACCTCCTGATATTTAGAAATCGTCTGTTTGAGGATTACATAAGAAGTAAGTGGAGATTCTGTAAGGGGGCTAGGGAGTCTTTTAGCAAGAAACATGGACAACAGTTGGCCCAGAGGAATGGGTTCGGGAGAAATCAGTAGCAATAGGGTGAAGCGTAAAAGGGCTCGAAAGGACACTTAGAAGATGCCTGAAGATAGGCAACCAGAGAGGCCTGAAATTTGCTTTTTCACAGAAGACGACGACCATAAAGTCATAACTGGATTTTCCTGACTTCATTTTGAAAGAAAACTTTTTAAACGTAATCGCTTTAACGTTTATCAAAGCTGTAAGATCCTGAGCCCCTAAAGAGAATGATAATTGTGATAAAATTTTAAACTGAAACATCAGTGTATTATAGTCTCTGCCTCTTTTCTACCCAGATGAGGTGTCGAATTTTCCTCCTTGAAATCTTTCCTGATTCTCCTAGTCTGCATCATTCTCCCCATTTTCCTGAAGTCTCATCTGTATATATCGTCTTACAACATTCTCTAATAATTATGTATGTGAAAATGTCATCTTTGAAGTTGTATTTTATGTTTTTATTTGCCATAATGTTTAAAGCAGTGTTGAATAGATCACAGCTTTTCAGTAAAGACTTGCCTTATCAAATGTATAAAACGGCCTTGGAATATCAAGCTCATGACTGAGTGATTGTAGGTTATATAAGAGCCTTTTAACCTGTTTCTTCTTCTGAGGACATCTATCCTCATCCCCAAAATGACTTTCAAAGCCAAGCTGATTCTTTTTTATACATCCAGAAAAGTGCATATGTTCCCTATTTATGCAATAGTATAAACTGGTAAATTTAAATGGTTTGGTCAAGTTTCTAAATAAAAGTGGAAAATATAGTTGAGCTATGTAGCTTCAAGGACTGTTGAAATAAAAATAGCAGAAGGATAATTAATTCTCATTTTACATTACTGGAAATTAACAAAAGAAGAAAGAACAGCACATGAAAGGGAGTGGAAAGTGGCTAGGGAAAAGAAAAGCTATATTTTTGTGGATGTACACACAAAAACACACATTGATCAAAATGATGAATTTCCTAAAGGGCAAGACAGTGTTAGTGACCTGAGTTTGACACAGTGGGGGAGTCAGATTTAATTCGATAAGTGCATATTGAGCCCTAGCATGTGCTGGATACTCTTTTTGTCACTGGGATACAGTAGAGAAAGAGAAGAAATCCCAGGTTTTTATGAACCTTATATATGTGAGATTAAATATGGAACTGTATACAAATATAGTTACAAATTTGTAAAAATTAAATTCTGTCATAAATATTCCATAATATATGTATATAAATACATGTTTATATACATCTATATTGATTTCCATAACATAAATTAACTTGGATTAACTGGGTATTCAAAATTCCAATGTGATTTTTTTTCCTATAACCATTTTATGCTGTTACTAGTTCTTCACATTCAAGATTTACAAAATGTTGAGAGTTTGCAAATTATATTACTGTTGTGGATATTATTAGCTGTGGGTATCACTGAAAGGAAACTATTTAATTAATTTGTGGATAAATTGATAGGTCCACAGAGTATTATCCCCCCTATTTTGGGATCTGTCCTTGTCCTTCACTGTTCTTGAAACTCACTCTCAGTGTTTAAAATATAGTCTTTGTCTCTTTATAAAGCCATGCTTTATGCTTTGCCTACTAAAGAATTGTCATTATCATAAATAAAAATGTATTTGTTGTAGAAAAATAGCAAACGATTTTGAAAGCCCTTGCATTAATCTGCAAACATCTAGATTCATTAAGGGACGTTTGGTGCTCCAGTTTGTTACATTTGATAAAGCACATAAATTTGGGGAGAGGTAACTGTAAAAATCTCAGTATAAGCAGCTCAACACATTTTAATCTGCCTTTTAGATGGATGAGATAATAAAATACGCAATTATTTGAATCATTTTCATACCACTTTTAAAAATTCCATAGCAATTTATCCAGTTCTGGATTTTGGCTTTGGTTTTGTTAATATTCACAGACATTTCTGTTGGGTGTAAGTTTTATGTCTGGCTGAAGTTTGCATGGGCAATTTGTCAATCATACATTTCTACCTCCTAGATTCAGGTCTTCTTAGCAAACAAATTGTGACCTGTGTTTCCTCTTTCCTGGAGAGGGACTCCCCACTCAAGTATACTGCCCTAAACCGTCCTACGTATGCTAGAAATTTCTTTACAGTCCCCATGTTACTATTTTAAAACACAGCCAAAAATTCCTTGATATTTTTTTCAAAGAGAGGACGTTTGTATATTCTCACCTTAAACATGGGTCGGCTTCTGATTACTTCAACCAATAGAGTGAGGCAGAAGAGATTCTTGTGTCTTACGAGGTTAGGTTATAAAACTAAGCGGTTTCCCACATTGTTTGCAGGAATACTTGCTGTTGGAGACCTGAGCGTTCATGTAAGAAGTCTGACTAAAAATAAATACAAATATAATTTATTTTTTTATCTTATAAAATTCTAATGATAACCTAATACAAATAGCCTTGCAGCCATCCTTGCCAGGACACCAGGCTTGTTAAGGGAGCGTCCTCAGATGCTCTGCCAATTGAGTAACCCCACTGACCTCCATCACTGCCACATGGATCAAATGAATTATCCATCCCAGCTTTTTCTGAATTCCTGATGCACAAAATTATGTGATATAATAAGATGGTTGTTTCAAAATTCTAAGTTTTAGAGTAGTTTGTTAGGCAGCAATAGATAACTGAGACCTGTACCATCAAACCTCCCTTGACTGATGAGCCGTTTAGTTAGCCTCTGGTCTTTAGTTAGAAGAATGCTATTTGTATACCCATATCATAAAACACATATTTAGATGTGAATGATTGGTGATATAATTTTAAAGTTTTCCTTCTTCCAAGCTATCCATATATTAGCACAGGTCAATACCTGTAGCCTGATTATGTACTTCTTGTGAACATTATAGAGCCATAAGAATTGGAGAAGCAGAGAAAGGTCTGGGAAGAACATTCTTTCCAGTGAATGCTTTAAAAGACCAATGAAGGAATTTGTCTACACTTGTATATATGTAAGTTTCCGTTTTTAAACTAAATCTAACGAATATTTTACCCTACTTCCTGCAAGAACATATTTTCTGTATTAACCTGAATTTCTTTTCAAAATGAAACAAATTTTGAGTAAATGATGAGCTTCTGAGCTGGTTGGGGCTGATGAAGGCCTTTCTGGAATGATCTCTGACTCCTATAGTGCTGTTTTCTTAGAAACAATAGAGCTAAAATAAGTGAGAATGTTTTGTTGGCCTCATTTATCAAGTGAAACTGCCGCTGCATTGGAGAATGAACTGGCATCCAGGCCTCAGGCCTGCATGAACAGGATGGTATGGTAGAGGATACCATTTCTATCATAAAGCTCTTGAACATGGCAGCTGTACGTACCTCGTATGGGCTGGAGACAAAAGTAACTGTGTACTTGGGGAGCTGCTGGGACTCCTACTGAAATGATGATGTTCTTGCTGTATCTCCTGCCTTACAGCATCCTATAAAGTTAAAGAAAATAAACACATACTAGATTAAAAACTATCTGTGTCTTAGAAGTCTGTTTGCCTACTTGCATTTAGAATTGCAGTGGAGGTACTGAAAGAATAAAAATGACAATAATAACAATAGTTAACACATACTGTTTTATAGAGGCCACGCACTCTTCTAAACACATTACTATTGACACATTTAATAACCACACCAAATCTGTGAGTTAGGAACTACTTACTGCCCGCCTTTTTTACCAATGAGAAATGGGAGTCACAGCGGGGTGAAGCGCCTTGCTCAGCCCCCGCAGTAATTGAAAAATGACCAAATAAGGATTTGAATGTTGGCATTCTGGATCCAAAATCCACACTCTTAATAATCCATCCTGCCACTTGAAATTCTAACATCCTAATAGAAATAGTAAAGAGCCATTAGAATTAATATTCATAAAGAATATCTCCCAAAACTCCTGAGCAAATGGTCAGGCCCAAGAACTCGCTTGGAGACAGAAGAGACTCCAAGTGTTATGGGGTGCTGGGTGATTATCCATAAAATAAGGCATCTGGGGCCAATACATTGTGTCAGTAAATTGCTCTATTAAGTAAAAATAGTAGAAGACCTTAGGTACTTTATGGGCAAGGCTGCACATGGAAGCCTAATAAATGTTTGGTGGTCTTGATGGAAGAAGGTTTCTCCACAGCTGTTGAAATGTGACTGATACTAGAATAAGTGAGAGGACACAGAGGAAGTGAGTAATCTGTTAAAGAGAAACAAACCTCCAGATCAGTGATGCAATGACCACAAGAAGACGAGAGATTAGCTCAGGTAGTTGCAGACATATCTTTCCATTTATTTAGGTTAGTAATGGATTAGCAACTGCAACAAGTTGCATTTAATGAGAAAGATATGGAACTAGGCTAAAAATGAAGTGCCGAAATATGTAACATAACTATTTTATAACCACTTGATATGGTCCTCAAACATTAAATACTAATGCTTTCTACCAATGATTAACCTACGTTGTATTATATACACACTAAAAGTGATCTGTGAATGATAAATGGTCTACAGTCTAACGTTATGGTTAAGTCAAATATGACTATTTCCGAACATTGTTTAATAAAAGTCTGGTTAACTAAACTGTGTCGTAGTTAAAGTAAACGTCAGTCTTGGCATAACTGAATATTCAGCTGATGTCAATCAAAGCTAAAAATGATGGTGCACTTCATGCAGCATCAAAGAAAATAAACATATCTAAGACTGGAGAAAAATAGCCAAATAGATGATACTTGTGTTTCTAAATTGATACTACGCTTTCCCTGAAGATGATAGAGGAGAGGGTATTAAGAGTGGATGAAGGATCACTTCAGCATCCACTGTAGGTGGGTGCCCAGGTGAGAGATGATTGTAGCAGTGAATGTGGAGGGAAGGGCCAAGAATCAAGAAGCATTAGGGGCAAAATCAACAGAACCCAGTGACTGATAAGACGTCAAGGGGAGGAAATGTGGATGGCACACGTGACCCTTGAATTCTGGGGGGAGCAGCTAGCCCCTTTCTTACTGATGCTGTCTGACTGTGAGTGTGAGTGGTGAGCTTTCCCAGCACGGTGAAGACCTCAACAATGACTAATATTCAGCTTCTATTAACAGAGAGACTTGCTCTCCAGAGCAGATTATAAATACAGGGATGTTCCCCTTTGGACTGCCGTGGAGGGGGCTGATCACTGGGTTTATGGCATTTAGTTCCACTAACAAAGTAAATAGCTACTCATTCATTTGCTTTAACTACAGTAAGATACAGAAACTTCCCAGTTATTCTCTTTATTACTACTGTTTCAAATCTTTTTCTCTTTTGAAAATGCACCATACCTCTAAATATTTATTATGACTTTTTATAGTTGTATAACAATAGAAAGTCATAAAAATCTTCCTTCCATTGATTTTTTTCACTCAGTGGTGATGAATGATTTAAATCTAAAGTGCTGCTTGTAAAACTGAGTTACCATTTTGATTTTTATATATTTTTTTCCTTTTCAGGTTGTACTTTTCAAAATGACTGACACTTGACATGTTTAAATAAGAGGCCTGGAGCTTCTTTAAACATAGAAACATCCAGAGCAAAAATGCATAATGACTTTTATTATTTTCATCTATAAAAATGAAAGTGCACAGCAGCATTTTAAAATGAATTATTGCCTGTATTATCCCTTTACTGACTTGAGGGATAGACTAGAATCCTGTTTTTTTTTTTGGAATAGACAGAATGTTCCCTGTTTTAATTCAGACATTCACTGAGTCGCCACTTTGTTCCAGGCTTGTAGGTAGCAATGGGGAGAAAGATGAGTAAAAAAAGAGATGTGGCCCCTGGTAGAGGCCTGATTAAGCAGCCCAGTGTATTACAAGCATTAGGCCACTGAGAGTTGACATGGACTGGTCCCGTCAGGGAAACAGCCTGTGTCACGGCCTGGAGCCCAGACTGTGCTCAGCTGATTTAAGAAAATGAAATGGAGCACAGGGCCTCTGGGAGCCTGCAAGGGAGTGAGCAGTGGGGTAGAAATGCCAGAAAGTAGATGCCTGAAATCAGGGCCAGGTGATGAAGAGTTGTACAAACCATATACAGATTTATTAAACTTGTTCTCTGGGGCAAATGGGCATCTATTCACAGGTGTTAAGTAGGCGAGGGGCCCAGGATTTCTATGTTTTCAGAGGATCCATTTATTTGGCCACAATGTGGAGAGTGGGTTGGTAGGGACCAGGAAAGAAAAACAAGAGGAGACCCTTTCCTTTGGAAAGGTTAGGAGAGGAACTGACCCGCTGAACTGTCACAGCTTGGGAGGTTAGCTGTGAAGGGGATGGAAGGAGCTGAGACCAGGATGACGCTCAGATTTCTAACTAACCAAAATATTTCCTTATGCAGCACAAGTGACTCATATATCATCTCTTCTAAGTTTCCTGGGTGGTTTACACAGTGCTTTATTCACATAGACCAAGGTGCTCTATTCTTTCTTTGCTCTACATATAAAAACTTCGCCTTACTATTATGTGCACTGAGGATGTAGCAGTGATCATAAAACAACTTTGCATGTGCCAGTAATGCCAATGAAGATAAATGTACATCCTTGACTTCTAATCCCTGGCGGCCGTGCTGTACAGCAGTAAAACGCTTAGGCTGTGAAGACAGAGGGACCTGGGTTTTAAGCTCTAATTCTACCACTTATTGACTGTGATATTAATTACACTACGCAAACTTTAAGCATCATGTTTAAACATGAGTGAAAGGAGGTTAATGAGCCCATCTCAGGTTTTTAGTTAGAATTCCAGTTAAATTTGCTACCATAAAGGTATTTTTATTCATTCCATCCCTTGAAATACAACAAAATAACTAGAACTGTGGAGAGAGAGAGAGGCAATTTCCAGTGAAACAGGGAAATTACCTCATCACAGATTTTGAAAAAAGTAGTTGCTAGACACAGTGATTTTTGTACTTAATGACAGATGATGCCGAGAGCTGACACGTCCCTGTCTTAGATTTTAGAAGAGCTGTGTGTCATGTGTCACTGGTAGAGACTCAGCTCAACTCCAGAGAGGTTTGTGGAGCTAAAGGAGAACTTGCTTTATTGTTTGCACTGCCGTCTCTCAGCTGAGGGAATGGGCCTTGACCTGCAGTGGGATGAAGCAGGAAGGAGACATGTGGAAGGCTCAGGAGCTGCCTGCAGAAGCAAGCTAAGCATAGAGAGACAGGAATGGGTGCTGCAGAAAGCCTGTGACGGGAGGGGCTCTTCCTAGGGCAGGGGATGGGGAAAACCGGGAAGACCTGCGCTCAGGGTAGAAGGCAGGGCAGAGGGGTAAGAGGGTATCTAGAGTTTCAAAATGAAAAATTGAAAGAAAAACCCACTATAGTTGAAAACTTTGGCTGAAATAACTCTTTCATAATCCTCTCTACAAGTTTTAATATCTCTAAGATGTCTTGGAATCAAGGAAGTCTAATTCCCTGGGGTTCTTTTTCTTTTTCTAAAGCCCTTTTAATTAGCATTTAAAAGAAATACATAAAATAGCAGAAAACATACATATTCCATCAGATAAATACTTCTAAAGCAAACATCCATGTAAATGTAAACACCCAGGTTAGAAATAGAAAATTGTCAGCAACTAGAAGCTCCAGCCCTGTCCTTTTTTGACCTTTTATCCTTCCTCCTTCCCAGAAGCATCATGTGCTAGTATTTATGAAAATGATTTCCTTTCTTTTTTATAGTTTTGCTACTTCTCTGTTTCCCCTAAACAATGTGTTTTAATTCTGTCTATTTGTAAACATTATGCAAATCGATCATACTCTATACATTCCTAATGTCAACATTATGTTGTTAAGATTCATCCATGCCCTTGCATATAGTGGTGGCTTATTCATTTTTGTGGCAGTATGCAAAATCTTATTATGAATATATATCACAATTTACTTCATCTTTATATCTTGATGCCTGGGTTATATTTCTATTTCTGCCCTTACTTTTAACAAGGAGAAGCAGTTAAAATTTGTGAGGTATTTTTCCTAATGCTTCCTAATGGCACTACATATTTGCCTTGAGCTAAAACACAGAATACATAATATTCAAAAAAAATAAACATTTCTCTGTTTAGAGAGATTTTTCTATGCAGTTCGAATTAAAATTCACAGAAGCCCTGAGAAAGATTCTCTCCTCATTATCAGAAGCAATAAAACTGTTCTTTATATTCACAATTGTATATTAGAGTTAAATTATAAGGTACAGTAACATTTTATGAAGATATCATCTAAGTTTCTGCTATTACATAATGAGTAAGGATGGTATAATAGATGATACAGTTTAGTCCAGGTTCTTTGGGTTGTCAAGTCGTAGGCCACTCTAGCTCACTTGAGAAAATGGAATTTAATTGCTAAGGGTATCATAGGACATATTATACTATTACCTTATGAATAACTAAAGACAATAACTAAATACAACTTGTTCTGTGGAAACTAGAACAGGGAAGTAAGGCAAATGTTTTACTCTTTGTCTCTTGGATTACTCTCAGCTTCTCCTATTTTTTGCCTCTTTCCGTGTTTCCCTGTTAATTTGTTCCTTTCTTTATCTTGCACAACTTCCCATGGAAACTCACCTTGATCGTGATCCAGTAATGACCATCCCAGTTCCTGAGTATATATAACCACAACACTGACCTACCACCACCTGGAAGAATATCTATGTCTCCAGGTTCAAATAGTTGAGAAAGAAAATTTTCTTTTCATAGATCATCTTTCAAAATTCTTCTTTACAGAACATAAAAGTCTAATACAGCAAGTTGGAGCAGAGTAGGATTTACTGAAGGATATTCTGAAGTCCCTGCTGAAGATTTGGGCTTGAATGTTACACAACTAGAAACCAAGTGTCTAGAGAAAATTTCCCGCCACTGTAAGGCTGGTGCTGTGGCTCAGTTCCTCCGACAGCAGGGAGTGGATGCTGTGAACTCCACCAGCTTACTGAGGCGATCTGGATTTCTAGATAGTTCACGCTTTCCAGATGATCTAACATCCCTGCTTGTAGCCATCACCTCACATCACACCCTGCTGCATGACTACATCTGCTTGGGGAAACCTAGATCATATGCTGCATTTGAGCTGCAAGAGAGTCAGAGAAATATAGCCTTAGGTTTTACTGCCTTGACTGTATAGCATCAGAACAAAGACTAGAATCCTGGTATTCTAAATCTGTCGTAGTTCTTTTAAAAATATTAAGCATTATTCAAGGTATACATGGATATGGTTGCAATTTATTAATCAGAAGTTTAAAAAACTGAATTGGCCCAAGGTGTACTTAATTCAGTAGGTTTCTTCCCCAAAGTGTTTATGCGGTCTTGGCACCATGAACAGTGCTATGCATACAGTAGGAGTAAATCATGTTCCTTATCCTCAAATGTTGAAAACATTGTTGAAGATGGTGTTGGATTATTGCCTTATCTTATGAAGGTTTTGTTCATAGCATTCAAATCCATACAATTATAGATTATATGATTATACAATAAATGATTTTAAATAATTATACAGTTATACAACTTACATATATATGTAATTAGTTAGTTAGTTAGTTAGTTAAGGTATGCATATCCGAATTAATTCTGCCCCCAATGTTGACCCAGTAAAGTAACAGGGAGGGAATATTCTGTAGAAAACTTTTGACTTGGATCTTAGAATCTCAACAGGTATTCTCTTGTGAAAATGGTAGGAAGATATTTCTAGTTTGGACAAAGGCATGGATATGTGGAAATACATGGCATAAATGGCCTATCATTAAGCATTCAATGAGAGAAGCAGAACTACTAGGCAATGTGTGTGTGTGTGTGTGTGTGTGTGTGTGTGTGTGTTTCTACACATATGCATTGTTATGAGTTGAGTTGTTACCCCACAAAATTCATATGTTGAAGTCCTAATCCCCAGTTCCTCAGAAAGTGATTATTGCTTTATTTGTAAATAGAGTCATTGGAAATGTAATTAGATAAGGTCATACTGAAATAGAGTCCAGTATGACTGATGTCCTTATACAATAAAGAGGGCAAATTTGCCCATGGAGACTTGCACTTAGGGAGAACACCATGTGAACCTGAAAGCAGAGATGGAGTGATGTATCTTTAAGCCAAGGAACTCCAAAGATTGCCATAAAACCACACCATGTAAGGTGAGAGGCCTGGGACAAAATTTCCCTTATAGCTCACAGAAGGTAGCAATTTTGATCTCAGACTTCTAGCCTCCAGAACTGTAAACAATACATTTCTGGTGTTCAAGCCACCCAGTCTGTGGTACTTAGTTATGGCAGCCCTAGCAAATGAATATATAAGCACACATATACACAAAGGGATTTGTTACAGGGATCTGAGTTTATGCAATATTGAGAGCTGGTTAAATAGTCTCTATAAGACTGTTATGCTGTTGGGTTGTCATCTTAATGTTTCATGCTGAATATTGAAACTGAAAAGCCACAGGGCAGTAACTGGAACTTCCACAAACAGGCTGAAACTATGGTAGCTGTCATTGCTTATGACCTTTCTTCCTGGAGTTAAATTGTGTGTGTGTGTGTGTGTGTGTGCGTGTGCATGTGCGTGTGTGCGTGAGTGCTAGGAAAGAGCTGCAGCTTCACTTCAAACCCTCCACGTCCCCTCAAGAATTTTCTAGCAGACGACTCTAACCAAAAACATACAGGAAAGAGAATTCTGGGGAATGTCATTTAGCCCAGCAAGTTGACATGTTACAAAACCATCACACATGTTGAGCAGCAAATAGTCTGTACTGTGAGGATGTCTGAAGTAGCTAAACTTGACCTTATAGAAATTTCCTGTATTAATGCCTAATAGAATAGTTATGAAAGCTGAGGGAGAGCTACACTACTCTCTCTGTGTAAATGTATTTCAATCCCCTCAGTAATGGCCTAGTCAAATCCATACAAATAACCTTACTTTTTTATAACTGTCCCCTAAGAAATAACACTTTTTCCCCAGTTAACTGGAGGAGTTAAGAATATTCTTGTTTCACTGCATTTTGTTGTCTTTCCTTCTATCCCCTAACCACCCATTATAAGATTGTATGCAACCCTGTCCAAGATCTTACTTTTCTCTTTTTTCGAGGTAAAATATTCAAACAACCAGTTGCACTAATTTTACGATAAATAATTGTTGGGGTTAATGATGTATGATTATGGCTTACCCCAGTCTAAAATCTATACCTACTTTTTATTTTTACAAACAGTGTTACCATATCTTTGGCTAACATCTGGATTATACATAATAGATTATTTATAATCTATATACAGTAATAGATTATTTATAAATATGTAATAAACCACACTTTGGAAACCATTTCCCACCTCTTTATATTGGTTACTTTGTCCAGTAGCCTATCTCTTATGTTAAAAATTCAGGTGACTGAAAGCATGCTAGAATTATTTAACTTACTCCCAGGTGTTTCCTATCCGCAAATTAACTTCATTTTCAGCATCAATTTTTATAATATTTTCTTTTATAAAAGTAAAAGCCATCTCGTGACACTACTGGCTCTTTACTCACTTTTACTTGCTTGACTTTTGCTTGTGAGTGTACATTGTATATTCTGTGACTATCTTTGATTCTCAGAGCAGAAACAGAAAGTATTTAACTACCAGAAAATAATGCTGCATAAATATATATATATGTATATACATATACATATATATATAAAACATTTAAAATAATACTTGCTGTTTCTGCAATATGTAGCACACGGTGAATCAACTGTATCAACTGTATTTCTTCACTTACATTTTACTGTTAACCCTTTTTCTTATAAAATATCTTAATTGTTTAGTCACACTGGAAAATGGTACAGGGGGCTAAATTACAATGGAATCCAGGATATATCATTTTAATATCTGAAATGTAGGATTATAAGAAATTCACACTCTTCAGAGGAGTCACAAAAGAGGATGCTAACTGGAGAATTTAGGACAGGATGATTAATAAGGAAAATGGAATATGCACCGCTTAGGAAATTGGAAGTGACAGCAGTTGACATTCTAGTATGTCTTAAAGACTGATCAGAGATTTTTAACATCTTTACTCCAATTTTGTCAGATGCCAAAGTTATTTCAATCCATTGAGTTAAACATAAACTTATTTTTTAATTTATTTCAATTTTTATTAATTTATACCTCTTTTTTCCAGTGTTCCTGTTGATATTTATCTCCAAACATAGGTGTTAGTCAACTTATATTTAATTTATTGAGTTTAGAGTTTAGGATGTTCCCATTTTGTAACTGGAAAGAAGAATATTAAAAAAACAAATAAAAAATCCTCTTGATGACGGTAGGAGGCTAATCTTAGCATCCTACTGGGGAAATATATTAAAGTCTTAAAAAATTAAGTTACGGTTTTAGAGCAATTGAGTGGTTTGTCTATTATATGAGTATGTCATAGGGCTGGAGGACAGACAGATCTCTCAATATGCCACTTATTAGCTCTGATGATCCTGATCTTTTTGAGCTTTGCTTTTGTGATCTGTAAAAAGAGGATAATATTTGTCTTTCAGGTTGGTTGGTGGATTAGAGAAAATACATGCAAAATATCTTGGAGTACCTAGTTCCTAGTAGGCATTCAAAATGTTCGTTGTGGATGATATTATATTATTGATGAACTAATTAATCTATGATTGGATTATAATAGAATATCTATTCTCATATATTATTATGATATAACTGACATAATTTATACTTCCTCTATGATCATGCAAAGTAAGGCATCTTCTGTGGGATGCAGTATCACATCTAAAAAGTTTGTCTGATGTTAAACCTCTTTCCTATTGTCCTGCCACCATGGCATGGCAGCAGCTGTTCTTAGTCACTATTCTGTATAACTCTAAAATGCTTCTTATGTGTTAATTCATTGCTTAGTGAAGGTAGCACAATTGTGTCCATCCTAACACTCCCCACTGATTAGTTTATTAGAATCCCAACAGAGAACATCATAGAATTGAAAAGAGAAATGATTTTTTAAGATATTCCTCAGGCTTGGGCATTTATTATCTACTTAGTCACTTCTAGGAAGTAAGAGGCACTCAGCCTAATTGGCTCATCATATTTTCTGGACCGTTCTAGTTATTAGAAAACTATTTCTTATATTGAACAGAAATTCAGCTATAACTACTATCCGTTAGTCATACTCCTGCTCATTGAGCAGCGTAAAACAGATTTACATCTTCCTCCACATGACAGATACGAGTGGAATTTTTCTGTGCCTGAAAGTCAAGTTCAAATTCTTTGGCATATGCTCTGTACTTTTCTCTGTTGTACTTACCAGCTACTTTTTCCCCGCGTACCACATTTCAGCAACAGCAAGTGACAAGCTGTTTCTTGTCTCCATGTTTGCACATACTCTTTCTAAGGAATATTGGAAAGTATTTAAAACCTGTATTACCTCAAGTGTTCCTGAAATGACAACTTCATGCTGTCTGTTGAGTAACTCTTAAAATGGCATCATTTCTTCCTCAGTTAAACCCTATTTATAATGAATGATTCAGGCTTCCTGTCTGTGACACTTAAAATGTTCTGTATTGAAACATCAACTTAGTTTGTTTGTGTTAAGAAGAATATTCTGGAAGAACAAGGTAATTGTGGGCATATTTGAACATGAAGAGGGTTGGACAAAGTTTGGAGCAAAAATGTACTGTCTGAGGGGAGCAGGTTCATGTGGTATGCTACGAAAAAGAATTCAAAGGCATAGCCATAGATAAGAAATAGTAAAATAAAGAAATATGTAGGGCTTCCCTGGTGGCGCAGTGGTTGAGAGTCCGCCTGCCGATGCAGGGGACGCGGGTTCGTGCCCTGGTCCGGGAAGGTCCCACATGCCGCGGAGCTGCTGGGCCCGTGAGCCATGGCCGCTGGGCCTGCACATCCGGAGCCTGTGCTTCGCAATGGGAGAGGTGACAACAGTGAGAGGCCCGCGTACCGCAAAAAAAAAAAAAGAAATATGTATTAAATAGTTCAGGGGAGGCAGAAAAACCTCAGCACTCAGCAGTTTACTGTGTAGCATCTAATGATCCTTGATTAGTTTCTAAAGATAAGTGACTGAATTTGATATTTATCATGTGTACATATTTCTTTCATTTCATTTCTGTTACATTACTCCTTTATTTCTAAATATAGTTGACCCTTGAACAATTTGGGGGTCAGGAGTGCCGACCCTCCCTGCACTTGAAAATCTGAGTCTAATTTTATTGTTGGCTCTCCCTATCCATGGTTCTGCATCTGTGGATTCAACCAACAACAGATCCTGTAGTACTATAGTATTTACTATTGGGAAAAAAATCTGTGTATAAATGGACCCTTGCAGTTCAAACCCATGTTGTTCATGGGTTAATTGTATTTGACATATACAGTTTTAGTAGTGTTTTGCAAGCATCAGGGGTCACTTAAGAATTTTGACAAAGCCCATCAGATAAAGATCACAAGGAGCATATCTGTAGTGAAACGAAATCTATTAGATTTATCACTTTCTTCAGCAAGAGAGAGACTACACCGTGAGAAACTGTGAATTGGATATCTTAGTAAGAAGAGAGAGGGATTTTTATACAGTTTGGGTTTACAATGAAAAACTCTACAGTGAGATTCCAGGAAAGTAGGGATTAACTCTGTATTGAGTACTAGATCGGAGGGAACTATTGTTAAGAAAATAGAAGGGCTGTGTGACCTTGGTCGTGTCCCATTATCAGAATTTGAGTGTCTAATAAGAATATCATAGTCTGATTACTAGCAGAGCTGAGAAGCAGACTCAATAGTTTATGTTCCTGGAAAATAAATGTGTCTGAAAAGGCCCTATCTGATAGAACCATTTAAAAACATAAGACTGTTCATGTTTACACCATCATATTATTTTTACATATTGGACAATTATTGGAAAAATAAAACTACTCAATGGAACTGAAGAAAAAGTGCTAAGTTTTCATTCTCAGAAAATAGTTTGAACAACCTTCAGGAGATAGATTGCTTTGAAAGACTGTGTATTATTTTGCTTAATTGATTAATGACTTTTGAAATTTTAGCTTCAGGGACTCTTTTGAAGATTAATTTAAAATATAATACTGCTTTTGATTAAAATAATAATTGCCCTGTTATTTAAGGGTTGTCTTTCTCCTTCAAATGAACTTGTGCCGTTGCTGGAAAAAAAAAAAAAAAAGTGCCAGATCATCAACATCTGAGGTAGAGTCAGAGAGAAGTGTAACTTAATTGTATTAAAATGTATCATTTTAACATCATTAATGTTTACTTTTCAAGGAAAAGGCAATAACTAATGGGTAAAATTTTGATAACCTATGAAAAGTTAGAGAATCCTCAGTCTGGATGTATAGAATATCTTTTCAACTACACTACCATCCAAACATTAATAATTTTTTGGATAAATGCGTTGTCAGCATCTACAGACTCTGAGTAAGAGCGGTTTCTTTTGCCTAATGAGGTAATGTAACCTGTTAATATTCCAGGTCACTACCTTGAGAGCTTTCAGTAGGTGAGCAATTTGGACTTGCAGAGAATGAGCACAGGGAGAACAAATACATCAATACCTGATTGCTGAGGCAGAGGCAAATTTGTAGCATTTCACTTTTCAACATAAGGGATCTTAAGAAGAGACCAAATGTACTGTAAGGATGGAAAACACGCATTGCCAAGCAGCAGAGTTATTCCTGTGATACAACGTAAGCCAAAATGTGTTGTAAAATGCGCTTGTTATAAAAGAATACTTAACCATAATGAGATACAGGCAGGAGATGTATTATAAAACAATCTTCTGTGTGTTAGAATTTGGAAAAAGGCAGATTTATCCTGTAGGTGTCCAACGAGGAAGAGTTATGGAGACCTTGTCCTAAGGTGATTTCATCAATAAGGCAATGATCTAGCAAGCACCCAGAGGCTAATGATACTATGATGCATCAGCAACTTTTAACTTTCATTAGCCAAGGACAAAATTTAAAAAGGTGATAACATTAACAAAAGTACAATTATGAAATAAGCATAGGAAATTATTAAAGTTTTAGATGGCATAATATATGTGGATTTCCATCTCGGGTGCAATCATCTATGCTACTACAAAAAGAAATAATGGATATGTAATAACTTCGTTAATTAAAAATCTCTACACAGAGCAGTTGGCATTTGACAAAATAAAAATGTACGTTATAGATACAAAATGAGATTTGAAAACTGTAGTTTAATGTGAATTCCTATAATGTTAACCAATTGCTAAGCGAAAAGCCACATGCCTACAGGAAGCAAGTATTTTCCCTTGATTCAGCATAGTCTATGACTGCTGGCTTCACTCTGCCTAACTCTGGACATCAGAATTCACTTGGCAAAGAGGACTAGTCCTGCAGTGTCTTAAAAGGCTTCTCATAGTAAGAGGACAATATTTTAAATATACTGGTGTGTTCACAGCTAGGGGGAGGAAAGACAGACCATTCATCAGGCTCCCTCAAAATCCCAATAATTCTATTTAATGAGAATTTTTGGAAGCTCTGAAAAGTTAAATAACTTGTCTAATATAGTGATTTTTCTGCCTTGATGCACTCTCCCCTCTGTCTTCCTTTGCATTCCTCCTAATATAGCAGTCTTGGGAGAGTAAACTTTGAGATGCTAGTTTAGCTTGGGAGGAGCAGTGCAGGGCATATCATTTCTGAGTTGCGCCCTCTAGCCTGGACTGTTAAGGCAATTATTGACTCCAACCCATGGACATGGTAAAACTGTCCACCTTCTCCAGACCAATCTTGACCAATAATTTTGTAAAAGGAAATCTTTGAGTTACACCCACCTTCTTTGTTACTTTTTATGTAATTTTTAAAATTTTCATATTTTTATTTTTTTCCATTTCTAGGCTTGCATCCCAGTTTCTAGTTTGCTCAAAGAAGCCTCACTGAAGCATTTTTACTGTTCACTTTCACCATGTCTATCAGCATTAGTATCTGGGGAAACTGTGTTCTGACACAGAGCAGTACTCCCAAAGTAAAATGTATTAATTAGCTGGGACTATAGCTTGATAAAATAACTTAAGTGACTAATAGTTTGGGGCATGAGTTATATCTATTAATATCATTTAAAATGTAAGGCCCATAGGTAAAGACTCTTTGATAACTATATTCAGGCTCAGCTCCATTCTCAGATGTCATTATCAATTTTGACTCGAGTCAGTAAGAATTTCAATGGTCTCAGCTCTACAGTTTGGGCTTGAGCATCAAGCAGCATCTGAGGCCAATTCAACCCTAGAACTGGGTCCTGGGTTTTGATAATTGCTCCTAAGTCTGGGCTGTAAGTCCTCTTCTACTGATGTACAACAGTTTTTCTGAGTCTCTTCCTTAATCCTTCTTCCTTTCTTCTTTCCACTTTGGTGTCAGACCTGTCTCAAGACTGGAAGCTTATTCAAACCCTGTTCCAGAGAACAGAAGCAGTAGTTTCTTGAGATAGTCAGAGAGGGAGAAACAATTTCTATCAGAGTTTTTGAAAATGGCTGCCTAGACTCTTACTAAATACATGTTCTTCCAAAAGTATGTTTCATTGTCAAATATATTTGGAAAACAATGCATAAAGGTCCTACCGCTAGATGTGCAATGCACTATATCACGTTAACGGTGTTTAAAGTCCTGAAAACAAACTGTTCAGTGCTTATTAACCCCATGTTTTTCAAACGTATTTGACAAAGCACTTTCCATCCCCCCGCCCACCTCCACCCTGGTAATACCTGTTAATAGCCCACGGGAATGTGTTCTAAGAAGCACATTGGAAACGTTGGCTGTAATTTACTCAGAAATGAAGTTTAGCCTCACATGAGAACACCATGCTAGCTGATTACCAAATTTTACTGCCTGTGGTTGCTTTTGCAACAGCAGATAGTTGTTCACATCTGGTGCCAGAGGCCAGGAGTTGAATCCTGATTTTATCACCACTAGTTGTACGAATAGGGGCAGTTTAATCTGGGCCTAAATTTCCTCTTTGCAAAATGTGTTTGTTATGAAAATTCAATTAGTTGACACACATAAAGTTCTTGTGTGTATAGTACATAGTCAGCAGTCTAAAGCTGCAGAGGAGGTGCACAGAATTCAGCGGATTATTTAAAAAAAAAAAGTTCACCAGCCCAAAGAGTAAATGGGATACAGTGAATGAATAACTCTTTTACAAAAACAAAAAAACCCCAAAAAAACAGTTTTTACTGACAGAGCAAAATGACAAGAAAAAAACAGACAAAATCCTTGGATAGGGCTTCCCTGGTGGCGCAGTGGTTGAGAATCTGCCTGCCAATGCAGACAACACAGGTTCGAGCCCTGGTCTGGGAAAATCCCACATGCCATGGAGCAACTGGGCCCGTGAGCCACAATTACTGAGCCTGCGCGTCTGGAGCCTGTGCTCCGCAACAACAGAGGCCGCGATAGTGAGAGGCCTGCGCACCGCGATGAAGAGTGACCCCCACTTGCCACAACTAGAGAAAGCCCATGCACAGAAATGAAGACCCAACACAGCCATAAATAAATAAATAAATACATTGTGTATTATTTATAAAAAAAAAAAAAAAAAATCCTTGGATACCATTTTGTATTTTTATAACATTTCCCCAATGTGTCTTTATTTTCTGCTTTCTAGCAGTTTTTCTCCTGAAATTCACGGTAAAAAAAAAAAATAACAAAAAAAAAAACACCTTAGAAATCATCAAGAATGTTTGAGATTTCTTAGAGAGTGACATGGAAAGTAGTAAGGCAGTAGAAACTGTGTTATTTAGAGGAATAAGGCCTGGTGAAAATATGGGAGGTGGTAGCCAGAGGGAGCCAGTAACTTAAGTCTCACAGGAGAGCCAAGACTGCACCTTAAGTGAGGAAAATGAGACCAGGATGCTTCTAGGGCAGGCTCTATCAGCAGGGGACCCTCCCCTTCTCCCGGCCTTGGATAGTGTTTTTAAAATTCCAATATATCGTCTTTAGCTTTTTCAGTTTCAGAAAGATTAAGAAGATTAAAACATGGAAGTTTTGATAATAGAATCTCACTTTGGAGAGATGAAATCATTTATTCTGAAAAATTAGTGTCTAAGGGAAACAACAGCCATGAAAGGCAAGCAGGCAGTTTAAGTGAAACTTCAGTAGTAGCTCAGCACAAAGAGTCCACATATAAAACAACAGATTAGAAACTTGAGCAACCTATCCTGGGCAAGAAATTTCAAACAGGACAAGGGGTATAGACAATTTGCGACCTTGGAATGTAGCATGTATTTATTTATGTCTTAAAGTACTGCCTGGAACATTCCCATGGATGGGGAAGAAAGTATTCAAAGCATATATGAAACATATCAATACATATTAATAATTTACCAATCCCATTTCCGGCAAACTGTTAAACTCATGCCAGGCGGAAACAGGGAAAAGACTCTGTAGTAATTGTACATAAATATTCAGTACAAGGTTATGTACTTTATTTTGTGAATGATAACAGGGCAAATGAATCAAAGTAAATATCTTTTGTTCTTCAACTTTTCCATAAATTATGGTTCTTCAAGCCTTCTTGGTCTTCTTGTCTTGGTGAGCTGAAGCCTGGTTTTCTAGATTTTCTCATCCGCACCTATGGTTTTAGTTATCCTTTATATTCTGACAACATGAATTTTCTTCCCAGCCCAGATGTTTTCTCTACTTCCTGAGTAATTTATTCAGCTTCACGTATATGTCCAACACAGAACTCTTGATCTCCAACCCCAAATCCATTTAGTTTGCAAATTGATAAATTAGGAATTTCTCATGGCACCTCTCTGTTCCTCATCATCCACATGAAATTCACCACTGATTCCTTCTACAAGCCATTAAATGATCATTTAAAACATTAATTTCATGATTATATGGAATTTATTTAACCATCTTCTCTTTTAGGTATGTAAGTTGTTTCTCAGTTTTTATTGTTATATGTGATATATATGTATAAAAACATATAATAAGCTCAGTAACGTATTGAATAGCATAGTATATAAATCATTTCATAATTCCTCATCATTTCACTATTGATAGTTTCAAACCTCCTGGAAGCCATATGTTGCATCCATAGAATTGGTCTTTGACAGGGAAAAATGATGATGATGCCAAATGTTTTGATTACTCTTAAAATGAATAGTGTCAATTTTCCTTCATTATCTGTGCATTTGTAAATGTTTTCATCAGGAGCTCAAGAAGATTTGATGCACAAGAGACACTTGTAGAACTAATTTACAGACATTTCAGTGCCCCTACAGAGCACAAGCAAAAGCTTCTTTTGTTGAACGTATTCAAGGAGACACTTGCTTTGTGAAAATAATTCCTTGAAATGGAAAGGAATATTTGGAACATAGATATAAAGATGGGTACAATATTTACAACTATTGTTTTTCTGAAACTAATTATCATCATGACTAGTACTTACTGAATACTAACTCCAGCTAGGAACTGTTAGGAGTTTTGCAGGTGTTTCCTCTTGATGATCCAATGCAGTTGGTACTATTGTTATCACCATACTGCAAAGAAGAAAAATGAATCTCATAAAGTTCAAAATGTATTTACCTAGAGCTAGTACTTACAAAGAGATAATGCTTTTAATATTATGTTATACTGGTATCACCTATATCTTTAAATATTACTTAGAGTACTAGATATAGTGCCTTCTGGAAATAGGGAGCTTGTGACAGATTTGGAAACAAAAATTCTTTCTCTTTATTATGCTCATCCAATGTTTGAATTAATTTATTGAAATTAAATGGTCTCATAGGATTCTTATCATGTAATAATATATATGTATATATATATAAAATTATAAATGAATTTTATTGAGCCGTTACTGTATACATTGCTCTTATTTAATCATCACAAGAAATCTGAGGTAAGTTCTGCTGTTTACTATGACATGTGACCTTTTACCTGTGGCTTTTTACTGCTTATGTGACCTTGGACAAGTTGCCTGAACTTACAGTGCCTGCATTTCTTTATCTGAAGAACCTACCTCAAAGGGTTGTTGTAAAAATTAAATTAATAAAAACATCTAAAATATTTAGCAGGCATCCTCTTCCCCAAAACAAACACTGAGAACAACTGTAACTGTCGATGTTTTACTTCTTCAAGAATACCTTGAACACTACCTCCTCTTCCCAAATCCTGAAGGCAGGATTAGATGTCTGTCTTTACACTGTACCGTGATAATATACAACGTTACTAGCATTTGTGGAAGGAAATCAACCAGAACACCCTTAGCATGAGCTTTTATTCTAGAATGTGGAACATGAAAAGTTCCAGAGGAACATCTAACATGAGAAAGGAGGGTGAAATGTTTTATCAGGTTTTAGCAGCAGGAGGCTGTTCTAAGTTCAGGTAGACTTCAGCCAGAGGCTGTCGGCTGAAGTGCAGCACATTTTGGAAATGGACAGATTGGATGGTTATGTGGATTAGCGGCCACTATTAGGAGAGTCTGGACTTTGAGAATAGAGGAATTGTTCTTGAAAATTAGTCATTATTTGGGCAGTCTGGATATATCAAGAGGGGGTGAAGAGAACCAGTTAGGGTAAATGTCAAATGCAAGAGGGGGTAGGGAAGAACAACTACAAGGAACAAGGACAGTCAAATGCTCTCAGAGAAATTCTCAAGACTCACACTTGTACCATTTCCATTTTTTTTTTTTTAGTTGTTTGCTTATATATTTGTCTTGCAGAAAAATGTGATAAATCATTATTTTTCAATTTTTTCCTCCAACTTATGTTTGTGGATTGAATTGATAGACTCTTACTTCCTATTTCCTGTGTACCCATAGTTTCAGAGACTCAGAGCAACTTGAGTCTCCCAGATGGAATGGATTTAGAATAGATTATTCGACATGTGCAGCTCAATTTAAATCAACAAACTGTATTCTTATGGTAGGAAAATGTTTCACAAAGCATATTTTGTAAAACACTAGGTTTGCAGATTTTGTATTAACAAAAGTTAATAGGAAAAGGACAATTGTTAAAATGTTTAGAAAATGGTGGACCATATACTGTTAAGTGGCTGTTCTTAAGTGTTTCTGAGGTTTTAAACATGAGCATGTATTTTGACTCTTTGAAATAGAAATGTATTATGAAGGGTATCTAAATTTATTTTAAATGAGACTCCCTCCTTTTGCTTTTAATTGCATCTTTAGGTGCAAGTATTTCATAGCTCATCCTTTGAAAAATGTGGGGCTAGGATGTTTCTTCAGACAAATTTTCTTAACATACAAGCTTTATCACATTAGTTCTACACAAGACATTTTGGCATTAGAGCACTGCAGAACATGACAGGAACAAATGAACTACAAACTCTCCATATAAACATCTCAGTTACTTCATTCTTAATAGGAGAAAAATGCAGGGCCAAAACTCATAACTTTTTTTTTTTTACGTTAAACAAAATAGTAAAGTAGATTATAGCTCTCTTATCACTTTCTCCCTCTCAGTTCCAAATTCCACTTTTTCTTAGTGAGTGCAAATCATCTTTCTTTTCATAAATGAGTAAACAAAGGCCAGAATGGTTACTTTTCTTGCCGGAGGTCAAGAAAATGAGTCAAGGACAGATATTTATCCAGGATGGAAGCATTTTGTTTCCCCAGGCTGCTCTACTCCCCAGGACACCCTGCTGCCACACATTGTCTTAGTGACTAAAATGACTCCTATATAATTCAGTTGAAACCCATTAGTTTTCAAATACCAAAGATTTCTAACAAAAACAAGTTATTTAAATAAATATACAAGTTACTTTAAAAAATGTAACCACTCTTTTGTTTTTAAACATCTTTATTGGAGTATAATTGCTTTACAATGTTGTGTTAGTTTCTGCTGTATAACAGAGTGAATCAGCTATATGTAACATATATCCCCATATCCCCTCCCTCTTGCATCTCCCTCCCACTTTCCCTATCCCACGCCTCTAGGTGGTTACAAAGCACCAGCTGATCTCCCTGTGCTATGCAGCAGCTTCCCCCTAGCTATCTATTTTACATATGGTAGTGTATATATATATGTCAGTGCCACTCTCTTACTTCGTCCCAGTTTACCCTTCCCCCTCCCCGTGTCCTCAAGTCCATTCTCTACATCTGCATCTTTATTCCTGTCCTGCCCCTGGGTTCTTCAGAACCATTTTTTTTTTTAAGATTCCATATATGTATGTGTTAGCATATGGTATTTGTCTTTCTCTTTCTGACTTCACTCTGTATGACAGACTCTAGGTCTATCCACCTCATTACAAATAGCTCAATTTTGTTTCTTTTTATGGCTGAGTAATATTCCATTGTATATATGTGCCACATCTTCTTTATCTATGCATCTGTCCATGGACACTTAGGTTGCTTCCGTGTCCTGGCTGCTGTAAATAGTGCTGCAGTGAACATTGTGGTATGTGACTCTTTTTGAATTATGTTTTCTGTGTCTTCTACAACCACCAGTTTTCTCCAAATTTATAGTCTCATTAATTCTATTAAATCAGCAAGTTTTCTTTGGAGAAAGGACTTCACCTAGAACCATAGGTGTAAAAATCTATAGACTTTTCTCTCCTCACGGATCTTTCTCTATGGATATATGGGAGCTGAGCACATGGACAGCACCAGACCTCAATTATAGTTAATTGTCTTTTTCCTGATTAAGGAAAGGCAGGCACTGAGTTGAAGTAGAGGGAGCCTGCATTCAGGTGTTTCTCTAGAGTAACAGTTACTTTTAAATTACATCAGTGATAAGTGAATGCATTCACTTTGTAAACAAATCAGTCATACAGACAAGACAACCAGCATCCCTTGAAGATCCCTCCTTATATTTGCCATTGTTAGTGGTTTGTGGTGTGTACGTACAGACCTGTTTCTACACATTTACATTTATAATGCACATACTGGCCTAAAACATATAATATTGTTGCATCTGTTTTTACTGTAAGTGAATTTAATTCAGTTGTTCTTTCACTCTATAATGTGTCAGGTCTTTCCAAATCACTGTTTAGATCCATCACATTAATTTTAATTGCTACGTAGGAATTTCTGAAATTCCTATTTGTGTTTTCTCTAGATTTCAGTTCCTCTAATGAAAGTCTCCATCTTGTCATCTATTTTTTTTAACACATTACGCATTTTTATTTTATATTTTGTCTAATACATGTAATATATGACTGTCCTGTAAGTCCTTTTCTGTTGTCTCTTAATTTCTTCTTTAAACTTGAATCCTAATATGCTTGTTAACTTTTTTAATGAATCTAGTTTTTGTATGGAAAAAATCACAGAAATCATCTGTGGCTCTGAAGAATAACAGCTTTCTCCAGAGGAAAGTGTATCTTATTCCGGTGAGGAACTGAGCTTACTTGGAGCTCTGTTTCAGTTGTGAGGCTTGTCTGTTTTGATGCATCACTATTCCTGGTGTGTAATTGGTCACATCTGAAAGTTGCAAGCATTTGCCATGTCCCTCCACTGCCACAGGATCTGAAATTGATTTTTTTTCCTCCTGACCCTGGAGACTAATGAAAGGTTTGCTTAGCTTTTCAGACTCTGTGCTGCTTTGACACCTGCCTCATGTCGAAAAACGTTGGGCTCACTTTTCTTCATGTCCCTTCTTACTAGTGTCTTCATTCCTTAAGTCCTCAGTGTCTCGGTAGATCTATGCTGCCTTCAAGCGTATATATTTTAAATATTTTTTCTAGCTTTTATAGGGTTTGTCTTACCTAAGTTAGTCCTCCACAGTTAAAGTGCCTTCAAATGGCTTTTAAATACTTAACATATGTCCCTATCACTTGTAAATAAAGTAAATAGAAAAGAATACCATAATCATGTACCACTGGAAAAGGTAAAAATGTTGGCAACATTCTAGATTGGATGAGAAACCACAGACATGTACTGTCATAATATTTTAAGACTGTAAATTATACTTTATCTTAATAAGCAATTTAGTGATACTTATCAAATTTTGAAATGTTCATTCACTTTGATCCACTATTTTCTCTTCCAGAAATGTATCTTAATTATACACTCTTACAAATGTGCTTTATTACAAAACTGAAAATGAATTTCAGTACTGTTTATAGTAGCAGATTTCTACAAATTATCTGGATGTCTATTACTAATGGATTAGCAGATCAATTTAATGAAGTTTTGTGAACCCATTCAAGAGGATACTACACAGCTATTAAAAATGTGAGATAGAATTATCTAGATAGAATTAGAAATATAAAGAACAATCTTCTAAATATACTACAATCTTCACATTATAGTAAATAAAAGAGAAAATGTCAGAAAAGTATACTTAATGTGCCATGACCTTTGGTTAAAATGGCGTGAGTGTGTATGCTTGAAAGTATGTAACTGAAATAGTGATTGCCTCAAGGACAAGAATCGTGAAGGGAACTGGAAATCTGGGAATTAGGGATAAATTGTCATATTGCTTTTCACCGTATTTACTTTCCCATGCCACTCTCAGGATTTGCTACCTAGTTTACTGCTCAAATTTATTCGATTAAAATTGTATAATTTGGGGCTTCCCTGGTGGCGCAGTGGTTGAGAGCCCGCCTGCCGATGCAGGGGACACGGGTTCGTGCCCTGGTCCGGGAAGATCCCACATGCCGTGGAGTGGCTGGGCCCGTGAGCCATGGCCGCTGAGCCTGCGCGTCCGGAGCCTGTGCTCTGCAACAGAAGAGGCCACAACAGTGAGAGGCCCGCATACCGCAAAAAAAAAAAAAGGATAATTTATCCCCAATAATGAAGTGGATGCAATCTGATCACTGGGCCTGTAGAATTGACCAAGGAGTTAGTTATTGATTTTTCACCTTCATTATTCCTTTACAGTGTTACAGCTGTTTGTGTGAGAATATGTGAGATCAGTGATCTGTAGGTTCACCTGAATCTGGGCCTTCTATATTTAAGTGAAGATGAGCAACAAATGACTGATGCTCAACATCAAATAGGGCTGGTTCCCTGCTGAGAGATATATTGAATTATCTCCTGACTTTTGAATATATAATAATTAATATTTTAATTTTCTGGTACTATATGAATGTGACCAGGCATTTCTTCTGATTCATTCAAAAAGTTCACACAGATCCCCATAGAAATATTTCATGGGGATGGATTTACCCTTCTTAAGAACAAGTTTTTGTACCATCTTTGACACAGTTGTTAATGTTAATATGCTAGCCAATGGCTACATAGAGAGTACAAAGTTCAGAAAGCTTTCCAATGGATTTTAGCCATCTGAAGTATTAATGAAGAGATTGGTACATATGTTATTAATCTAAAATCAAAATCAGTTAGTTTACTTAGGACTTGGGATCAAAAATGTGGATCAGGATTTTGATATGAAGCCAAATATCTTCAAGGCTAATATTAAAGACATGAAACACCCTATGATCTTTTGTATGGCAAAATTATTTTGCCAAGTATTTGAAAAGGAATCTAAGTACCCTGCTGTGTGACCTAGTTGCTCTCTAATAACTAGTTCTAATAAAACTTTCGTAGCTGTGTGATACATAATATGAGAGTCAAGCTGAAAGATTCAAAGAAAATATATCTGTACTTCATGCTGTCACAGCCTATATGGACAATGGAAGTATTATGAAGTATAACTGGCAGTGTCTTTACAATTAAAAAGGATACACTTCTGTGCTTTAGACTTTGGATTATGTGTTACCACAGTTATTATGAAACTAGCACTGACAGCATCAAGAAGGCTTAGTTTACCATCTTTACTATTACAGGAGGAAAATCCAGTTCCATATAGGGTGACTATTTATGAGATTCCTGGTCCATTCTAATGGAGAAGAAGGTAGTCCCTTAAGTAATATAGCCAGTTATTTTCTGACTTAATAAGATGATTCTAATATAGGTAAGTGGCAGAAAGCAGAGACAAAGGCACATGTTAGCCATCACATGGAATAAGGTATACTACCCCCTAAAATCACAAATTTGGAAGTTAAAGTTCTCTTAGAACTCAATCATCTAATTCATACCTCACTTTGACACATGACTTTATTTTATTCAGACATTTACTATATTAATTCTTTTTTACATTTTCTCTCATAAGAAAATATGTTTTACATGAAAAACAATTATACTTTTTTAATTAAAATATAATTGACTTACAATATTATATTTCAGGTATACTACATTAGTTTCAGGTGTACTGTATTCAATATTTTTATAGACTACAAAATGATCACCGTGATAAGCCTAATTACCATCCATCACCATACAAAGTTATTACAATATTAACTATATTCCCTATTCTGTATATTACATCCCCATGCCTTATTTATTTTATAACTGGAAGTTTGTACCTCTAATCTCTCTCACCTATTCTACCCAGCCCCCAACCCCCTCCTCCCCCCAGCAACCACTGGTTTGTTCTCTGTATCTACAAGTCTATTTCTGTTTCGTTATGTTTTTTGTTTGTTTGTTTGAAACAATTGTACTTTAACAGATTTTGCTCTATAAACCTCATCACATTTTGAATGGAATTTAATGTTTTCATGTGTCACAATACTTACTTTAATATTGCACATTAGGCTGACTTAAAACATTTTGGTTTTGATGAAATTTACCCACAGTCAAAATGCCAAGATCAATATTTTGTTAATATACCATGTGTCAACCAACTAATTTTGCCTTTATTTTCATATTTACCATTGCAGATTGAAAATGTTTCTTTCTTTTTAATAGCTTAAGCATAATGTATCATCTTGTTGTAGATGTTTTATATTGATATAAAGAAAAACTACTTTTAGAGTCAGTTGGGAACCAAGTCAACATGAAGATAATTAAAATGACAGATTTGTCGGAAACATGTTACTTATTACAGTAACATAATTGTCTATTCTGAGGTGATTTAATTTTGGATGGATGAAAACAAAAGTTTTATTCCATGACTCTGTTAAATAATTGAAGTCAATACAATCGTATCTCAGTATCCACAGGGGGATTGGTTCCAGGACCCCTGTGGATATCCAAATCTAAGGATGTTCAGGTGCCTTATTTAAAATGGTGCTTTTATTTGCATTAATCTAGTAGATGGATTGAAAAAGATGTTGTTGAGATTTATGTTAAAGAGTGTTCTGCCTATGTTTTCCTCTAAGAGTTTTATAGTATCTGGTCTTAAGTTTAGGTCTTGAATCCATTTTGAGTTTATTTTTGTGTATGGTGTTAAAGAATGTTCTAATTTTATTTTTTTACATATAGCTGTCCAGTTTCCCCAGCACCATTTATAGAAGAGACTGTCTTTCCTCCATTTTACAGTCTTGCCTCCTTTCTCATAGATAAATTGGCCATAGGTGCCTGGGTTTATCTCTGAACTTTCTGTCCTGTTCCATTGATCTGTATTTCTGTTTTTGTGCCAGCACCATACTGTTTTGATGACTGTAGCTTTATAGTATAGTCTGAAGTCAGGGAGGCTAATTCCTCCAACTGTTTTTCTTTCTCAAGATTGCTTTGGCTGTTCAGGGTCTTTTGTGTCTCCATACAAATTTTAAGATTTTTTTGTTCTGGTTCTGTGAAAAATGCCATTGGTAATTTGATAAGGATTGCATTGAATCTGTAGATTGCCTTGGGTAGTATAGTCACTTTGACAATATTGATTCTTCCAATCCAAGAACATGGTATGTCTTTCCATCTGTTTATGTCATCTTCAGTTTCTTTCATCAGTGTCTTATAGTTTTTGGAGTACAGGTCTTTTGCCTCCTTAGGTAGGCTTAGTCCTAGGTATTTTATTCTTTTTGATGCTATGGTAAATGGGATTATTTCTTACTTTTCTCTTTCTGATCTTTCATTGTTAGTGTGTAGAAATGCAACAGATTTTTGTGCGTTAATTTTGTATTCTGCAGCCTTACCAAATTCATTGATTAGTTTTGGTAGTTTCCTGGTGGCATCTTTAGGATTTTCTGTGTTATAGTATCATGTCTCCTGCAAACAGTGACAGTTTTACTTCTTTTCCAGTTTGGATTCCTTTAATTTCTTTTTCTACTGTGATTGCCATAGTTAGTACTTCCAAAATTATGTTGAATAAAAGTGGCAAGAGTGGACATCCTTGTCTTGTTTCCTGATCTTGGAGGAAGTGCTTTCAGCTTTTCACTGTTGAGTATGATGGCAACTGACAAGGGATTGCTCTCCAAAATTTACAAACAGCTCATGCATCTCAATATCAAAAAAAATAAAAAATAAAAAAATAACCCAACCAAAAAATGGGCAGAAGACCTAAAGGGACATTTCCCCAAAGAAGACATACAGATGGCCAAGAGGCACATAAAAGATGCTCAACATCACTAACTATTAGAGAAATACACATCAAAATTACACTGAGATATCACACCAGTCAGAATGGCCATCATCAAAAAAATCTGCCAACAGTAAGTCCTGGAAACGGTTTGGAGAAAAGGGAACCCTCCTACACTGTTGGTGAGAATGTAAATTAGTACAGCGACTATGGAGAACAGTACAAAGGTTCCTTAAAAAACTAAAAACAGAGCTACCATATGATCCAGCGGTCCCACTCTTGGTCAGATATCCAAAGAAAAACATAGTTCAAAAGGATACATGCATCCCAGTGTTCACTGCAGCACTGTTTATAATAGCCAAGACATGGAAGCAACCTAAATGTCCATTGACAGATGAATGGATAAAGACATGGTACATATATACAATGGAATACCACTCAGCCATTAAAAAGAATGAAATAATGCCATTTGCAGCAACATGGATGGACCTGGAGATGATCATACTAAGTGAAGTAAGTCAGACAGAGAAAGACAAATATAATATGATATCACTTATATGCAGAATCTTAAAAAAATGATAGAAATGAACTTATTTACAAAACAGAAGCAGATTCACAGACAGAGAATGAACTTATGGTTACCAGAGGGGATGGGTGGCAGGGAAGGATAGATTGGAAGTTTGGGATTGATACGTACACACTGCTATATTTAACATAAAATGACTTTCCATTAAATAAATAAATAAATAAATAAATAAATAAATAAAATGGTGTAGTATTTGTATAACAGCCTACACACATCCTCCCATATACTTTAAATCATCTCTAGATTGCATATACAATAAGTAATGTTAATACAATGTAAATGCTATGTAAATAGTTTTCCTGTTTGTAACTTTCAGAATTATTTTCTCTGAATATTCTGAATCCACAGTTGTTTGAATCTGAGGACATGGAACCTGCTAAAGAGGGATGACTATATTGTCCATTTCTAAAATCAAACAACAAAAATTGAGAAAGACTAATGTTTTCTATCGTTATTGTGAAAAGATACATCTTTCCTCAATAGGAAATATCATTGAATCTTCTTACATTTTAAACAAAGCTACAGAAAATAAATGTAATTCAATAAGAGAAACTTATAGAATTTTTTAAGGAGAAAAATCAAGCCCAATGAGAGTAAACAAAACATCTAATATTGTATCTGACATGTACTACTTCCTGAATTTATAATTGTTGAATAAATAAAATGAGGCAGCATCAGAGATTTCTAGCATGAATAACTTTATCATGGAACTAATTACCATAAACGTATAAATTCTATTCTTATGAAGAAGTCATGATCATTTACCACTATTCTGTATCTAGTTCAAGCTTCTGCTTATAATGTAGTGAGTTGGGTAGTGTCTCCCTCATATCCATTCCCCCATGACTCTCAGAATGTGACCTTATTTGGAAATAGGGTATTTTGCAGATGTCATTAAGAACCTTGAGGTGAGGGCTTCCCTGGTGGCGCAGTGGTTGAGCGTCCGCCTGCCAATGCAGGGGATACGGGTTCGTGCCCAAGTCCGGGAAGGTCCCACATGCCGCAGAGCGGCTGGGCCGGTGAGCCATGGCTGCTGGGCCTGCGTGTCCGGAGCCTGTGCTCTGCAACGGGAGGGGCCACAACAGTGAGAGGCCCGTGTACTGCAAGGAAAAAAAAAAAAAAAAAAAAGAACCTTGAGGTGATATCATCCTGGATTTAGGTTGGGTCCTCAATCCAGTGACTGGTGTCCTTAAGAGAAGAAGAATGGACACAGAGGCACATAGGGAAAGCCATGTGAAGATGGAGGCAGAGGTTGGAGTGATGCTGCCACAGACCAGGGAACACCAGGACTACCAGAAGCCAGAAGAGACAAGAAGGATTCTCCCCTAGAAATTTCAGAGGGAGCATGGCCATGCCCACCCCTTGATTTTGGACTTGTGTTATCCAGAATTGTGAGAGGAAAAAAAGTTTGTTTTTTTTAAGCCACCAAGTTTGTGGTAATTTGTTGCAGTAGCTCTAGGAAACTAATACAGACATAGAAGGCTAGAAAATGCATTATTCTCATCCTTAAAATCAGGACACAATTTAGATAATCTCCAAATCACAGTTTTTTAATGAAATCCATGGCAGCACTGAGGTTGGAAGGCATCTGACTCACCCAAAATCTAGGCAAAGACAAATGACACCAAGGAGAGACAGGAAGCAGACACCTGCTTCCTTGGGGTAAACAATAATCAGATGTCATATGAATCTGTAACAATAAATCAGCTAATCTTTTTCAAAGAATTACTGAAGGCTGACTGTGGCTACAGTTAGAAAATAGAACCTACCGTAATGATGGCACCCTTGATGGAAATTCACAGTGACTTTCAGACTCCTATCCAGTGAACTAATCAGTGCTTATGAGAAAGACCTGGGCACAGCAAGAGGCCAGGAAAGTCACCCTCATGTTGTTCAGGTGTGGGGGGAAGTGAGCAGCCTCACCTCCATCCTTCTCTATTACCTCTTTTAAAGTCTTTAATGATGATTTTGGAAAATAGCATCAAATTCAGTCAACATTGGGGCACTGGCTAAGAAAAAATTGGGTTTTAGAAAGAAGGAGGGAAAGGAAAATGTCTTGTACCCAGATCATTAGAGAACTCCTACTTCTGGGTGAGGGACAAGATAAATAAGAAGCCCCACCAGACACAGGAACACAGTGCACGCCTAGAATGGATAATACACCAGAGGAACAGACGGATACTCTCCCATGAGTATTCACCACCACCATCAGCCAGCAAATGTCCAGTAACGAGTAATAGCATCTATTACTGGGATGGAGCAGAAGCATGGAGAAAGCATGCCTCTGAGGAGCACGCACAAAAGGAAAATCTTACACTGTGGGTGGGGCTGATATTGTGAAAAACTCACTGGGAAGCACAAGGTGACCTTACAGGAATACGAAGCCTGTGGGGAACTGATAAGAACTGATAGAAACAAGAAATCCCAAACACAGCTCAATTCCTGGCTAGATTGATTCAACTGCCCACCTTAAACGCTATCATAAAAGACTTGTGCCCACAGAAATAGATAATTACTACTTATCTCAGTCTCCACTGCTCTACAGAAGACATCAGAATTTAACAAAAAAAGTTGAGATACCCAAATAAGCAAGAAAAAGCAACATACTCTCAAGAAACAAAGCAGTGAACGTCATCAGTGTTAGATAGGACCCAGAAAGTGAAATTATCTGCTAAGCAATATAAAATAGCTGTGATTAATATGTAAGATGCTTTCGTGGAAAAAGTGAAAAACATGCATGAGTAATTTCAGCAGAGAGATAAAAATTATAAGAAATAATAAGAGAAATTATAGAAATGAAAAACATGATAACAAAGACAAGAATGCCTTCAACAGACTCACCAAAAAAAAATGACTACATCAAAACTGAAGTAGTAAATAATGTCTGATGCACAGTATAATAAATATAGACAATAATATTGCACTATAATTATGTAGTGTGATAAATATCACTACATCAGCAATTATAATACATGAGTGTCTCAGAGTAACATCCTGTACACCTCAAACTTACACAATATTACATGTCAAATTTATTCTATGAAAGAAAAACCCTGAAGTTTTTCAAAGACACTTTCAAAAGAATTTAAAGATAACTACAGACTGGGAAAAAATTTTTACAATATATCAAGAAATTTCAAAATTTGCCAATGATAAACAACCCAAATGAAAATGGGTAAGCACTTATGGAGACCCTTTACAGCAGAAGATAAAAGGGTGTCACATGAAAGGATGTAGAACATCACTTATCAGAAGAGCTTAAACAAAATAAAATTTTGAAAACATAAGAGCTGGAATACCTGCAGAACAACTAGAATTCTCATACGCTTCTGGTAAGTATGCAAAATGGTACAGCCACATTGAAGTGTGGCAGTTTCTTATAATGTTAAGCATATGCTTATCATATAATCCAGCAATTCCTCTCAAAGAGGATTGCCCAAGTCAAGTGAAAACTTATGTTCACTCAAAAGCCTGTCTGTGATTTTATATTTAGCTGCTTTATTCATAATTATTCAAGGAAGAAACAACCCAAATGTCCCATAGTTAGGGAATGAAAAAACAAACTGCAAAATCTCTATTCAATAGAGTGCTATTCAGCAATCATAAAAACGAAATGAATTTCTCATACACTTAATAATATGAATGAATCTGAAATGCATAATGCTAACGAAATAAGCCAGACTCAAAAAGCTGCATACTGTATGATTCCATTTCCACAGCATTCTTCATTTTAGGTATTGGCTTGAATGTAACTTCATCAGCAAGAACTTAATTTCACCCAGTCTAAAAGAACTCCCTACATCCTCATCATTCTCTACTGCTTACCTATGTTTTACTTTCTACATAGTGCTTATGTATATCAAGTGTTTACTCATTTACTGTGTATATCCCCCACTAGAATATAAGTTCCATGAGGAGAGAAACATTTGTATCCTCATTTGTCTAGAACGTAGTAGCTGCTCCATAAATGTTATTGAATTAATGAAAGGTTGGTCCTGAAATAGGAAGAGGTGATTGGTCAGCAGGTACATCAGCAGTAGCTCCTCTGTGATAATAGAATTTGGGTCTAATATAACTGTAAGGAGAGTGATCCAGTTCTGAACAGACAAATTGCAAAATACAGACAAGATAGAGGAGGGCTGACATTTGAACATATCCCATTATTAATCAAGCAGTCACGTAAACTGGTGGGGATTAAGGGATATTTGTATTTTATAGCTAAGCCTCCAAAAGAGTTTCATGGATATTCTGGAAGAACATTTCTGGCTTATGATGTGTTTATTACTCTTTTTTTTTTAAATTTGTGATTGACAGCTTCTTTTTTATTGACGTATAGTTGAATTACAAAGTTGTGTTAATTACTCCTGTACAGCAAAGTGACTCAGTTATACATATATACATTATTTTTCATATTCTTTTCCTTTATGGTTTATCACTGGATATTGAATATAGTTACCTGTGCTACATAGTAGGACCTTGTTGTTTATCCATTCTATATATTACCAGTTTGCATCTGCTAATCCCAAACTCCCGATTCATCCCTTACCTACCCCCTTCCCCTTGGCAACCACCAGTCTATTCTCTATGTCTGTGATTCTGTTTCTGTTTCATAGATAGGTTCATTTTGTGTCACATTTTAGATTCCACATATAGGTGATATCATATGGTATTTGTCTTTCTCTTTCTGACTTACTTCACTTAGTATGATAATCTCTAGTTGCATCCATGTTGCTGCAAATGGCATTATTTCATTCTTTCTTCACAACTTACATTCCCACCAACAGTGTAAGAGGGTTCTCTTTTCTCCACACCCTCTCCAGCATTTGTTATTTGTAGACTTTTTAATGATGACCATTCTGACCACCTTACTCTGTCTTTAGTTTATTTCTATAAAGGTGAACTCAGTTTTACTCTGAACTCAATCATGGCTTTTACACATATGTATGTTACGAATATCTGTTCATAGAAACTATCAAAATTATCGTAATCTTAGTTGATTATGTTTGTGGTGTATGTGTGTGTGTGTTTTCTATAGCAGTAAAAATAGGCAAAGTTTACAGGTAATTTATCTTTGCCCAGTAAACCCACTAACTGAACACTGAGAAATATAAGTCCAGGAGAGTCCACATTTAAAACAAACAGACAACAAGCAAACCGGAAAACAAAAAAACAAAAAACCCAAAAACCCCTGTAGTTTACGTACTTAAGCAGAGATTAGAAAATACCAAATAGGGAATGTTTACCTCAGTATATCTTAAGGGATGTTTTGCATGCTCCTTCATGCATGTAACATGCTTTATGTAATGCACATTCCTGAGTCCCTATCCATATATAGTAATTTGAATCTCAAACAAAATTTGAAGAATCTCTGATTTTAATAAACTGCGAAATGGAGATATATTGTACAATAAAGAGATATGGTCTTCTCATTTGTTTATATTTTATAGGGGACACCTTAAAGAACCCATTAAAAGGACCTTCATAACAAGGTCAGTAGCATAAATGGGACAACTGAATAAAAAGACTCCCTAAAATCATAATGCTCTTAAAAATTAATCAGTAAACACAAACATTCAGTAAACGATATTAATATGGTGTAAAGATTCAACTTGATAGAATTGTGTAAAAAGAAATAATCCCTGTCAGATGAAAATATATCTATTCCCTTTGAGACTCCATTGATTAAAACAAATTTTACCTCATTTGATAATACCTATTTTTTTAATATAAATTTATTTTATTTATTTTTGGCTGCATTGGGTCTTTGTTGCTGCACGCAGGCTTTCTCTAGTTGTGGTGAGTGGAGGCTGCTTTTCGTTGTGGTGTGTGGGCTTCTCATTGCAGTGGCTTCTCGTTGCAGAGCACAGGCTCTAGGCACGTGGGCTTCAGTAGTTGTGGCTCACAGGCTCTAGAGCACAGGCTCAGTAGTTGTGGTGCATGGGCTTAGTTGCACTGCGGCATGTGGGATCTTCCCAGACCAGGGCTCGAACCCGTGTCCCCTGCCTTGGCAGGCAGCTTCTTAACCGCTGCGCCACGAGGGAAGTCCTGATAATATCTAATTTTAGTAATTTATGAATCTGACTCGGGAATATTTCTTCTATTGAACTTAAATACAGTGTTATTAGTTCATCTAAATGCTTGTAAGATGTAATCCCTACATTCCTTCTAGGTTCTCTTTGTTCTGTTTGTATCACTAATTGTTTTATTTTCAGTGATTTTTAATTTTGTGAAACATTTCCAAGTTAAAGATCAATAAGTAAATATGAGGAAATACTTTGTTTCATTTTATTTCTCTTGTCAATGGGAGAATGAACGTTTAATTCTTCTGAAGACAGCATTTTCTTCTTCAGTTTTCTAATCAAAAAACTGCATAATTCTAGTTTTTGAAAAGATATTTTCCCATTTATTATAAATTTATTTATTTATTTATTTATTTATTTATGCCTGCGTTGGGTTTTTGTCGCTGCGCGTGGGCTTTCTCTAGTTGCAGCGAGCGGGGGCTACTCTTCATTGTGGTGGCTTCTCTTGCTGCAGAGCACGGTCTCTGGGCGCACGGCCTTCAGTAGCTGTGGCGTGCAGGCTTCTGTAGTTATGGCATGCAGGCTCAGTAGTTGTGGCACACAGGCTTATTTGCTCCGCCGCATGTGGGATCTTCCCCGGACCAGGGATTGAGCCTGTGTCCCCTGTATTGGTAAGCAGATTCATTTTTTTGTGTGTGATACTCAGGCCTCTCACTGTTGTGGCCTCTCCCATGGTGGAGCACAGGCTCCGGATGCGCAGGCTCAGCGGCCATGGCTCACGGGCCCAGCCGCTCTGTGGCATGTGGGATCTTCCTGGACTGGCGCACGAACCCATGTCCCCTGCATCGGCAGGCGGACTCTCAACCACTGCGCCACCAGGGAAGCCCAGTAAGCAGATTCTTAACCACCAGGGATGTCCGTTCCTATTTATTTTATGACTTAGAATTTTGTTTTCTGAATGGTTTCCATGGGACCCTCTAAATCCAGTTCCTGGCTTAGCTGTTCGGTCATGGGGCACATATAAAGCCCCCTTTCTCCTTCTGCCTTCGCCAAGTCCCTCATACCTCTCTACTTTTGCAGAGGTCTTACACAATGAATTCATGCTCCCCTCTCCTTTCTCTTCAACCTCCTCCTCACTATTTGACTCTCCCTACTACATAATTTGCTGGGCACAGTGCAAAATGAAAATGAAAGTTCCTTGTTCAAAAGAATAAGTGTGATTAAAGTACTAAGATACAAAACTTTTTCTCATCTTCCAGTCTTGACCTCTCATGGTATTTTCTATTTAATGTTGTTTCAGGCAAAGAAAAAAATAAAAAAAATAATTTATCAGCATGATTTTTTCCATGAAATGCTAGGTTTAAATGCATAGAGAGCATGTAAATCATATGAAGAGTGATCCAAATTACACAATTCGTGTTTCCTAGCTTGTCTTCAAACACGAAACTTGTGCTCTAGTGGACCAGAGCTAAAAACTAGACTCAAGAAGGTTGAAAGGAGGAAGAGAGGATTCCTCAAAGTGGAGCCTATCCAGACAGGGCTCTCTAGGAATGGGGTTACTCACTGGTGAGTGCAGACCCTCACAGTTGCATGGGTGCCCTGTTCCAGGACGCAGGGCCACCCCCCACCCCGCTTGCTCAGGACAGTCAGCTGCCAGGTTCCCCCTCTCCCAAGCCTCCACACCCATGTGCTTCAGAGCCAGGCATCCCTCCTTTTCACTGCCCAGCCATCACAATCCACAGGGGGCTGCCTGCAATCCCCCAAAGGCCTTTAAACCTCCACACCTGGATGCACTGCACACCCGGATGGGGAGTGGGCAAGAGAGTTGCCTCCCCCAAGATTTCCTGGTCTCCTGCCAACCATGTCACTGCCAGGCTGCAGCCAAGATGCTCCAGAGTGCACACCGTAAGAGGGCAAAATTTGACAGCAGAATGAGGGCCTCCTAGCCCCTCAGACTCCATCTGGTTATTGTCCGTGTACAGGGCCAAGAGGACCACCTGGCTGTGGGAGAGTGGGTGACCAAGCCATTCCTAGGTGGTGAGGAGCCAGCAGGAGGCAGGTCCAGGCTCCAAACCTCTGTCCCATGCTCTTTGTTCCATCAGATTTCACCTACAAATCACAGTGTCACAAATAAAATTATTAATAATTTCAAGAGGGCAATAACAGAACATTAAACCAATGTGCCTACTTCTGAGAGTGCGGCCTCATGTTAACTGCACAGTTACTGTGCCCATGAAACAGATCCTGTTGGTATTTCACAGTAATCAAATCCCTCTGGTGCATTAAAAAAAAAAAATATCATTCAGCATCACTCCCCCAACAGCCACCATTCATTTTATCACTTCTGAATGCCCAGAGGTCAAAAATTTGTTAACATTCTCCATTTTCTCAACTTTTGCCATTTCTTAATCCAGTCCAGTATGGTTTCAGGTCCATGCAAATGACTCTCTGTAGGCTCTTATTAATCTCAACACCCCTAATCCGAAGAGAATTTTTCAATAATATAACAGTATTTTTAAGCAACTTTCTAGATTATTGACTTCTTTAGCAGCCTCTATTTTTGTTTCCATGGCAACACATGCCTAGGTTTCTTGCTACCAGTCTGAGTTCTCGTCCCCATATTTCTTTGCTGCCCTGATTGCTGTTGTCTAACTTTTTAAAGATCAGTTTCCTAAAGTCCTAGGTGTTCATATATTTTTAGTGTATTTCCTCTTTTAAAGTAACTTTCATTATTAGGTGTGTTCTTCATGACTCACAAAATTACATCTTTACTCCTGGTCAGGCCTCAGAAGTTTAATGCTTTTAACGTCTCAGCTTGGATGTCTGGAAGTTAACTCCTTGTTAAATAGAATTGAAGTTATCCCCGAGTCCTTTTTCAGTGTTTTCTCTCCTACTGAATTATATATCACCACTTACTCTCTGAAACCAGAAATCTCATGGTCATGCCAGACATTTCTACCTTACTCTTGTGCCTCATCTAATCCTATAACAAATTCTCATGCTTTTAATTCCCAAATACCTCCCTAAATCTTTAACTACTCTCCTGTAGTTCATTGTCAGTACCGTCACTCTGGTGAGATACAGTCATTTCTCACCTGGATGACTACAGTGGTTTCCTAACTGTTCCCCACTCTATTTGTTCTCCAACATTGCAACCAACATGATTCTTATACAATATAAAATTAGTTGTATTTGTTCTCTGCCTAAAACCCTTCATTGACTTCCTACTGAGTTCAGTACAGATGAGAAATGAATATACTTGAATGCTACTTGCAGTAAGCAGAGTATTTAGCCACCAAAGATATTCATGCCCTAATCTCTGGAACCTGTGAATGTTACCTTAACAAGGCAAAAAGGATTTTGCAGATGTGATTAACTTGAAGACATTGAGATGGGAGGTTATCCTGGATTATCCAGGTAGGCTGAAAAAAAAAGTTAAAGATGTGATCATGGAAGCAGAGAATTAGGGTATGCAGTGTGAGAAAGGCTGTACTAGCCATTACTGGCTTTGAATAAAATAGATAAACGGGACCAAGAGCCAAGGACAGGGCTTGACCTCTAGAATCTGGAAAAGGCAAGGAAACACTTTATCCTATAGAACCTCCAGAAGGAACAGAGCCAGACTGAAAGCTTGATTTTAGGCAAGTTGAGACCCCTTCCAGAACTGTAAAATAATAAATTTGTGTTTTATTGTTTGTTTGTCTTGCGATACATGGGCCTCTCACTGTTGTGGCCTCTCCCGCTGCGGAGCACAGGCTCCAGACGCGCAGGCTCATTGGCCATGGCTCACGGACCCAGCCGCTCCGTGGCACGTGGGATCCTCCCGGACCGGGGCACGAACCCGTGTCCCCTGCATCAACAGGCGGACTCAACCACTGCGCCACCGGGGAAGCCCTAAATTTGTGTTGTTTTAAGCCACTAAGTTTGTGGTAATTTATTACATCAGCAATGAAAAATTAGTACATGATTGCAGAAAGCAGTATATTGTATGAATTAGGCCCTTATATTTTGATGTAGATTGCCCCCTTTTTATTGTAATTTGATCAGTCTGAAATAAGAATTTGTTATGTGAAACAAAATCTTGATTTTTTCCACATCAGTTTTTTTCTGGGGACTTCTTAAAGTTCAATTCCCCTAGAAAGTTCTTTTGGCTAATTCTACATTATTTTCCTTAGGGAAAAATAGTGTTCAATTGATCAAAGATATATGACACTGGTCATTTTTGCTATTGAATTTTTGTGCAGTGAACCCATTACTTTCATATCTAGTTACTGCACAATCAGGTTACCACGAACAGAGTTATGTAGCCTGCAGAAAAGAGCAGATGGAAAATGCTAGTGGAGATAGGATAAAGAACATTTTAATAATGTAACTTTAAAATGTAACCACTGCAGATTATTTTTCTATGACTGGAATTTAGAACATCATACCAATGTAGCACCCCTAACTCACTTAAAGTAAACTTAATCTGTCTGTAGAGCACAGCTTGCTCATTTTCTATGTTTGTAAAGCATTTTGGTCTTATTTAAAAGAATAGTTGGGCTTCCCTGGTGGCGCAGTGGTTGAGAGTCCGCCTGCCGATGCAGGAGACGCGGGTTTGTGCCCCGTTTCGGGAAGATCCCACATGCCGCGGAGCGGCTGGGCCCGTGAGCCATGGCCGCTGAGCCTGCGCGTCCGGAGCCTGTGCTCCGCAAATGGGAGAGGCCACAACAGTGAGAGGCCCGCATAACGCAAGGAAAAAAAAAAAATAAATAAAAGAATAGTTAATGTCTTTCCCAAGTGTAATTTCATTAATTGCTCAATTTAGCTTCTTATGGAAACATACATACATACACAAAACAGCTACATTATACGACGTGTTAGTATTAGTTTTGAATTGTTTCCCACTCTGCAACTAAGATTGAATTCTGTCCCTGTAGCAGAACTGAACGATATGAAAGAGATTAGAAACTTTTAAGGCCAATGATTTATCAGGCATTCAAAACTTTTAGAGATAACTAATTAATCCAGGCAGTTTAAATTGTAGAGATATTTTCTGTTTTTGCAGTATAATTACTTTAGTTCTTTGTTTTTACATTTTCTTCAAATACTTGCTCATTTCTACTGATAATGAATTCCCAGCCACTGTTCAATTTTAGGACAGGAATCAAGACAGACAGTAATATACATCCTATTTAAGACAGACATTGAATTTAAAAACGTCTTGGTGAACACAGTTCCTTAACAATTTTACTTCTTTAGCTGGGACAACCAGAATGACATATGAAGGACACACTGACAGATCTCTTTTGATCACCACCAGCAAACATGGACAAGTTACCTTATTGTAACTAAATATAATACATACCTAGTGACCTTGCCTTCATTTCTCCACTCAAACTTGAAAAAAGTATATTGAAGGCTAGACATATTTTAATTAGTATATCATTGCCATTGTTATTCTTGCCTTTTATCTTCAAACACATCTGTTCATTCATTCAACAGTTACTGAGCAGACACTGAAAAACAGGCAGGATATGAAGCAACAGAAAACCACAGATGAGATAAACAGGAATACTCGTGAGGTAGACATTACATTTGGTAGAAGAAACATAACTTAAAATTGAAGCAAATGAATAAAATAATTACAGATTATAAAATATTTAATGAAGGAAAGAATCAGAGAATGAGTGAAGCAGAAACATGATAGCTATTTCAGATAGAGTTGGCAGAGAAGGCCTGTCTGCACACCCAAGGCTTGTATAATGAGAAACAGGCAGCTCTGTAAAGAATCTAAAGAAAAGCAATTCACCCTATAAACAATAAAGCACTTCACCCTAGTCATGCCTGACTAGGGAAGAAATGAGATTGGCATGTCCACAGATGAGGAAGAAGTGCATTCAGTATGGTGGGATGATGGAGAAAGAGGAGTGGAGAAAATGAGATGAAAGAAGTGTGGTTGACTTCTTGTTGGCCGTGATATAAATTTTGAATTTTTATAAATAATATAAAATATAAAAAATGAGGTGCTCTGATTTATGCTTAAACAGATCATTCTGGTCACTTAATAGAGAATGGATAGGAGTGGGAAGTAAAAAAGAGGGCTCATTCAAGAGGCTTTTACATTTGTTAAGGTGAAAGATGACTGTGGTTGGACTAGGTCAGTGACATTATGAAAAGAAGTAGAGAAATTAAATCTATATTTTGCCTGGAGAGTTCATGGGACATACTGATAAGGCACTAGGAAAGAGGAGGGAAATAAAGGTTTTGATTTGGTATTTGAAACATGGCTGGATGAGGTCATGTTAAGAAAAAACATAGTGAGAAAAGAAAAAAATCTTTCAACATTACAATATTTAGAGTCAAATGAAAGAAGAAGGGCTAGCAAATTAGGCCAAGAAATGCCCATTGAGGCAATAGAAAATCCAAACAAATGTGGTTCCATAGACTGAGGAGAAGAAAGAGTTTCACAGAGGAAGGGGTGGTTAACCATGAGCAGTGATGCCAAGAGGTGAAGTCAAATCAAGATTGGGAAGGACTTAATAGAGATGACAGGATGGAGACCACAAGTGATGAGCATTCAATGGAGCTGATGAGACAGAAGTTACGATGGGGTGGATTGAGGAGTCAACTCAAACTGCTGTAGCTTAGGAAGGTGAAAGAATCCCAGACTCCCCTCCAGTACTAGATGAAATTACAAACAAGTAAACAAAAATGTGTATCTGGACTTAAAGGAAGAAGGGGAAATCATCAGTTTCCAGATACTCAAAACCAAAAAAAAAAAAAAAAAAAAAAAAAAAAAAAAAAAA
>NW_006771388.1:132840-206746 GCF_000442215.2 Lipotes vexillifer
AAAAAAAAAAAAAAAAAAAAAAAAACCAAAATAAATAACAACAACAACATAGGGATACCTGGCTGTGATATATGTCTTTAGGGCTAGTGTGGTACTGCTCTTGCAGGAGTGTTTGTTGAGGCTATATGACCCATGTCATCCAGGGAGTTAGAATTAGGCTCCCTACTTTACACCAGATGCTGGGAAACTACTGTATGATTGCTGAACAGGAATAAGAAAATATCCGTGACCAGTCTAGGACTCTGATTCTCTGATATAAGAAAAAAGTTATCTAGAAAAAAATTACAAAAGTGATCTTACATGGCTGGCAGGTGCTGAATGCAAATTTAGCATGAAAATCTTAAGCTGAGACATAAACAGAAAGTGGTTTAAAAAAGTCAGTTGCCCAGGGGTGGAGTCAAGATGGCATACTAGGAGGATGCAGAATTTGCATCTCCTCACAACTAGGGCACCTACCAAGCACCAGTAGGGGACCACAGACACCTAAGAGGATGGGAGGAACCCCCAGCCACTGGTTGTTTCAATTATAGTTTTATTTTTCCTAATATACTTTTTATCTTTCTAATTTTATTTTGATTTTTTTTATTCTTTGATATTGTGTTGCTCCTTTTTTTTTTTTTTTTTTTCTTGCTGTGCCAAAAAGCTTGCAGGATCTTGGCTCCCAGGCCGGAGGTCAAGTGAGAGCTCCTGCAGTGGGACCTCTGAGTCCAAACCGCTGGACTAACAGAGAACCTCAGACCCCAGGGAATATCAATCAGAGTGAGGCTTCCTGGAGGTCCTCATCTCAGAACCAAAACCGAGCTATATCCAACTGCCTGCAAACTCCAGTGCTGGATGTCCCAGGCCAAACAACCAGTAGGACAGGAATACAGCACCACCTATCAAAAATTTTTTTTAACAATGACTACAAAAAAAAGTTACAGATGAAGGAACAAGGTAAAAACCTACAAGACCAAATAAATGAAGACAAAATAGACTACTTTCCTGAAAAAGATTTGAGGGTAATGATAGTAAAGATGATCCAAAATCTCGGAAACAGAATGGAGAAAATACAAGAAACATTTAACAAGGTTCAAGAAGAACTAAAGAACAAACAGTGATGAACAACAGAATTACTGAATTTAAAAATATTCCAGAAGGAATCAGTAACAGAATAACTGAGGCAGAAGAACGGATAAGTGAGCTGGAAGTTAGAATGGTGGAAATAACTGCCAGGAAGCAGAATAAAGAAAAAGAATGAAAAGAATTGAGGGCAGTCTTGGAGACCTCTGGGACAACATTAAACACACCAACATTCGAATTATAGGGGTCCCAAAGAAGAAGAGAAAAAGAAAGGGTCTGAGAGAATAATTGAAGACTTATAGGTGAAAACTTCCTTAACATGGGAAAGGAAATATTCAAGTACTGGAAGCACAGAGAGTCCCATACAGGATAACCCAAAGAGAAACACACCAAAACACATATTAAGCAAACTAACAAAGGTTAAATTCCAAGAAAAAATATTAAAAGCAGCAAGGGAAAAGCAACAAATAACCTACAAGGGAATCCCAATAAGATTAACAGCTGATTTTTTCAGCAGAAACTCTGCAAGCCAGAAGGGAGTGGAAGGACATATTTAAAATGATGAAAGGGAAAAACATACAACCAAGATTACTCTACCCAGCAAGGATCTCATTCAGATTCGATGGAGAAATTAAAATCTTTACAGATAAGCGAAAGAGAATTCAGCACCACCAAACCAGCTTTACAACAAATGCTAAAGGAACTTCCCTAGGCAGGAAACACAAGAGAGTGAAAAGACCTACAAAAACAAACCCAAAACAATTAAGAAAATTGTAATAGGAACATACATATCGAGACCTACCTTAAATGTAAATGGATTAAATGCTCCGACCCAAAGACATAGACTGGCTGAATGGATACAAAAACAAGACCCATATATATGCTGTCTACAAGAGACCCACTTCAGACCTAGAGAAACATACAGACTGAAAGTGAGGGAATGGAAAAAGCTATTCCATGCAAATGGAAATCAAAAGAAAGCTGGAGTAGCAATTCTCATATCAGACAAAATAGACTTTAAAATAAAGACTATTACAAGAGACAAAGAAGGACACTACATAATGATCAAGGGATAAGAAGAAGATATGACAATTGTAAATATATATGCACCCAATATAGGAGCACCTCAATACCTAAGGCAAATGCTAACAACCATAAAAAGGGAAATCGATACTAACACAATAATAATAGGGGACTCTAACACCCCACTTTCACCAATGGAAAGATCATTCAAAATGCGAATAAATAAGGAAATATAAGCTTTTAAATGACATATTAAACAAGATGGACTTAATTGATGGTTATAGGATGTTCCATCCAAAAACAACAGAATACACTTTTTTTCAAGTGCTCATGGAACATTCCCCAGGATGCACCATATCTTGGGTCACAAATCAAGCCTTGGTAAATTTAAGAAAATTGAAATTGTATCAGGTATCTTTTCCGACCACAAAGCTATGGGACTAGATATCAATTAAAGGAAAAAAACTGTAAAAAATACAAACACATGGAGGCTAAACAATGTACTACTAAATAACCAAGAGATCACTGAAGAATCAAAGAGGAAATCGAAAAATACTTGGAGACAAATGACAAAGAAAACACAATGATCCCAAACCTATGGGATGCAGCAAAAGCAGTTCTAAGAGGGAAGTTTATAGCAATACCATCCTACCTCAAGAAGCAAGAAACATCTCAAATAAATAACCTAACCTACACCTAAAGCAATTACAAGTAGAAGAACAAAAACAACCCAAAGTTAACAGAAGGAAAGAAAGAAAGATCATGTCAGAAATAAGTGTAAAGGAAATGAAGGAAACAGTATCAAAGGTCAATGAAACTAAAAGCTGGTTCTTTGAGGAGATAAACAATATTGATAAACCATTAGCCAACTCATCAGGAAAAAAGGGAAAAGACTCAAGAGAATTAGAAATGAAAAAGGAGAAGTAACAACTGACACTGCAGAAATACAAAGCATCATGAGAAATTACTACAAGCAACTATATGCCAATAAAGTGGACAACCTGGAAGAAATGGACAAATTCTTAGAAAAGCACCATGTTCCATGACTGAACCAGGAAGAAATAGAAAATATGAACAGACCAATCACAAGCACTGAAATTGAAACTGTGATTAAATATCTTCCAACAGGGCTTCCCTGGTGGTGCAGTGGTTGAGAGTCCGCCTGCAGATGCAGGGGACGCGGGTTCGTGCTCTGGTCCGGGAGGATCCCACATGCCGCAGAGTGCTTGGGCCCGCGAGACATGGCCGCTGGGGCTGCACGTCCAGAGCCTGTGATCCACAATAGGAGAGGCCACAGCAGTGAGAAGCCCGCATACCACACACACACACACAAAAATCTTCCAACAAACAAAAGCCCATGACTAGATGGCTTCACAGGTGAATTCTATCAAACCTTTAGAGAAAAACTAATACCTATCCTTCTCAAACTCTTCCAAAATATAACAGAGGAAGAAACACTACTAAACTCATTCTAAGAGGCCATTACCCTGATACTAAAACCAGAAAAAGACGTCACAAAAAAAGAAAACTACAGGCCAATATCTCTGATGAACATAGTTGAAAATATCCTTAACAAAATACTAGCAAACAGATTCCAGCTGTACATTAAAAGGTTCATCCACCACGATCAAGTGGGGTTTATCCCAGGAATGCAAGGATTCTTCAATATATGCAAATCAATCAATTTGATACACCGTATTAACAAATTGAAGGAGAAAAACCAGATGATCATCTCAATAGATGCAGAAAAAGCTTCTGACAAAAGTTAACACCGATTTATGATAAAAACTCTCCAGAAAGTAGGCATAGAGGGAAGCTACCTCAACATAATAAAGACCATATATGACAAACCCACAGCCAACATGATTGTCAATGGTGAGAAAATGAAACCATTTCCCCTAAGATCGGGAACAAGACAAGGTTTCCTACTCTCACCACTGTTATTCAAAATAGTTTTGGAAGTTTTAGCCACAGCAATCAGAGAAGCAAAAGAAATAAAAGGAATCCAAAAAGAAGAAGGAAAACTGTCACTTTGGAGATGACATGATACTATACATAGAGGATCCTAAAGATGCCACCGGAAAACTACTAGAGCTAATCAATGAATTTGGTAAAGTAGCAGGATACAACATTAATGCACGGAAATCTATTGCATTCCTATACACTAATGATGAAAAATCTGAAAGAGAAATTAAGAAAACACTCCCATTTACCTTTGCAGCTAAAAGAATAAAATACCTATGAATAAACCTACCTAAGGAGACAAAGACCCGTATGCAGAAAACTATAAGCCACTGATGAAAGAAATTAAAGATGATACAAACAGATGGAGAGATATACCATGTTCTTGGATTGGAAGAATCAACATTGTGAAAATGACTATACTACCTAAGTAATCTATAGATTCAATGCAATTCTTATCAAACTACCAATTGCATTTTTCACAGAACTAGAACAAAAAATTTCACAATTTGTATGGAGACAGAGAAGAACCTGAATAGCCAAAGCAATCTTGAGAATGAAAAATGGAGCTGGAGGAATCAGACGACTCCCTGAGTTCAGACTATACTACAAAGCTTCAGTATGGTACTGGCACAACAACAGAAATGTAGATTAATGGAACAGGCTAGAAAGCCCAGAGATAAACCCACACACATATGATCACCTTATCTTTGATAAAGGAGGCAAGAATATACAATGGAGAAAAGACAGCCTCTTCAATAAGTCAAGCTGGGAAAAATGGACAGCTACATGTAAAGGAGTGAAATTAGAACACTCCCTAACACCATACACAAAAATAAACTCAAAATAGATTAAAGACCTAAATGTAAGGCCAGACACTATAAACTCTTAGAGGAAAACATAGGCAGAACACTCTATGACATAAATCACAGCATTTATGTCACCCACCTCCTAGAGAAATGGAAATAAATAAATAAATAATTTGACCCACCTCCTAGAGAAATGGAAATAAAAACAAAAATAAACCAGTGGGACCTAATGAAACTTCAAAGCTTTTGCACAACAAAGGAAACCATAAACAAGACGAAAAGACAACCCTCAGAATGGGAGAAAATATTTGCAAAGGATTAATCTCCAAAGTATACAAGGAGCTCATGCTGCTCAATATCAAAAAAAACAAACAGGGTTTCCCTGGTGGCACAGTGCTTGAGAGTCCGCCTGCCGATGCAGGGGACATGGGTTTGTGCCCCGGTCCGGGAAGATCCCACATGCCGCGGAGTGGCTGGGCCCATGAGCCATAGCCTCTGAGCCTGTGCGTACGGAGCCTGTGCTCCGTAACAGGAGAGGCCACAACAGTGAGAGGCCCGCGTACCGCAAAAAAAAAAAACCCCAAAAAACAGCCGAATCCATCATGGGCAGAAGACCTAAATAGACATTTCTCTAAAGAATATACACAGATTGCCAACAAACATATGAAGAGATGCTCAACATCATTAATCATTAGAGAAATGCAAATCAAAACTACAATGAGGTATCACCTCACACCAGTCAGAGTGGCCATCATCAAAAACTCTACAAACATTAAAGCTGGAGAGATAGCTAGTGGGGAGCAGCTGCATAGCATAGTGAGATCAGTTTGGTGCTTTTTGACCACCTAGTGGGGTGGGATAGGGAGAGTGGGAGGGAGACGCAAGATGTTGGAGATATGGGGATATATGTGTATGTATTGCTGATTCACTTTGCTATAAAGCAGAAACTAACACACCCTTGTAAAGCAGTTATACTCCCGTAAAGATGTAAAAAAAAAAAAAAGAAATGCTGGAGAGGATGTGGAGAAAAGGGACCCCTCTTGCACTCTTGGTGGGAAATTGATACAGCCACTGTGGAGAACACTATGGAGTTTCCTTAAACAACCAAAAATAGAACTACCATACGACCCAGCAATCCCACTTCTGGGCATATACCCTGAGAAAACCATAATTTAAAAAGAGTCATGTACCACAGTATTCATTGCAGCTCTATTTACAATAGCCAGGACATGGAAGCAACCTAAGTGTCCGTCAACAGATGAATGGATAAAGAAGATGTGGCACATATATACAATAGAATATTACTCAGCCATAAAAAGAAACAAAATTGAGTTATTTGTAGTGAAGTGGATGGACCTAGAGTCTGTCATACAGAGTGAAGTAAGTCAGAAGGAGAAAAACCCATACTGTATGGTAACACATGTATATGGAATCTAAACAAAAAAAACCCAAAACATGGTTCTGATGAACCAGGGGCAGGACAAGAATAAAGGCACTGACGTAGAAAATGGACTTGAGGACCAGGGAGGGGGAAGGGTAAGTAAGGGGGAATGTGACATGTATACACTACCAAGTGTGGTTTGGATAGCTAGTGGGAAGCAGCCGCATAGCACAGGGAGATCAGATCGGTGCTTTGCAGCTCCCTATGGGGGTGGGGTAGGGAGGGTGGGAGGGAGACACATGAGGGAGGGGATATGGGGATATATGTCTACATAAAGCTGATTCACTTTGTTGTACAACAGAAACTAACACAATGCTGTAAAGCAATTATACTCCAATAAAGATGTTTAAAAAAAAGTCCAATGCCAGAAAACCTGTTTTAGGCAATTTGTGAAACCATCCCATAAACATAAGCACAACTAGAACAAGCATGCCTGGAGCTTCCACAGAATATGCTCCTGCTGAGGATAAGGACAGAGGAAAAATGTGCAGAGTGTATGGAGAATTTGATCACAGTGAAAGACTATGAGAAAATGCACAAATTGGGAGAATCTATATAGAAAAACTGTATATTAGAACAATATAGAATAATACTAGAACAAGGAAAAGGTATTTAAAAAGTATGTTTACATTTTTAAAAAACGATATATTTAAGAGTACAATTCGGGCTTCCCTGGTGGTGCAGTGGTTGAGAGTCTGCCCCGATGCAGGGGACACGGGTTTGTGCCCCGGTTCGGCAGGATCCCACGTGCCATGGAGCAGCTGGGCCCGTGAGGCATGGCCGTTGGGCCTGCGTGTCCGGAGCCTGTACTCTGCAATGGGAGAGGCCACAACAGTGAGAGGCCCACATACCACAAAAAAAAAAAAAAAAAAAAAAAAGTACTATTCATCAAGCAAGAATGGAACTTTTTAAAACAATGTTTTATATTTTGTAAAACTTTCAAATTTCAGGGAAGAAAAACTATAGTTTTTATACCATTTTAGTCATATTAAAGAACAGTCTATATGTGGCTAAAATAGTGAATTTGAAGAGAGATCTAGGAAGACTAACCAGAATGTACTACAGAGAGATAAATAGATAGAAATTATAAAATAAAATGTAGCTATATAGAGAAATAAATGATCTCTTCACGGGGCTTCCCTGGTGGCACAGTGGTTAAGAATCCACCTGATAATGCAGGTGACACGGGTTCAAGCCTTGGTCTGAGAAGATCCCACGTGCCGCAGAGCAGCGAAGCCTGTTTGCCACAACTACTGAGCCCGCGTGCCACAACTACTGAAGCCCATGCACCTAGAGCCTATGCTCTGCAACAAGAGAAGCAACGGCAATGAGAAGCCTGCGCATCGCAACGAGGAGTAGCCCCTGCTCGCTGCAACTAGAGAAAGCCCACGCACAGCAACGAAGACCCATTGCAGCCAAAAATAAATAAATAGATAAATAAAAAGATCTCTTCACATATGTAAAATATATATGTTATATAATTATATATTATATTTTATATTCCCAATATTCCTTTACATATAATTATACTTTTCCTAATATATATTATATATATTATAGGAATTCAAGAATGAAATATGAAAAAGAGGCACTGCTCATACTCAAAGTGAAAATGGCTGAGAATTCCATATAAATGACTGAATAAAGGCTCAAATTCTTAGGTTGAAAAATAGGTGAGATGTGAAGGGAAGAAACAGACTTTTTAAAAGAAAGATTCTGAAAGAAAATGTCCTCTGCGAACTGCCAGAAATTATTTAAGAAAAATAAGTTGCAAAACAAACCTAAAAGGGTCTAAGAATTCTGGGATCGTAAATTTAGGATTTAAAGGGTCAAAAGGGATGACTCTGGGAGGTGAGAGGTAGTGGGATATTTGGTCTTAACAGAATATATGCAGAATGGCATTCTACTGAGAATCCAAGAGAAGTACGTTGACCTGATAGACCTGGGCTTTTGGAAGAAGCTGAGGTACCCAGTGGTTATGAGGCATGGTGATTTTATAAAATTCTTCCAAAGAAAGCTGAGTAATTATTAAAACTTATGTCCTTAGTATTAACTTGATGAAGTAAGGCTTCTTTACAACTTCTCTTCTTAGCTTGCAATGTGGAGGCATTTAGGGCTGAGGTGTCAGGATTATCCTTGCAGTTGCCCGAGGTGGGTGGCAGCCCTTGGAGAATTCTCTTTGATGCAGATCTTGATGAGTTGGAGATGAAGAGCACGAAAGGCCGCAAAGCAATGGCTCTCCTGTAACTCTTTGTGAGACCGTTTCCGGGGGTAAGGCAATAAGGCTGTGTCATATTGAAGTTGATTGGTTCGTTATAACACCTTAGTTTGAGCAAAAAAATTCTCATTCACTTCAATGAGATTATATAACAAGAATAAGGTAGTAGATGGTCACATAGAACTAATTATGTATTTTTAAATCTCTAGGCTATCATTATTGACCATACAAACGTAGCTCTTTCTCCCTTTTTGCCTTTTTCTTAGCTAGCAACTTATTTGAATATTGTCCCACAGTAATTCCTTTTCAGACATCGAGTATCATGGATATCAGAACTTCGTTCACGTGTTGTCTGACTCTGATGGTGGAAAGTCACTACATTTCTGCCAGGTTTTTATTATTATTTATGATACTAAACAAAATAATTACCTTAATAAGACTCATTTGGTTCATTTTAAAGATCAATACTGTATGCTGGTAAGACAATTTCAATTAAGAAAAAGCTGGGTATCTTCCATCATAATTGAAATGAAGTCAACAATTTCACAATATTAAAATAATGTTTTCATCAAATGGTGATTTTTTTTTTTTTTTTTTTGGCTGTGTTGGGTCTTCGTCTCTGTGCAAGAGCTTTCTCTAGTTGTGGTGAGTGGGGCCCACTCTTCATCGCAGTGCGCGGGCCTCTCACTGTCACGGCCTCTCTTGTTGTGGAGCACAGGCTCCAGGCGTGCAGGCTCAGTAGTTGTGGCTCACGGGCCTAGTTGCTCTGTGGCATGTGGGATCTTCCCAGACCAGGGCTCGAACCTGTGTCCCCTGCATCGGCAGGCGGACTCTCAACCACTGCGCCACCAGGGAAGCCCCAGTGATCTATTTTAATTCTATTTTTCTATTCAAGAATGCTTAAATGCTAATTTTCTAAAGTTCTAATATATATATGTTTGAAAAATCAGTTGTAACATGGATTTTGAAGTTGTGAATGAAAAATCTGTTTAAACTCTCCTTCTTTAGACATTAATGTCTGGCATTGCACAATGTTTTCCTTTCATTTTGCTTTTATGTTTAAACTTCACGTTTTTATGTCAAGACACAGTATCATTCATTATATTCAATGAATGGTATTTAAAATGGAAGTATACATTCTAACTAGATTACTTATGACTATCTTCATCATACATATATCAATAAGCTCCTGATTTGTATACTTGTTAACTATTTCTCTCTACCATCAACATTATTCTGGCCTCTTTTACATCTGAGATGATTGACAGTTATGACACTCAGTGGTAATTTATTTTTCTTTTCCCTTTAAGAGTTGGGTTATCTCTGTTCCCAGACAAAAATATTATACTATATCATGCATGCAATGTTATCTTGATAGAGAAATATACAGATATCTCTTCAGATATTTTTCTTCTCCTTCTGAACTTGTATTTCACATTATTCTTCCTTTATGTCAACTTTCACTCTCTCTAGATCCTAAGGATTATTTGTGAATATCTTATTACTTTTCGTTGAAACATTCCAAAGAGTTGTTCTGCTGATTTACTTGTGTTAGTACCACATCAAACACCAGGTCATAAGTAAAATATATTTATTCTGGGAACGCATTTCTAAGGATATTTAAAAAGCACAAAGCTTTCTTGTTATATATGATTACATCACCTACATATTCAACCTTATTATAAGTCCCCAGTTAGCGCTGTGTCTTCCTGTTTATTAGTCTCTACATCAGGTCAGTTTTGTAATCATGTATGACTTACTTATGACATCTCCCCTAAATCTGTTTCTCTTCTTTCTTCCCCTTGTCACTGAGCAATGTCAAATCCTAATCATCAGTTTTTCAGGACTGTAAAATTACCTTACAGGTAGTATTCCTGCATTTTCCCCCAAGTCATCTTTTTTGGGTTTTTTCCAGAAATAAACTGTTAAAATAATGATTCTATCATTGATTACACTGCTAAACAAAAAATCATTAGAATAGCACAAACTGTCCTCTACTTCAACACCTCCTTTCTAACTGCATCTCTCAAAATTCCACATACTATTTCTAGACACACCAAATGGTAAGCAGATACATAATCTAATAAATAATTTTCATACTGTAACAGCTGCATTCGAAATTCTCATTTCTTGTAATGTCCTTTCCTGAACTTCTGTCCTAGGTGTATCTACTTCATTCTTGAAAACCCTCATCACTATCTGCCTTTTCAAAGGATTTGTCACTTCCCCCATCTTGATAGTACACATGATGGCATCATTGCTCAAATTTAACCTCCAAAGAAGCCTTTAGGAAATCACCTATGATTATATTTCTATTTTCTCTTCTCTTACTCTGCTTTATTTGTTTTTACAGCATTGATCACTGTCTCATGTTATACATATGTTATATATCTATCTTATTTCATTTTTATTGGGGTATAGTTTATATACAATGTTGTGTTCGTTTTTGCTGTACAGAAAAGTCAATCAGTTATATATATACATATATCCACTCTTTTTTAGATTCTTTTCCCACATAGGTCATTAGAGAGTATTGAGTAGTGTTCCATGAGGTACACAGTAGGTTCTTATAAGTTATTTATTTTATATACAGTAGTGTATATATGTCAATCCCAATCTTCGAATTTATCTCTCCTCCCCCTTTTCCCCTCTGGTAACTGTAGTTTGTTTTCTACATCTGTGACTGTATTTCTGTTTTGTAAATAAGTTCATTTGTATCATTTTCGATTCCACATATAAGTGATATCATATGATATTTGTCTTTCTCAGTCTAACTTACTTCATTTAATATGATAATCTCTAGCTCCATCCATGTTGCTGCAAGTAGCATTATTTCATTCTTTTTTATGGCTGAGTAATATTCCATTGTATATATGTACCACATCTTATTTGTCCATTCATCCATTGATGGGCATTTAGGTGTTTCCATGACCTGGCTATTGTAAATAGTGCTGCAATGAACATTGGGGTGCATGTGTCTTTTTGAATTATGGTTTTCTCTGGCTATATGCCCAGCAGTGAGATTGCTGAGTCATATGGTAATTCTAGTTTTAGTCTTTTAAGGAACCTCCATACTGCGCTCCATAGTGGCTGTAGCAATTTACATTCCCACCAATAGTGCAGGAGGGTTGCCTTTTCTCCACACCCTTTCCAGCATTTGTTGTTTGTAGATCTTTTGGTGGCTGTTTCACCAGTGTGAGGTGATACCTCATTGTAGTTTTGATTTGCATTTCTCTAATAATTAGTGATGTTGAGCAACTTTTCATGTGTCTCTTGGCCATCTGTATGTCTTCTTTGGAGAAATGTCTATTTAGGTCTTCTGCCCATTTTTGGATTGGGTTGTTTGTTTTTTTAATATAGAGCTGCATGAACTGTTTATATATTTTGGAGATTAATCCTTTGTCCATTGATTCATTTGCAAATACTTCCTCCCATTCTGAGGGTTGTCTTTTCATCTTGTTTATAGTTTCCTTTGCTGTGCAAAAGCTTTCAAGTTTCACTAGGTCCCATTTGTTTATTTTTGTTTTTATTTTCATTACTCTAGGAGGTGGATCCAAAAAGATATTGCTACAATTTATGTCATAGAGTGTTCTGCCTATGTTTTCCTCTAAGAGTTTTATAGTATCTTTCCTTACATTTAGGTCTTTAATCCATTTTGAGTTTATTTTTGTGTATGGTGTTAGGTAGTGTTCTAATTCATTCTTTTACATATAGTTGTCCAGTTTTCCCAGTACCATTTGTTGAACAGACTGTCTTTTCTTCATTATATATTCTTGCCTTCTTTGTCATAGATTAGGTGACCATAGGTGCGTGGGCTTATCTCTGGGCTTTCTATCCTGTTCCATTGTTCTATATTTCTGTTTTTGTGCCAGTACTATACTGTTTTCATGACTGTAGCTTTGTCGTATAGTCTGAAGTCAGGGAGTCTGATTCCTCCAGCTCCATTTTTCTTTCTTAAGATTGCTTTGGCTATTTTTGGTCTTTTGTGTTTCTATACAAATTGTAAAATTTTTTGTTCTAATTCTGGGAAAAGTGCCATTGGTAATTTGATAGAGATTGTATTCAATCTGTAGATTGTTTTGGGTAGTACAGTCACGTTGACAATATTGATTCTTCCAATCCAAGGACATGGTGTATCTCTCCGTGTGTGTGTCATCTTTGATTTCTTTCAGCAGTAGAGTAAGTCCCCTACATATGAACGAGTTCTGTTCCAAGAGTTCATTCGTAAATTCAGTTTGTTCCTACGTATGACAAAGTTAGCCTAGGTACTCAACTACGAAATCAGCAATATAATACTGTACTGTAATAGGTTTATCATACTTTTTACACAAATAATACATAAAAAATGAACAAACACAAAACATAAAGAAAACATTTTTAATCTTACAGTACAGGACCTTGAAAAGTACAGTGGTACAGTACAACAGCTGTCATACAGGGGCTGTCATTGAGTGAACAGGCAAGAAATAAAGATACTGTAGTACTGTACTTTATACAGTACTGTAAAGTACACAAAAGCAACAACCACTTGCAGAGGATGCACACACATGATAATATATGCCAGACATGTGAACTAACTTATGTGATTGGACATGCAAATGCACGTTTGCTTCTTTGAAAGTTCGCAAGTTGAGGGTTTGTATGTAGGGGACTTACTGTACCTTATTATTTTCTGAGTACAGGTCTTTTGTCTCCTTAGGTAGGTTTAATTCTAGGGTATTTTATTCTTTTTGATGTGATGGTAAATGGGATTGTTTCCTTAATTTCACTTGCTGATCTTTTGTTGTTAGTGAATAGGAATGCTAGAAATTTCCATGTATTAATTTTGTATCCTGCAGCTTTACTGAATTCATTGATGAGCTCAAGTAGTTTTCTGGTGGCATCTTTAGGATTCTATGTACAGTATCACATCATCTGCAAACAGTGACAGTTTTACTTCATCTTTTCCAATTTGGATTCCTTTTATTTCTTTTTTTAAAAATAAATTTATTTATTTAATTTGTTTATTTTTGGCTGCGTTGGGTCTTCATTGCCATGCGCGGGCTTTCTCTAGTTGAAGCGAGTGGGGTCTGCTCTTTGTTGCAGTGCGTGAGCTTCTCATTGCAGTGGCTTCTCTTGTTGCAGACACAGGTTCTAGGCCCATGGGCTTCAGTAGCTGTGGCATGTGGGCTCAGTAGTTGTGGCTTATGGGCTCTAGAGCGCAGGCTTAGTAGTTGTGGTGCACAGGCTTAGTTGCTCTGCAACATGTGGGATCTTCCTGGACCAGGGATCGAACCCGTGCCCCCTGTATTGGCAGGCGGATTGTTAACCACTGCACCACTAGGGAAATACCTCCTTTTATTTTATTTTCTTCTTTGATTGCCGTGGCTAGGACTTCCAAAACTATATTGAATAAAAGTGGAGAGAGTGGATATCCTTGTCTTATTCCTGATCTTAGGGGAAATGTTTTCAGTATTTCACCATTGAGAATGATATTTGCTGTGGGTTTGTCATATATGTCCTTTATTGTGTTGAGGTTTGTTCCCTCTATGCCCACTTTCTGGAGAGTGTTTTTGTTTTTTTTGATCATAAATGGATGTTAAATTTTGTCAAGCTTTTTCTGCATCTATTGAGATCATCATATGGTTTTTATTCTTCAGTTTGTTAATGTGGTATATCACATTGATTGATTTGTGTATATTGAGGAATCCTTGCATTCTAGGGATAAATCCCACTTGGTCATGGTGTATGATCCTTTTAATGTACTGTTGGATTCTGTTTGCTAGTATTTGTTGCGGATTTTTGCATCTATATTCATCAGTGATGTTGGCCTATAATTTTCTTTTTTTGTGATATCTTTGTCTTATTTGGTATCAGGTTGATGGTGGTCTCATAGAATGAGCTTGGGAGTTTTCCTTCCTCTGCAGTTTTTTTGGAACAGTTTCAGAAAGGTAGGTGTTAACTCTTCTCTAAATGTTTGATAGAATTCACCTGTGAAGCCATCTTGTCCTGGACTTTTGTTTGTTGGAAGTTGTGTAATCACAATTTCAATTTTAGTGCTTGTAATTGGTCTGTTCATATTTTCTACTTCTTCCTGGTTCTGTCTTGGAAGATTTTATCTTTCTAAGAATTTGTCCATTTCTCCCAGGTTGTCCATTTTATTGGAATAGAATTGCTTGTAGTACTCTCTTATGATGCTTCATTTTTCTGTGGTGTCAATTGTAACTTCTCCTTTTTCATTTCTAATTTTCTTGAAGAGTATGGCTAAAGGTTTAACAATTTTGTTTACCTTCTCAAAGAACCAGCTTTTAGTTTCATTGATCTCTGCTGTTATTTTCTTCGTCTCTACTTCATTTATTTCAGCTCTGATCTTTATGATTTCTTTCCTTCTACTAACCTTGGGTTTTGCTTGTTCTTCTTTCTCTAGTTGCTTTACATGTAAGGTTAGGTTGTTTGTTTTAGATTTTTCTTGTTTCCTGAGGTAAGATTGTATTGCTGTAAACGTCCCTCTTAGAAAAGCTTTTGCTGTGTCCCATTGGTTTTGGAATGTCATGTTTTCATTTTCCTTTGTCTCTAGATATTTTTTGATTTCCTCTTTGATTTCTTCAGTGATACATTGGTTATTTAATAGCATATTGTTTAGTCTCCATGTGTTCGTGTGTTTTACAGTTTTTTTTTTTTCCTGTAGTTGATTTCTAATCTCATAGCGTTGTGGTCCAAGAAGATGCTTGATATGATTTCAGTTTCCTTAAATTTACCGAGGCTTGATTTGTGGCCCAGGATGTGATCTATCCTGAAGAATGTTCTGTATGCACTTGACAAGAAAGTGTATTTGGCTGCTCTTAGGTAGAATGTCCTAAAAATATCAGTTAAGTCAGTCTGGTCTAATGTATCATTTGAGGCTTGTGTTTCCTTATTAATTTTCCGTCTGCATTATCTGTCCCTTGGTGTAAGTGGGGTGTTAAAGTCCCCCACTATTATTGTGTTACTGTCGATTCCCCCTTTTATGGCTGTTAGCATTTGTCTCGTGTATTGAGGTGCTCCTATGTTGGGTGCATAAATATTTATAATTGTTATATCTTCTTCTAGGGTTGATCCCTTGATCATTATGTAGTGTCCTTCCTTGTCACTTGTAACAGTCTTTATTTATTTATTTATTTATTTATTTTGCTGTACGCGGGCCTCTAAGTGTTGTGGCCTCTCCCATTGCGGAGCACAGGCTCTGGATGCGCAGGCTCAGCGGCCATGGCTCACGGGCCCAGCCACTCTGTGGCATGTGGGATCTTCCCGGACCGGGGCACGAACCCGTGTCCCCTGCATCGGCAGGTGGACTCTCAACCACTGCACCACCAGGGAAGCCCCAGTCTTTATTTTAAAGTCTATTTTGTCTGATATGACTATTCCAACTCCAGCTTTCTTTTGATTTCCATTTGCATGGAATATCTTTTTCCTTCCCCTCACTTTCACTCTGTATGTGTCCCTAGATCTGAAGTGGGTCTCTTGTAGACAGCGTATATACAGGTCTGGTTTCTGTATCCATTCAGCCAGTCTTTGTCTTTTGGTTAGAGCATTTAATCCATTTACCTTTAAGGTAATTATTGATATGTGTGTTCCTGTTGCCATTTTTTTAATTGCTTAGGCTTTGTTTTTGTAGGTCTTTTTTCTTCCCTTCCTCTTTCGTTCTCTTCTCTTGTGTTTGATGACCATCTTTAGTGTTGTTTTGGGGTTACTTTTTCTTTTTTGTGTGTGTCTATTATAGTTTCTTGGTTTGCATTTCCCATGAGGTTTTGATGTAGCAGTGTATCTGTATACAAGATTGTTTTAAGTTGCTGGTCTCTTAATTTTGAATACAATTCCTATTTCCAGCATTTATTCTCTCCTTTTCTCACGATTGCTGGTTTTGAGATCACATTTGTGTGTGGATGTTTTCCTGCTTTTACTGTATGTTTACCTTTACCAGTGAGCTTTCCCATTTGTGATTTTCTTTTTGTAGTTGTGGCCTCTTTTTCTTTCCCCCTTGCCTTGAGAAGTTCCTTTAGCATTTGTTTTGAAGCTGGTATGGTGGTGCTGAATTTTCTTAGCTTTTTCTTGTCTGTAAAGCAAGATTTCTCCCTTGAATATGAATGAGAGCCTTTCTGGGTAGAGTATTCTTGGTTGTAGGTTTTTCGCTTTCATCACTTGAAATATATTGTGTGCTACTCTCTTTTGGTCTGCAGAGATTATGCTGAAAGAATCAGCTGATTACCTTATGGGGATTCCCTTATATGTTATTTATTGCTTCTCCCTTGTTGCTTTTAATATTTTTTCCTTGTATTTAACATTTGTTAGTGATTACCATGTGTCTCAGTGTGTTCTTCCTTGGATTTATCTTGTATGGGATTCTTTGCGCTTCTTGGACTTGGGTGACTATTTCCTTTCCCATGTCAGGGGAGTTTCCTACTATAATCTCTTCAAATATTTTCTCAGGCCTTTTCTCTTTCTCTTCTTCTTCCAGGCCCCCTATAATTAGAATTTTGGTGCATTTAATGTTGTCCTAGATGTCTCTGAGACTGTCCTAATTTTTTTTTTCATTCTTTTCTCTTTATTCTGTTCCATGACAGTGATTTCCACCATTCTGTCTTGCAGTTCAGTTAACCGTTCCTCTGCCTCAGTTATTCTGCTGTTGATTCCTTCTAGTGTATTTTTCATTTCAGTTATTTTATTGTTCATCTTTGTTTGTTCTTTAGCAATTCTAGGTCTTTATTAAACATTTCTTCTATCTTCTTGATCTGAGCCTCCATTCTTTTTCTGAGATTTTGAATCATCTTTCCTATAATTACTCTGAATTCTTTTTCAGGTAGATTGCCTATCTCCTCTTCATTTGGCTGTTCTTGTAGGTTTTTATCTTTCTCCTTCTTGTGCAACATATTTCTCTGTCATCTCATTTTGTCTAACTTACAGTGTTTGTGGTCTCTTTTCTGCAGGCTGCAGGATCATAGTTCCTCTTGCTTCTGTTGTCTGCCCCTTGGTGGGTGAGGTTGGTTCAGTGGCTTGTGCATGCTTCCTGTTGGGAGGTACTGGTGTCTGCACTCTGGTGGGTAGAACTGGGTCTTGTCCCTCTAGTGGGCAGGAACGTGTTAGGGGGTGTGTTTTGGGGGTGTCTTTGAGGTTAGTATGACTTTAGGCAGACTTTCTGCTGTTGAGTGGGGCTGTGTTCCTGTTTTGCTGGTTTGGCCTGAGGCATTCCAGCACTGGAGCCTGCAGGCTGTTGAATGGGGCTGGGTCTTGGTGCCAAAGTGTTAACCTTCAGGAGAGCTCACACGAAGTAATATTCCCTGGGGCCTCCGCTATCCATCCCCTCACCCCCACAGTGAGCTACAGCCAACCCCCACCTCTCCAGGAGACATATAAAGACCCCTAGGTAGATCTAGCCCAGGTTCTTATGGACGTACTGTTTTGTGCTGAGTCACAGTGGAGGTGAGGCCTTGTGTGCATCCTCCAGGAGTGGAGTCTCTGTTCCCCCAGCCCTATGGAGCTCCTGCACTCAAGCCCCACTGGCTTTCAAGGCTAAATGCTCTGGAGGTTCTTCCTCCTGATGTCGTATCCTCAGACTGTCTTGGAGGGTTATTTTTATGGGGGAATGTCCCTGTGTAGGCTGCGTGGGTTTATTTTTAAATTTTTATATATTTTTTTGGTGTGAAGGCTTTTTTTAGTATGGATGACTGCCACCTTTTTCCTCAGTGTATGTTGGCTGTTATCCCTTTGATAGGGGGTTTGACTGTTGTTTTAGTGACCAGAGCCTGCCCTTGATATTGAGCAGGGCCTCCTTTTTGCTCTGTGGTTGTCACTGCCCTGTCAGGGCCAGGTCTGTTCCCTAGTTGTTTGAGTAGAAGCCCCCAGATCTGTTTGTTAGCTGTGTTTCTGATATGCAGTGCAAAGATGGCAGGATTGGAGCATTGCCTCTGGGAGGGAAGCCATGAGTATTCCCCCTCTGGAGGTTTTCACCCATGAGTATGCTCTGTTGTGTCCCCTTTCACCAATTGTGCAGGCTCCCAAAGTACACTATTGTTGGCACTGCTCTTGGTCCCACCTTAACCATGGATATGCAGTCAGTTGGTCCTGGTGATTCTCAGGCGTTTTCACCAGGCCACTGGCTCAGATCCACGGAGGTCAGGTCCCAGGACTGCACTAATTGTGTACCTGGATCTCCTCTGAGAGCTGTGGAGCAGCTCAGACTCTGGCCTGGCCCAACCCCTGAGTCTACGTGCCCACAGAGCCCACAGCTTCTAAAGCCAGACCAGTCTCAGCTGCAGGAGCACTTTTGTCCATTCAGTTGTTCCACAGGCTCTGAATTTAGGAAGCCATCAGCAGAGATGTAACTCCATGGTTCGTGCAGCTGCGAGGAGAGATTTCAGTTCCTCTTCCTTAGTCACACAGCCCCTGGGGCTCAGCTGTGGTTTCAGCCCCACCTCTGCGTGTGGGCCACCCAGCGACATCTGCACCTGAGGCTTCCGGAGCACACAAGCCTGTCAGGTGGGAGGATGGGGGTGCAGCGATCAGGGTGCATGGGCTCCCCAGGCAAGAGGGTGCCAGGTTGGCTATCAGGATGTGTGAGCCCATCAGGCAGGAGGAAGGTGAGGTGGTGATCAGGGCAAGCGGACCGCCTAGGTGGGGAGGGGGCAGAGGAGGTGATGGCTAGGGGTGCCCAAGCTACTCCAGCAGGAGCCCTCCCTGGTGCCTGGGGAGGCAGGGGCTGGTGAGTGAGGAGGGAGGCTGCAATGGCAGCCCTGCCCCTTGTGCATCACTAAACAGTGGCGCTTTGCTTCTATGGCGCTACAGGCTCTCTCCACAAGTATTCCCGGTTGCAGAACTCCTAACTCCCATCCCCTCAGGATGTCTCCTCACAGCCAGTAGCAACCCCCTCCCCAGGTCTGCTCTCCAAACCCTACGTTCCAGCCCCCAGCCCCCATGTGCACCGACAGACACTCGTCTCGGACTGGGGCACACAGGGCTATGTCACAGACCATTTGTGTAGGTCTCAGTCTGTCCTGCCTGCCGCAGACTGATCGCTGCATTCTCCTCTGAGCCCCCAGAGCTCCCCTTCTGTCCCAGCTGATCGCCCCGTCGGTGAGGGGGCTTCCCCGCAGCTGTGTGGGTTCCATCTTACTTCCTCTCCTCCTGCTTTCCCCTTCCTCTTTCTTTCATCCTACCTGGTTCTGTGGGGATCTTTCTTGTCCTTTTCGGTGTCTGAGGCCGTCTGCCAGTGTTCAGCCAGTGCTGTGCGAGAACTGCCGCATTGGTTGGTGTGTTCTTGGCGCCTGTGTGGGGTGAGGCGAGTTCCGCGTCCTTCTCCGCCTCTGCCATCTTGACGCTTCCTTCCTGTGTAATTTAAACAGTCACCACTTGATGCGTCGCTAACTGGACCACAGTGTGTGTGCATGTGTGTGCACGCATATACACAACTTTAAATTTTCCACTATTGCTTATGAAAGCTAACTCTAGAGGGGGGACCAGTAGAGGGGAACAGCCATCTGTAACACAGGAACAATTTGAATAAATATTTACTACACATTAATAACCTTAAGTTCAATACAGAACTTAGTATCCATCAGTTTAGCTTTTCTTTTGACATTTGAACTATTGCATCTGTGAAATAGTCATAGAAATTTTCTTCAAGTTCAGGAATTTAAAATGCTCCACCATCCCAAGCATCAATTCAGCACTTCACAATGACTTATTTTGTTCCTAACATTTTACTGACCTTGAGTTTACTACTGAAGATAAAAAGGGTAAATAAAGTGTAATTGAATAACATGAATAAGGCGGAGACGTAAATAATGAATAGCCTTTAGCCAGTGAGGGAGAAAGACAGGGGAAACAACATGATGAGGGCAGCAAGCAGTTTATCCTAGAAGTGTTATGAGGTCCTAATATAGAAGGTAAGGAGGCATTAGAGATTAAGTTTGTAGGGTAAGCAGCTATGAGAACATGGAAGGATTTTTTATGCCTTACAAAAAACACCTTGGACCTTCTCCTGTATGCAATACAGAGATACAGAAAAAATTAAGTCTCAAATCTATATAGACAGATTTATTTTAGTCAGATCATGCTGGCAGATTTTCCAAATTTGAAGAGTTTCAAAAAGGAAACAAGGACACCAGTTGTTTCCGTGAAGAGCAATAAAGTTTTGATATAGTGTTGAAAGGGGGAAGAATATAGAAAATCATTCACCAACCTGAACCCCACCTATTGGTCCAGCATGGAGATCTGTCCATCAGATATGATGAAAGTACAAGGGTGTAAGGAAACTAAGATTGTAGGTGTTTTTCTTCTTCAGGACCCCTGATCACCATATACTCTGTATATAACATCTACATGAAACTCATAATTTCCCAGGCCCGCCACGGAATTTAGAATGCTACTGCTAATGTGCCTCTTTCTGCTGAGAATACCTTCTTGCTACCACACACTTTTTAGCTACACCTTCATCTGCTTGTCAAGCTTATATTCATCCTTCAATCTTACTTTGGGTCTTTAACATTTACCTCTTATGGTAGGCCTGCTTTGTCACTCCAGTGTAATTAATCCATTGTCCTACAGTGATATATTAGTCTGACATTGTATACAAAGTTGAATAGGTAACCAATAAATGTTGTTGAAGTTGAGTTACCAACTTTCCCAATTTATATTAATTATATATGAGTGAAAGCATGAATTGAGAAGGAAGCCTGGTTACATGTAATTTTGTTACTGTCTTAGCCTGACTGGTCTATACCTGAAAATTTATCCCCCCCAAATTTTTTTTTTAAAAAGAAGAGTTGTGTTTTTGTTTCACAAGGGGAAGAATATCTTTGAGAGCCCTCATCATTTTGACAAGTGATAGGTCACAAGAAAGCATTTAAGACATTTATAGAAACAGCATCTTCACCAAAATGATACTTAAAGAAACCAGTAGTACCCAAACTAGAACAACAACAGCATTTTAACTATGCTTGTTACCATTTATTCTACGTTAATAGGAAGCTAATACCTATGTAAAGTATCATTATGCCAACTTTATACAAAGTAAGAGGCACAATGTGACAAAGACTTGTTCACCTACATTTCTTTTATTGCTCTTCCTTTAATATTATAACTCCTGGTTTCTAGCTGAGGACAAATCCCCATTCCCGACCCTAGTTAGGCTCTTCCCAGCCTACCTAGTTATAGTTTTGACTAAGCGATGAAATTCTGACCAACGCGATGTGAGCAGACATGAGTGTTTTCCAGCCCTGCCCTTCAAATATATGCATTTTGAGTGTCTTCTGTGTTTCTTTTTCCTGCTGGCTGGCAAAGTGAGAGGTGAATGGATGCAGAGATAAAATCAACATACAGAAGATGGCAGTCATTTTGCCAGTCCTGGAATGTTTACCTCAGGACTGCTACATGAGAGAAAACTGAATCTAGCTGGTTTCAACTCCTATGTTTATGGATCTCAGTGTTACAAAAGCTTTTTATAAATCAATACCAACAAAACAGAGAAAATTGTTGTAAAGGAACACTCTCTTTCCACATGCATTGCAGCTATTCAGAGCGTAGTCACATGATCAGAAATTTTGGCTGCCAGTCTAATGCTTAGGCTACTAAAAACACAGTATTTCTACAGTGAAGTTCTAGTTTAAAAAAATGCATCTATTCTTTCAGTGGATACTCATTAAATAACTTATGTATTATTTACTGTGCCAATCAAGCAATTATAGGGAGTATGCTTCTACTTTAACAAATTAAGTTAGTTTGGAATTATATTGTACAAATTGATTTGGGGGGAGGGATTGTTTTTCTGTTAACGATCATTGCCTAGTATATTTTGGACCCGGTATCTGAGAGACAAAATGATGTAAAAATGTGTCATTGAGAAGGACCTGTCTCATTCAGCCTTTTGTATCATATCCTCTTGCTTCTCCTAATTAGTGGAATATTTTATACGTGTGTGTGTGTGTGTGTGTGTGTGTGTGTGTGTGTGTATTGTTGTTTGTTTATAGATGTTATTGAAAGAATAGAACTCAGAGCATGTGGGGAAGAATGAGTGGGTTAAGGGAGTTAAGAATGGATAAGAGCTTAACAGAATTTAACAGGCAGGATTCATGGATTGGCAGCCATATCATCACTCCCAGACACACTCAATTTGAAGTTATCAACACTGGCTGAAGGTAGGAAATTGTAAAATTAGATGACATGAAATAAAAATCTTCTAATCTTGGAAGTGCTTTTCATTTAACAAAATTAATCTTCTTTTTAATAAAATTTTACATCAAAAAGTTATTTTCATATATCAGGTCAAAGAGGGTAGCTAAAATTTAACAAGCTATCATAATTCTAATAGAATATGAATAGTTAGGAATGTTGTTACCAGTCTTGGCTTCAAATAATAGCTTCTAAATACAATTTTATACATATATTTAAAATTAATAAACTTATATTGAGCTATATTTAAGGCATTGTAGGGAGAGAGAAAGTTGAAAAGACATGCCTCTCTTCTGCTGTGGATGGCAAATGATTGGAAGAAAGTAACAAGTATACAAACTTGACAAACTGATGAGTGCTGTTGTTTAATGGAAAAAATGATCTTTCCTTTAATTGACAAGTTAGACTTATCAGCATTACATTCTCAGAGGAATATATGAATTTCCTTAACAGAGAAATTAAAAACTAAAATCTAGACTACATTTTTCTAAGATACAGTAGGTCTCCTAACAATATTTTTCAGAAGAAATCACAGCACAGTGAATTTAGAAATAAAATATGTACAGTCTACTAGAACATTGAGAGCCAGCCTAGGGAAATTTAAAAGTTTTCTTTTAATAGAATAAATGCTTAAGGTTAAAATCAAAATAGTTATTTTAAAGCAAGTTTGAGGAAATTCTGGAAATACATCACTGCACAACTAGGTTGATCATAAAAAATACCATTTTTAACATGCTCAGATGCACCTTAAAATGACTCAGTGGGTTGCAGAACCTAACACGTTTTCTTCCCAATTATTTTTGAAGGATTCTTGACAGATGTTTTCTTTAAGATAGAATGACAGACTGTCGTTTTTTATTTTGTTTCTATGAGACTCCTATTTTTATCCTGTCATAAGAGGCAAATGGTGGGTCTTTGATTTGGGTAAGTTTTGTAACAGAGGCTCAATTTGCACAATTTAGGATACAGCTTTCTTTAATCTGTCAAGGAGTGCGGGTTCCATGCTATTTCTATAAAAGATGTAGATTTAGTTATGTATGTTAATGAATTCTATCTTGACAGTTTTAGAATGGTGTCAACCATTGCTGGAGCAGAAACTGTATATGATTTTGAAAGCCTTAGAAAACTGCTCAAGTATTATAAAAATTTTCCACCAAAATATTTTTGTCATGTAATGTTAAAATTTAACTATGAATAAAAATTAACAAACAAGTTAGATCAAATACTGCTGCTGTATGAAAATGGGCATGTTATGTTAGAGTATCTTTAGATTTGATATGTAAAAGGTTGTTCTTCAATACTAAAAATATTATTCAAATGGTAACATAAAATACTCTTTTATAGTTTTGGAAACAGTTAATAAAATTTTGAAAATATGTATTCTAAACAGACATCTTATAGCTCTGCTTATAAAACATCCATTTTTGTCTGAATGTTTAAACTGACTAATGTCTGTCTAAATTACATAAGGCATATGTTAAAATTATTAATTTGTTGAATTGCACACTGAATACGTCAAACCATTTGATTCTTTTAAATTCCTTTCAGTAGTTATCTAAAACACAGTATTGTCTTTTTGAAGTTGTAGTCATTTATTTTCTAATAAGTTTTATTCTTAACACTGATTTTTTACTTATTCTGATGAAAATTGTTGTTCAAGGTCCCTTCACTGCCTGGACTACTAAGCACATTCACTTCTGACAGATCATTTAAATGCCTTGCAAAATCTGATATGGTGGGCAGGAAAAAAACCAAAACAAAAAACTGTTGAGGAGAAGTTCTTTCAACATGGTACTTAACTTTGATAGTCATTATAGCACTTGTTCATTCATTCAAACAAACAAAAAACATGGAGAACTTAGATGAGACTGTGACATTTCCTACATCTTGCTAGTTATTGATTTGCCAAAATTAAAGTTAAGCCAGACCTCATATGTACTAAATATACATACTCTCCCAGTATTTACCTAAATAAAGTAACTTATTCTGAAGGAAAAATGCTATTGAATATTTCTTTTAAAATATGTGGTTGAATTTCAGTTACTGCTGCTCACTCCCTCAGGCAATACCAAGGAGACATTATTAAAGGTAATGATTATTAAATGATAACTATATTGATGCTAAAGCCCTGAACAATGGGTAATTTCAGTCTTGAATACAAAACCCATGTTTCTCTGACTGAGCTTCACCCAACCAGATATTCCTTCATGTAACAGCTAGAAGAGAATGGCCAGCAATTAACGGATGTCACTGTTCTGATGCACTACCTTCTGGCAGAAGATAAAGACATGACTATTTGGAAAGTGATGCAGATGGCGGTGATAATGATAAAGATTAAATTTTTTCACATATTTATCTTGTGGGCACACAAAATAGCATCATAAACAAATCTTTTGAAAATTTAAGCATTTATAGCTTATCTAATAGGTTTCAAACCTTGTAGAAAATAGAAACTTGACTACATGTTGACAAAAGGAAATAAATGGCTGTTGAGGACTTGAGGCTGAGCTGTCAGGGTCCCAGTTGATTTTTAATTTATTTTCTACAATAAGGTTTTGTTTTAATTCACCACAAATATGAATATTTTAACAAATAGAGTAGCATCTCAAAAGTGAATTTACCAGACATAAAGTTCTTTTAAAAGTAATCTCATATGTATGAATAGTTTTTAAAATGCTGAAATATACTGATATTATCTATAGACTATGCTTTTTCAATTGAGGCATTAGTTCTTCTGCACTCCCCTTCCTATCGTCTGTCCTCTCCCTGTTGCTAGATGCACAAGTGCACAATAATTTTTATACTACTATGACTACGTGAACATCGTGCAGAGTTAAATCCAGTTACATGGATTACAACTCTTCTGCAAAACATTGGTTTTTTTCCTGGATTTAATCATTGCCACAATTGTTATTTGCTTAGTTTTCTAATTATTCCAAGTGTTTCTGCAGATGCATAACATACTGATCACTAATTTTTCGAAATGCTCAAACATCTTCTCAGGCACTCAAATGTTCTATCAATTTTTCTTCAAAATTCTCTCTCTCATCCAAAAACAGCAGATTACACTTTCTTCTCAAGTGTGCATGGAACATTTTCCAGGATCGATCACATCTTGGGTCACAAATCACGCCTCAGTAAATTTAAGAAAATTGAAATCATATCAAGCATCTTTTCTGGCCACAACTCTTTGAGATTAGAAATGAGTTACAGGGAAAAAAATGTAAAAAACACAAACACATGGAGGCTAAACAATACGTTACTAAATAACCAAGAGATCACTGAAGAAATCAAAGAGGAAATCAAAAAATACCTAGAGACAAATGACAATGAAAACACGATGATCCAAAACCTACGGGACGCAGCAAAAGCAGTTCTAAGAGGGAAGTTTATAGCTATACAAGCCTACCTCAAGAAACAAGAAAAATCTCAAATAAACTATCTAACCTTATACCTAAAGAACTAGAGAAAGAAGAACAAACACAACCCAAAGATAGCAGAAGGAAAGAAATCATAAAGATCAGAACAGAAATAAATGAACTAGAAACAAAGAAAACAATAGCAAAGATCAATAAAACTAAAAGCTGGTTCTTTGAGAAGATAAACAAAATTGAAAAACCAATAGGCAGACTCATCAAGAAAGAGAGAGAGAGGACTCAAATCAATAAATTTAGAAAAGAAAAAGAAGTTACGACAGACACCACAGAAATACAAAGCATCCTAAGAGACTACTACAAGCAACTCTATGTCAATAAAATGGACAACCTGGAAGAAAAGGACAAATTCTTACAAAGGTATTACCTTCCAAGAATGAACCAGGAAGAAATACAAAATATGAACAGACCAGTCACAAGCACTGAAATTGAAACTGTGATTTAAAATATTCCAACAAACAAAAGTCCAGGACCAGATGGCTTCACAGGTGAATTCTGTCAAACATTTAGAGAAGAGCTAACACCCATCCTTCTCACACTCTTCCAAAAACTTTGAGAGGAAGGAACACTCCCAAACTCATTCTCTGAGGCCACCATCACCCTGATACCAAAACCAAACAAAGATACTACAAAAAGGAAAATTACAAACCAATGTCACTGATGAATATAGATGCAAAAGTCCTCAACAAAATGCTAGCAAACAGAATCCAACAACACATTAAAAGGATCATACACCATGATCAAGTGGGATTTATCCTAAGGATGCAAGGATTCTTCAATATACGCAAATCAATCAATGTGATACACCATATTAACAAACTGAAGAATAAAAACCATATGATCATCTCAATAGGTACAGAAAATGCTTTTGACAAAATTCATCACCCATTTATGATAAAAACTCTCCAGAAAGTTGGCATAGAGGGAACCTACCTCAACATAATAAAGGCCATATACGACAAACCCACAGCAAACATCATTCTCAGTGGTGAAAAACTGAGAGCATTTCCTCTAAGATCAGGAACAAGGCAAGGATGTCCACTCTCCCCACTATTATTCAACATAGATTTGGAAGTCCTAGCCACGGCAATCAGAGAAGAAAAGGAAATAAAAGGAATCCCAATTGGAAAAGAAGTAAAACTGTCACTGTTTGCAGATGACATGAGACACAGAGAATCCTAAAGATGCTACCAGAAAACTACTAGAGCTAATCAATGAACTTGGTAAAGTAGCAGGATACAAAATTAACGCACAGAAATCTCTTGCATTCCTATACACTAATGATGAAAAATCTGAAAGAGAAATTAAGGAAACACTCCCATTTACCATTGCAACAGAAAGAATAAAATACCTAGGAATAAACCTACCTAGGGAGACAAAAGAGCTGTATGCAGAAAACTATAAGACACTGATGAAAGAGGTTAAAGATGATACAAACAGATGGAGAGATATACCATGTTCTTGGTTTGGAAGAATCAACATTCTGAAAATGACTATATTACCCAAAACAATCTGTAGATTCAGTGCAATCCCTATCAAACTACCAATGGCATTTTTCACAGAACTAGAACAAAGAGTTTCACAATTTGTATGGGAACACAAAAGACCCCGAACAGCCAAAGCAATCTTGAGAAAGAAAAACGGAGCTGGAGGAATCAGGCTCCTGGACTTCAGACTATACTACAAAGCTACAGTAATCAAGACAGTATGGAACTGGCACAAAAACAGAAATATAGATCAATGTCACAGGATAGAAAGCCCAGAGAGAAACCCACACACATATGGTCACCTTATTTTTGATAAAGGAGGCAAGAATATACAATGGAGAAAAGACAACTTCTTCAATAAGTGGTGCTGGGAAAAATGGACAGCTACATGTAAAAGAATGAAATTAGAACACTTCCTAATACTATACACAAAAATAAACTCAAAATGGATTAAAGACCTAAATGTAAGGCCAGACACTATAAAACTCTTAGAGAAAAGCATAGGCAGAACACTCTATGACATAAATCACAGCATGGTCCTTTTTGTCCCACCTCCTAGAGGAATGGAAATAAAAACAAAAATAAACCAATGGGACCTTCTGAAACTTAATAGCTTTTGCACAGCAAAGTTAACCATAAACAAGATGAAAAGACATCCCTCAGAATGGGAGAAAATATTAGCAAATGAAGCAAATGACAAAAGATTTATCTCCAAAATTTACAAGCAGTTCATGCAGCTCAATATCAAAAAAATGAACAATCCAATCGAAAATTGGGCAGAAGACCTAAACAGACATTTCTCCAAAGAAGATATACAGATTGCCAACAAACACATGAAAAGATGCTCAACATCACTAATCATTAGAGGAATGCAAATCAAAACTACAATGAAGTGTCACCTCACACCAGTCAGAATGGCCATCATCAAAAAATCTACAAACAATAAATGCTGGAGAGGGTGTGGAGAAAAGGGGACCCTCTTGCACTGTTGGTGGGAATGTAAATTGATACAGCCACTATGGGGAACAGCATGGAGGTTCCTTAAAAAACTAAAAGTAGAACTGCCGTATGGCCCAGCAATCCCACTACTGGGCTTATACCCTGAGAAAACCATAATTCAAAAAGAGTCAAGTACCACAATATTCATTGCAGCTTTATTTACAATAACCAGGACAGGGAAGCAATCTAAGTGTCCATGGACAGATGAATGGATAAAGAAGACGTGGCACATATATACAATGGAATATTACTCAGCCATAAAAAGAAACGAAACTGAGTTATTTGTAGAGAGGTGGATTGACCTAGAGTCTGTCATACAGAGTGAAGTTAGTCAGAAAGAGAAAAACAAATACTGTATACTAACACATATATATGGAATCTAAAAAAAAAAAAAAAAAGTTCTGAAGAACCTAGGGGCAGGACAGGAATAAATACGCAGGTGTAGAGAATGGACTTGAGGACACAGGGAGGGGAAAGGGTAAGCTGGGATGAAGTGAGAGAGTGGCATGGTCATATACACACTACCATATGTAAAAATAGATAGCTAGTGGCAAGCAGCCGCTTAGCACAGGTAGATCAGCTCGGTGCTTTGTGACCAGTTAGAGGAGTGGGATAGGGAGGGTGGGAGGGAGACAAAAGAGGGAGGGGATATGGGGATATATGTATACATATAGCTGATTCACTTTGTTATACAGTGGAAACTAACACAATATTGTAAAACAAATATACTCCAATACAGATGTTAAAAGAAAAAAGAAATACCCCGTTTCTGATGCCTGTTATTTGTCTGCTTGTCCTTGTTGCAAAACCTCTCAGTAGAGTTATACATATCCATTATTTCTACTGTGACATATCTGTATTAATCTACTGTCATCCCTGAATACATCTTTGTCATGGTTACTAATCCCCAATACTGACAAAATCTAAGACTAGTTCTGAGTCCTCATTTTACTGACAGCAGGATAGCATTTAAGTTGTTCAGTTTCTCTTTCATGAAATCTCTTTTTCTTTATTGGCTGCATCACTTTTGTATATGGAAAGGAAACTAGTCAAGCTATCTATCCATCCATCTCACTAGATGATGGGCAGGAATGAAACAGAGACACATTTATTTAGAAGGTCACTGTGGAGTCAGTGGTGGTGCATAAAACACACACCGTCTTGGATATGCTGGCACATCTTGCTGGTGTGAAGCAGCAGCTGTGCTGCAGTCCCGCTTCCACCCAAGATTCCGTTCCAAGATGGCAGGGAATGCCATCTTCCAGCTTCTCTAACTCCTGGGTCAGTTGCCTTCACCCTCCAGTGGCTTCCGTTACAGCCCTAATGGCCACCATGACCTTTACCACTCCAAGTGGTATTGTTCCTATTGCCTCTGATTGTGTAACTTATCCGACTTTAACTTTTTCACTCCATCCAAGTCATACTGATTTTTCTTTTCCTCAGCTGAGGAAATTTCCACCTGCTATTCCTTCTGCCTAGATTGATGTCTCAGATCTCTAAATGGCTCCATTATTTCACTCATTACGTTTAAAGTTTTGCTCCAAATGAAGCCATTTCTCTGATATTTCTACCTAAAATAGACACCCACCCGTTTCTCTGTCATGGCATTCATTTACTACATGCACGCACACACACACACCATGCACACATATACACACAGGCAAATACACCTGTGTGTGGATTTATTCTCCACCCTCTTGATCTAGGGCAGGGATCAGCAAACTAAAGTACATTGGGCAAATTGCAGCAAAGCCTTTACATTTTTAAACTTTTTTTCAAATGGTTATAAAGGATGGAGGAAGAAGAGGAGGAGGAGAGAGAGAAATGTGACAGAGCCCTCATGTGGCTCACAAAGCCAAAGATATTTACAAGCTGTAGGCAGAGTTTGTCTACGTAGTTTGTGTATAAATTCCTTAATGTCAGTGACCAGGGGGCTTCCCTGGTGGCGCAGTGGTTGAGAGTCCGCCTGCCGATGCAGGGGATGCGGGTTCGTGCCCCGGTCCGGGAAGATCCCACGTGCCGCGGAGCGGCTGGGCCCGTGGGCCATGGCCGCTGAGCCCGCGCGTCCGGAGCCTGTGCTCCGCAGCGGGAGGGACCACAATGGTGAGAGGCCCGCGTACCGCAAAAAAAAAAAAAAAGACAGTGACCAGACCACACCTTCCACACAGGAGGGCTTGCCAGTTATTTATTGCCTAAGGAGATCATTCAGTTCTAAAAGTATTGAAAACAATTTCATATAGAGCATGAGACTTGTACTGAACATTCAGAAAGGCATATTGCTTATATAAGTTTAAAAATGCAAGACACTGTGGCATTTCATGGAATGAGAATAATGTGAAGTCACTGAAATATACAAAACACAGCACTTAGGAGGGTGTCCCAGTCACATTTTTGGTAGCCAAAAACACATTTTGTAAATTGGTATATATTTCTATGAAATATTCATGTAGTTTCATTTATCTCTTGCCTTCACTTAACTAAGTCTCTTTCCTTAGCCCAAAGCTTTCATCTGCCTGTGGTAGAGGTAGGGGCGGATATTTTGTAATTAATCTAGAAAAAATGTAAAAACTAACTGTAAATTAAAATTTAGATCCTGAGAGTAAAAATAGCATTCTGTAGCAAGTAAATAATTCTAAAAATAGAAACTATTAAAAGGCAGAATATATGTTGATTTTCTGTAGATATTATTTAAAATATTAATTTGGGAAGTAAATAAAAAAGAGGTCTGCCCTTTCTAGATTGAGGGATTGCTTTGGTAAATTAGGGAAACATAAAAAGGAAGATAGAGAGAGGGAGAAAAAAGGCTTAAAAGTGTTTTTCCTGCCCTCTGGGCCATCGGGTTCATGCAGTGAGGAAAAAGGACGTAATAGTCTAGACAGATCTGATGAGGTCGAAGTATATTTCTGGCAGAGATTCAGATGTTGACATTGCTTATAAAGGGTATGATAATGGTGTACAGCCAGTAGCTATAGCTAAACAGATATATCTGTAGCAATTTCTGAATCCCCATGGCCTGCATGTTAGCACAGATGGAAGTCCAAACATTGGTACTTGGGTACCTATATCAATTCTGGGGCTGTGGGCTCCAACAATGGGCACCCATGAATAACACCATATACACAGGTATGACCAGTCTCACAGGTCAGAGACCAGGCAAATTTAGCAACCAGTAGGAAAGATCAGTAAAGAGCCTTTGTTTTTGTTTTTTTAAAAATTTTTAGTATAATCTTTTATTTTACTTTTAATTTTTATTGGAGTATAGTTGATTTACAATGTTGTGCCATTTTCAGGTGTACAGAAAAGTGAATCAGTTACACGTATACATATATCCACTATTTTTTTTTTTTTTAGATTCTTTTCCCATATAGACCATTACAGAGTAAAGTTCCCTGTTCTATACAGCAGGTTCTTATTAGTTACCTATTTTATATAGTAATGTGTATATGTCAATCACAGTCTCCCAGTTTACCGCCCCCCTTCCCCTGGTAGCCATAAGTTTGTTTTCTACATCCATGACTCTACTTCTGTTTTGTAAATAACTTCGTTTCTACTCTATTTTTTAGATTCCACATATAAGTGATATCATATGATATTTGTCTTTCTCTGTCTGACTTATTTCACTCTATGACAATCTCTAGGTCCATCCATGTTGCTGTAAATGACATTATTTTGTTCTCTTTTATGGCTGGGTAATATTCCATTGTATATATGCACCACATCTTCTTTATCCATTCCTCTGTTGATGAACATGTAGGTTGCTTCCATGTCCTGGCTCTTGTAAATAGTGCTGCAGTGAACATTGGGGTGCATGTATCTTTTCTCATTATGGTTTACTCCAGGTATATGCCTAGGAGTGGGATTTCTGGTTAATGTGGTAGTTTCTATTTTTAGTTTTTTAAGGAACCTCCATACTGTTCTCCACAGTGTCTGTATCAATTTACATTCCCACCAACAGTGTAGGAGGCTTTCCTTTTCTCCGTACCCTCTCCAACATTTATTGTTTGTAGATTTTTTGATGATAGCCATTCTGGCTGGTGTGAGGTGACACCTCATTGTAGTTTTGATTTGCATTTCTCTAATAATTAGTGATGTTGAGCATCTTTTCATGTGCTTTTTGTCCATCTCTATGTCTTCTTTGGAGAAATGTCTATGTAGGTCTTCTGCCCAATTTTTAATTGGGTTATTTGTGGGGTTTTTTGAGCTGCATGAGCTCTTTGTATAGTTTCGAAATTAATCCCCTGGTTGCTTCATGTGCAAATATTTTCTCCTGTTCTGAGGGTTGTCTTTTTGTTTTGTTTATGGTTTCCTTTGCTGTACAAAAGCTTTTAGTTTATTGTTTTTTATTGTTGTTTTAAAACATTTTTATTGAACTATAGTTGATTCACAATATTGTGTTGTTTTCAGGTGTACAGCAAAGTGATTCATATAGAGAGAGAGAGTGAGATAGGTATAGATACATATAGATAGATACAGATATAGACATAGATTCTTTTGCAGATTCTTTTCTATTATAGGTTATTTTAAGAGACTGAATATAGGTCTTAAAAAATGCAATACAATCTAGAAACTATATTAAATGAATGCCTTAGCTCTGGCTGTGATAACAAAATACCATTGGCTGAGTAGCTTAAACAGCAGACAGTTATTTTTCACAGTTTTGGAGGCTGAGAAGTCCCAAATCAAGATGCCAGCAGATTCAGTTATTGGTGAGGGTCCTGTTTTTGTGTTGCAGGCAGCCACCACCACCTAAACATGTGCTCACAGGACCTCTTATTTCTACATGCATGGAGATTCTCTCTCTCTGTCTCTCTCTCTTCCTTTCCTTATAAGGACATTAATCCTGTTAAAGCCTATTATGAGGGACACACCCTCGTGACCATATCTAAATGTAATTATCTCCCAAAGGTCCCACTTCCAAATACCGAATACCCTGGGGCTTAGAGCTTCAGTATATGAATTTGGGGGGAACATAAATATTCCCTGCATAACAATGAAAATAGTTTAAATAATTCTGTGTTCTATTTACAATAGCCAGGACATGGAAACAACCTAAATGTCCATTGACAGATGAATGGATAAAGAAGATGTGGCACATATATACGATGGAATATTACTCAGCCATAAAAAGGAGCAAAACTGAGTTATTTGCAATGAGGTGGATGGACCTAGTCTGTCATACAGAGTGAAGTAAGTCAGAAAGAGAAAAACAAATACCGTATGCTAATGCACATATATGGAATCTAAAAAAATGGTACTGATGAACCCAGTGGCAAGGCACAAAGACACAGATGTAGAGAATGGACTTGAGGACACAAGGGGGGAAGGGGAAACTGGGGCAAAGTGAGAGAGTAGCATTGACATATATACACTACCAAATGTAAAACAGATAGCTAGTGTGAAGCTGCTGCATAGCACAGGGAGATCAGCTCGATGCTTTGTGACAACCTAGAGGGGTGGGATAGGGAGGGAGGGAGGGGATATGGGGATATATGTATACATATAGCTGATTCACTTTGTTGTACGGCAGAAACTAACACAACATGGTAAATCAATTTTACTCCAATAAAGATATTAAAAAAATAATAATACTATGTCAAATGTTCTAAAGGTCCCTACATCCCAATAAATAGAAGTTTTAAGGAAATACGGTTTATAAGTTTTAATAAAATATGATTTATAATTTTAAAATAAACTAGTGGAAGAGTATGGTACAATAAGGAAAACCTGAATTTTAGGGTTCATTCAGCTACTTAGTTTGTTTTTTAAAATATTGGCCCTAATACTCTATAACTGGGCAAGGTGCTGAGCATCTTTGATTTGAAATTTTCTCTATTTCTTCAGTTAAATAATAGCACTTTTCTCACAGACTTTTTTGAGAAGGTTAAATAACTTCTCTGCTCAGAAATTTCTCAGAACCTATTAGTTTCTCAATATTTGTTTAGCTCAGACAGCACAGCCCTGTGGAAAGTACAGCAAAACACTTTGGGGAACCTCTTATTCATGTCCAAGAATTGATAGACTTGACATCTTCTACTATATTTCTCATCTCTACAGTGGTAAAGTCAGATAACAAATAGATAACTGCCATAAAACTTGTTAGGTACACTAAAAATTTCTAAAATCAATTTCCTAAAGTTAGACTAAAGGGAGAAAATAAAAAACAACCATAATTCTGTAATTCTGATAAAAACCACTGTAATATTCAATATTTTTATATCTGCTTTCAGAAAGACACATTCTAGCATAAGGTATCTTTGCTACATATGTATGTTTTAATTTTCTTGAGTAAATACTTAGAAGATTCATGTAATGGGTGGATATTTACCATTATGAGAAATTGACCAATTAATTTCCAAATGGGTTATCCCATTTTCAGTTCCACAGCTGCACACACAAATTAACTCAGTCAGTCCTCCCCCAATTCCTTTGAGGTCAGTATTATCTTCAAAGTCATTTTTAATGACCACGTCTGACTTTGAACCGATCAAGTTTGGTCCCCCCGGATGACTCCTTAACCACTCCATCACACAACTTTTCAGCAAGCTCATTTTACTTCCATTCATCATAATTAATTCATTACATGTGACTGAGAATGTAACTTCTTGGCCATTATATGGAGCCTTTCATTTCCCCTGCCAGCATCTGCACTTGCATATAAACCACTCCTCTGCTACTCAGACTCCTGCTTTAATATTCAGTCATTTTTGTTTTTCAGTATAAGGGCAGACTAATCCAATTTCCTGGTCAAGAAGGGTCCCCTTTGCTGTTAAGCTTTTGATGCTTCTCTCTGAGTCTCTAATAGCCTCTGAGGTGATTCACATAGTCTCCTCACTTGAATAAGGAAAATAATTTTTCTCCTCTCAGTTTCCTACCTTTTACTGATTGGGCCACAAGTCTTGCAGTCTGACGTTCTCAAATTCCTAACTATTTTAGTTAGACAGTTTCTTCAAGTGTTCACTTCTTTGCTCTTCAGGATTATACTATATGCCCTGGCATGCATGGAAGAGGCTAAGAATAATTCAAGCAACACAAACTCTGACTAGGATATTGGACTTTTGCCACCATTTCTGAGTTAAATATATCCTGTCAACCACTCTCCCTTCTCCTGTAAACATACTTGGAAATGCCAAAATTGATCTTTCAAGCTAAAGTTAAATCCAAACAATGAATAAATTCAGGTTAGAAAAAGTCAAATATCTATCTGATACTGCACATCTTTAAGAAATAAGTTCAAGTTGTTTGCTTGAAACTTTCAGTTTTTCAATTGTATTGGCATTAAAGCCATGCTGACATGGTGTTGAATGTCCAAGGGTTAATATTGTGGCTCATTCTAGAAATACAATATCATCATCAAAGTGACAGCTCTGACTCCTAAAGGATAGATATCACATCGGTTATAAAATGTTGCTCTTTTTCAGTCACTAGACTAAAGAGAGTACCAAGGCTGTCAACAGCAGGCCTTGCTCTTTTACAGAAATAAAATAACTGGCGGGCCTCCCTGGTGGCGCAGTGGTTGAGAGTCCGCCTGCCGATGCAGGGGATACGGGGTCGTGCCCCGGTCCGGGAGGATCCCACATGCCGCGGAGCGGCTGGGCCCGTGAGCCATGGGCGCTGAGCTTGCGCATCCGGCAACGGGAAAGGCCACGACAGTGAGAGGCCCACATATCGCAAAAAAAAAAAAATAACTGGCATGCTTCAGAAAGGTAAACTATATTGTCAGGGATCTGTATGACATTGGAAAAAATCTTCTGAAGTGATGGATTGGGGTTTATTAATACACACTTAATAACTTCCATTCAAAGTCCTAAAAACATAAATAAGTCACACTTATATAGCACTTGTACTGCATCTAGTGCTGTTCTAAGCACACTTATAAACTCAAGTAATAGCAAGAACAATTCTACGAAATAGCTACCCTTTTTTCCTGCTGTCATCTGAGGAAATAAGGCCAAGACATAAAGTGTCTCATCCAGGATCATGCGGCTTTGAGGATCCGAGTACATGCTTTCTCCTTGCGTATAAAAATGAGTAAGATCCAACTCCATAGGCTCCTCTTCATTCTTGGAAACTTAAAACTAGATTTTCTTGAAACCAAAAATAGAAAAATCACCAATTTTGAGAATAGGGGTAATATCTTTGGTTCTTTATCCACAATTCATTTTTTTTTATTTTTACATCTTTATTGGAGTATAATTCCTTTACAATGTTGTGTTAATTTCTGCTTTATAACAAAGTGAATCAGTTATACATATACATATGTTCCCATATCTCTTCCCTCTTGCGTCTCCCTCCCTCCCACCCTCCCTATTCCACCCCTCCAGGCGGTCACAAAGCACCCAGCTGATCTCCCTGTGCTATGTGGCTGCTTCCCACTAACTATCTACCTTTCGTTTGGTAGTGTATATGTCCATGCCTCTCTCTCGCTTTGTCACAGCTTACCCTTCCCGCTCCCCATATCCTCAAGTCCATTCTCTAGTAGGTCTGCGTCTTTATTCCTGTCTTACCCCTAGGTTCTACATGACATTTTTTTTTTCTTAAATTCCATATATATGTGTTAGCATACGGTATTTGTCTTTCTCTTTCTGACTTACTTCACTCTGTATGACAGACTCTAAGTCTATCCACCTCATTACAAAGAGCTCAATTTCGTTTCTTTTTACGGCTGAGTAAAAAGAAACCATTTCCATTGTATATATGTGCCACATCTTCTTTATCCATTCATCTGATGATGGACAGTTAGGTTGTTTCCATCTACAGCCTATTGTAAATAGAGCTGCAATGAACATTTTGGTACATGTCTCTTTTTGAATTATGGTTTTCTCAGGGTATATGCCCAGTAGTTCATTTTTGAAATATGGACTTAGTCATCTGCAGATGGATCATCTGCCAGTCTTTTATGTTTTCTCACAGAATGGAATAGAGGCACACTTATTTTGGCTAATGTCTCTCAGTAATTGTGCTTTAACTTTATCCTAAAGGAGAATTTCCAAAATGGAGAAATAATAAATAATACTTTCATGCATATTTAGTTCATATGAGGCAGAAAGGCTAAGTCATTCTGACTTTCTCAGTATGGAGATTAATAGACTAGATACCACTTCCCTAGTCCCATTGTGGTCCATAGGTGATTGATTACCCAGAAGAGTTTGTGAAGGTCGAGCAGTAAAGAGTTTTACTTATATGTGTTATGTGTGGCATTTGATAAACCTGGACATTGGTCAGCATGTTTGAAAAAAAGGGCGATACATCTGCCATTTGCCAAGCAGACTAAGTGGAGCTTGGCTAATGGATAACAAATTAGTCGGGGTCTTAGGGTATTTCCTCTCTTTTCCAACTGTCTGGCCTCTATTTTTGTGTCTGATAGTTATTAGCTGTTTGACTTAGGAAAAATTAATCTTACTGGGTCTCAGTTTTTTCATCTGTAAAATGGTATTAATAATGCCTTCCTAGTTAAAGCTATTGGGACAATTAAATAAGATGGTTGATGTTGAAGTGACTTGTAGTATGTCTGACTTGTGGAAAGTCCTTAATAATGGTTAGCTTTCATTTCTTTTTTAATAATAGAAATTTATTTATCTTCTGTACTCTATATTTGACCTATTTTAGGAACAATGGATTACAGAAAAATTGTACAAATCACGGTTTCAATCTAAAGTCTATTGATAACTAGATTTCTGACCTTTATCAAGTCAATATGGCTTTATTTCTCAGGCTTTCAGTTTAATTACTGCCAATATGGAGTTAGACTAAATGATTTTAATCTCCTCCAGTACTAAAATTTTTTTATTCACCTCATAAATCTTCAAATAATTTAGTCACTCAAAATATTGGACATTAAAAATCTTAAACATTATTCATTATCCATTCATCTGTTGATGGACACTTAGGTTGCTTCCATGCCCGGCTATTGTAAATAGTGCTGCAATGAACATTGTGGTACATGACTCATGATTCTTTTTGAATTATGATTTTCTCAGGGTATACGCCCTGTAGTGGGATTGCTGGGTGATATGGTAGTTCTATTTTTAGTTTTTTAAGGAACCTTCATACTATTCTCCATAGTGGCTGTATCAATTTACATTCCCACCAACTATGGAATCTAAAAAAAACTTCTGAAGAAACTAGGGGCAGGACAGGAATAAAGATGCAGACATAGAGAATGGACTTGAGGACATGGGGTGGGGGAAGGGTAAGCTGGGACAAAGTGAGAGAGTGGCATGGACATACATACACTACCAAATGTAAAATAGATAGCTAGTGGGAAGCAGCCACATAGCACAGGGAGATCAGCTCGGTGCTTTGTGACCACCTAGAGGGGTGGGATAGGGAGGGTGGGAGGGAGACCCAAGAGGGAGAGGATATGGGGATATATGTATACGTATGGCTGATTCACTTTGTTATGCAGGAGAAACTAACAAAACATTGTAAAGCAATTATACTCCAATAAAGATATATAAAATATACCTTAAACATTATTCAAATAAAGCAGTGCATTTTCCATAGAAAAAATTCCTTTTGTTACTTTAATAGTCCCATTTTCTCTAGTTTTATTTGTGCTGAAGTTAGATAAATTTTGTTATTATCCAAAAATACTCTTTAACGGGTCGAATTACATAAGAAATTATGTTTTGAGCATAAATATGTGGGTGAATTCATCACATCATATAATTAAAGAACAGATTCTGAGATAAAATTAAAACCAGTGTATTTTTAGTTCATCCTCACAGTACAGACACAAAATGATATACAGAACTAGTGTCTACTGTTATTACTAATATTCTCAATTACTCTATTACCCACTAAAGATACAGTAAAATATTACTCATGATAAAAAATGTAATCACTGAAAACTCAAATCCTTTCTTTTTTGATAAAAATTTCCAGTGAATTTCTAACCCTTGGTGTAATTGCTCTCATGAAACAATTCCTTAAAGCTCTAAATATTCATTGTATATAGAAAGATGAATATATTCATGACATAATAGAAATATACTGCACATTAAAAAGCAGGCTCAAACTAGCAATAGATTTGGAGTTTTGACGTGACTTTCAAAACATTTTGCTTTAGAAAATTTGGAATTAAACACTAAAATGAGAAAGATGATTTCTAATATGTTCATTATGTTCATTCTCAAAAATAAAGTGTGGGCTGAGTTGTTGACTTTCAGTTTGAACAGTTGAGCACTTTGGTAAGTACACTGACCATTACAGCATATTGACTTATATAATATATAATAACCTCAGTTATTGCCCCTTTGTGAAACATTGACCAAGTTTTTTAAAAACTCTTTAACACCCAAGCTTCTTTGTCTATAAAATGGAAATAATAGTATTTAGAAAAAATTTGAGAATAAATTAATTAATGTATAAAAGTGCTGAGAAGGGGCTTCCCTGGTGGCGCAGTGGTTGAGAGTCCACCTGCCAATTCAGGGGACACGGGTTCGAGCCCTGGTCTGGGAGGATCCCACATGCCGCGGAGCAACTAGCCCCGTGAGCCATAATTACTGAGCCTGCGCGTCTGGAGCCTGTGCTCCGCAACAAGAGAGGCCAAGATAGTGAGAGGCCCGCGCACCGCGATGAGGAGTGGCCCCCACTTGCCGCAACTGGAGAAAGCCCTTGCACAGAAACGAAGACCCAACACAACCATAAATAAATAAATAAATAAATAAATATTAAAAAAAAAAAAAAGTGCTGAGAAGTGCCTGATATTCACTACCTCTTTGATTTGCATACATTATTTTATAAGTAATATTTCTCCTTTACTAGGAAAAGGGTCTTGAAGAGACGTACAAATGGTTTGGATATTGATGTCCCAACAGCTATATTTTTGAAGTTATATAGGTGCATAGCTTAAAACCAAGTAATGAAGTTGTTAAATTATACTATAATTAATGTTTGTGTGCAAAATACTTCTGTTTATAGGGCTGGAGGGTTAGTGTTAAGCCAAGAAAGAAATCAAAATGTATTAAAATAACTATAAAATTACAGAGATGCTAGATTATACTTCCATTTATTTTCTTATCCTTCACATTATCTTGCACATTTTAGTAATTTAGAAAATATTGAACTGATTTAAAGTGAATTAGGGGATTACCATATTTCAACACAGAATTATGTGGAGTTCTTTAAAGGCAGAGTTCAAGGTTCTATATATATAGATTCTAATTCAGTATGTTTGGAGAAAATCCCAAGTTAGGCGCTTTTTATCAGGAGTCCCAGTGCCCCTCATTATTACACTTTTATAAGTGCAGCATATTTTTGTGGTTCATTAAATATATTTCCTGGTAAATGTTCTAGCAGGCATAGTAAAGTACACAGAAGTTAAATATTGGAGAATTTTTTAAAAATTTGACAGGGGCACAGTTTCATACAAGCACTATTACAAACTGAAACATATTAGTGTTGACTAAAATGTTAAAGAGCATCCTCCTTGATCAACATATCATCAAGACCTTTACTCAAATATAAGTCAACATAAAATATTACAAAACAATGCAAATTTGTAGGAGGATTACCTACATGACTTGATGGGGGTGTGTCCTTGGGTACATAGATGGAAACATATTGTCTGGTCCAGGGGTTCTCAACTCTGGCTCTATCGTAGTATGATCAACTTGGGGTGCATTTAAGATTATTGATTATATGTGATCATCACTGTGTGTATATTATTCTTCAAGAAAACTTTTTATAAAATACTGATTTATGTCAAGTCCAACACTCAGCTTCTAAATCAACTCTTTTAGAGTGAAGTGGAGTCGAGGCATTAGTACTTTCTCCAAAGTTTCTCAGAGAATTCCAGTGTGGGGCTAAAATGGGTGATAAGCAAGAAGCATATGTATTCCTCAGAAGTTGGATGGAAGTTGGGGAAGGATTTTAAGAATAGGAAAAAATAACTTTCTGAGCCATCCCAGATGAAGATAGTCCTTTTTTTTGTTTGTTTGTTTTTGTTTTTGTTTATTTTTTGCGGTACTTGGGCCTCTCACTGTTGTGGCCTCTCCCGTTGCGGAGCATGGGCTCTGGACGCGCAGGCTCAGCGGCCATGGCTCACGGGCCCAGCTGGTCTGCGGCATGTGGGATCTTCCCGGACCGGGACATGAACCCGTGTCCCCTGCATCAGCAGGAGGACTCTCAACCACTGTGCCACCAGGGAAGCCCGAAGATAGTCCTTTGACATTAGACTTGGAACCATCCATCAGGCCACACATCTTTCAAACAATGCATTCCATTTGTTACTTGTCAGGTTATTCATGTGTAGGAACAGTATTGGTATGTTTTCTCTGTCTTCAATTACACCTTTAAATGAAGAACTTGTAGTAAGTACAGAAGACTTTAAGAGTGCCCAGTGTCACCAAGTTATGAGTGGTAATATTTCCACTTTGAGATCTACCCAACTTTGATCCTTTGTGAAGATTATAGTGTGGAAATATACAAAGATTCCCCCAGTAAGACCAACCAGAGGCTATTCATTCAGAGTTTTTTACAGCATGGGAGTCAGCCCCCATCATTTATGTGTATTAGGCACTCAAAGGCAGGCAATGGAGTATGAAAGCTTTATAGGGGGAAAAAAAAAAAAGAAGGCTTCAGGTATTGTTCTAGTTGGAGATTATTGGCATGGGGAAGCTGGATGCAGGCTACCTAGAAGTGGGGCATTTTATTTGGTTGATTTGTGGAGCATATTCTCTGGTTAGTCCTGTATTGGAAGGAGGGGGTAAAAAATAGGGAGGCTGGTCATCATTGACCAAGTTCTGAACTTTCTGAGCTATTTGCTGCAGAGGTTGTGGTTTGACTTCCCAGGTTTTGTTGATGTAGAAGTTGTGGGTCAGAGTTCTGTTATCCTGTGTGGTCTGGTCATTGTCCCTTTATATATTCAGTCTCTCAATAAGCTAAAATAAATCATCTTTATCAGCATCTTAATAGAATCTAGCCTTTTGGGGAGTTGAATGAATTCTTTAAGGTATTCATTATTTACTCAAGAATGACTGACTGAACACACTTAAATCCTCTAAATTATTGTTTGGAAATATGCAGTGCACTGAGAAAATCTGGTTTACTTAGAAATTACATGAGTTGCAGAACAGTCTTACTAAAATATCTACTCTTTTTTAAAACTAATATTTCCTATTATGAAAAGCCATGTGAGAATAGATTCAATATATGCAATGCTGAATATATTGAAATTCGCTGAATACAAATTTATTTGAACTTTATATCTTTTATGTTGGAAAGAATGAGGTGGATGAGTAGAAGATAAAATTATTTCTAAGCATTAGACATTTTAGTTATGTTAGAGACAGGCTTTAATCTGGGCAGTTGTCATGGCTTGTAGGCAAGTTTCTTGTTTTGTAAATAAAGTTTTATTAGAACACGGCTAGCCCATTCCTCTAGGTATTGTTTTTGACTGCTTTCCATACAACTACAAAGTTGAATAGTTGCAACAGAAGCCATGTGGTCTGCAGAGCCTACATTTTTACTGTGTGACCTTTTTACAGAAAAAGTGTGCTAACTGCTAGTCCAGGACATGTCTAAATATGTTAAAGTGTGATATCTAGGTCCATAACAATAAAGTGAGGCTATGGAACCAACCCTTCGAGACAGATATAGGTTATCAAGCTTTACTGAGCAAATTAGGAAATTATAAGAAAGGTAACGATTCTTAAATTTTAAATTTTATTTATTTTTGGCTGTGTTGGGTCTTCGTTTCTGTGCGAGGGCTTTCTCCAGTTGCCGAGAGCAGGGGCCACTCCTCATCGCGGTGCGCGGGCCTCTCACTGTCGCAGCCTCTCTTGTTCCGGAGCACAAGCTCCAGACGCGCAGGCTCAGTAGTTGTGGCTCGTGGGCCTAGTTGCTCCGTGGCATGTGGGATCTTCTCAGACCAGGGCTCGAACCCGTGTCCCCTGTAGTGGCAGGCAGATTCTCAACCACTGTGCCACCAGGGAAGCCCGAAAGGTAACGATTCTTTATTTTCCCTACTGTCACCATAGGATTCCATCAGCTCTTTGGAGGGAAGACTCCTTTAGAGCTGGTATTGTCTTCTACTTACAGGATGTATCTGGATCAATTAAATCTTGCCGTACATGAATAATTTCAACCCCTTAGGTAATTAGAACATTCCTTCTGCCTCACAGTTAACTATGAGATTAAAAAGGTAACTTTTGATTTCTTTAAACCTATTAGCTGAGCTCCAAAGTGTTCACATTTTCATACTAATGGAAAGGTGACTGAATAAGAACAGAAATCACTCAGTTAAACATGTCAGTTAGGTAGTACTTTTCTAAATATTTGTATGTCTGGTAAAATATCTTAGGGCCGTCATTTTTATATTTTAATCTCCCATGTATAAACCATTTTTTAAAAGATTCTTAATTTCATGAAACCTATTCTTTTTCTTTCAATTTATAAACATTTACTAATGACTATTCTTTTTTTATCTACATATTCAAAAGAGACTATTGAGTGTTTCCACCCATGCATACACACACAGACACACATGCACACACTCTCACTCTCTCTCATAAACACCTCTGCATTTCTTAAGCACCATGTAAATACTTTTACTAGGTAATTGAATCCTTACTTTGTAAGCTCCTAAACTACAAAACTAAAAATAAATAATATTATGACAATAAATTTAAAATATAAGTCATATTGACAAAAATCACTCTAGAAAAAATTAAAAGGAGGAAAATACAAATAATTTGTATTTTCAGTACTCTAATGATGAACATGTACTTTTAATAACATATTTTTAAGGATTTTTGTTGTAATACACCCTTCACTGTCTCTATAAAATAAATTTTTTGAGATGATTTGCAGCTTTCTCATTTTGCTGAGTTATTAAAACCTAACATGATTTATTATATTGTCTTGTAAATTAGTAACATTTGGGGGAGCAAAAGATATATGCCTGAGTGGCTCTAAGAGAACTGGTTCTAAATTGCTGTCCTTCTATGGTTCTTTTTCTCTCTTTATCACTTTTTCTGTTTTCCCCTGTTGGAAATTACCAATTCTAATGCCAAATATGTTTAATTCCATATTAATTCTATTTTCGACTTCTGTATAATTTCACAGCATACAAATATTTTTTAAAGTACCTAAGTATCTAACAAATGGGGTAGCTTCTGGTGATGAAAAAAAAAATTGCTTCCCTACTCTTAAAAAATCCAGTCTATTAGAAGTGAAGGGTATATACACAAACAATTACATTCCTCTGATAAATGCTATAGTATGTGTAACAAAAACACTGAGGAGAGAGAGCAATTCTTCCAAAGCACGTTAGAAATATATCAAAAAACTAATGCATAATCATCAAAGTAAAAGATACATATATAAAATAGGTACTGATTTTTTTAAAAAAATTTTTAACTATTATAGGTGTTTTCTGGACTTTTACAAAGTAAAATAACAAGTAAAATTAATATGCCTTAGTCGATCTCTAAATAAATAGCTTTATTTTCCCAAAGATAAACCTTTGTCACTTGCCTGAATTAGATGTTAATAGAATATTATTAAAAATAAAGTATGTGCTTATTTACTGTTTATCTATGTATCTACCTATGGAGAGATACATTATACCTTCAAATACAGTTAAGAAGAGGAGTGACCTTTCTGTTTTTGAAACATAATGAGGACATATTTATACCTACTCTGTCCAGGCTGACAACTCCCTCTCCCCCAGAAATCATTCTTATTATTTTTTTGTTACAAATACTGGTTGCTGTGCTCACGAATGGTATGAATAGAAAGGTGTATTCTGCACTGTGACTTATCATCATATCAAGTAATGCTAGCATTATCTATTATTGTTTATAGAAATGCACATGAGAGAATGTGATGTATTTCCAATGGTTAAAGATTGACTAAAAAGTAGTACAATCAGTTATTTGGAATTTTATTCCAGTGACCATCAAAAGTTATACCATGACTAACAATTCTGTTTGCATATTTATTGTAATAACTCCTGCTTGCATAGGGTTATATAGTTCTTCAAAGCATTTTTGCTTATATCAGCATCTTTGGTCCTGAAACGACCTTTTAGATAGACCAGACTGGTGATTATTATCATTTTTTAAAGAAGAGGAAGCAGAAGTTCAGAGGGTTTAAATGATCTGCCCATAGTCACAGAGTGCTCTTAAAAAGAAGGGTCACAGTAGATGCACATTTTTCTTTTTTTTATAAAAAGGATTCAAGGGCAGCAACCTGTTTGGAATTTAATTTTATCTATAAACTAAATATTAATGCTTTATTCTAATGAGTATTTATGTGAGCAAATTTGAGACTGAAAATAAGAAAGCTTGTGTACTATTTTCTTGAAAATGAATATTATGTAAAATAGTCATCAAAACAACAGTACAATTTTCCATAATTTAATCAGTCTCTAGTGATTATTTTAAAGGACTTTCAGCTCATAGTCTTCTTGTCAAATACCTTATTTTGTGTTAGAAATAATATGATAATGATAATATTGCACTTGTCACATAGATGAATGTGTACATATAAATTATTTTTCTTGAAAAATACACATCTATATATTTTTTCCTCTTTCAACTGGTCTGTTAACCAATAAAATTGAATTCTGTAGCTAACTCCAAATTTACCAAGTTAGGAATATAAAATAATGGAGATAAAAGTAAAGTTAAACTTAGTATACTAGTAACTTTCTTCAAGTACGTGTGTTTAAAATAGTCATGTCATATTTAAATATAAACTTTCAGTTCTTAAATTTATTAGGTAACATTTCGAGTCCTTTTGATCACCTTACTCATGACTATGTAAAAACATTCTATATATATTTGGGGCCATTTAAAGAGATAACATTCTCAAATTTCAAAATGTTACATTCTAAACTGTCCCAACATATCTAGAAGGGAAGTATTATAGAAATCCTAATAAATAAATAAATTAGTTAAGAAAGTCATAAATTTGTTACAGATATAGCCAATTTTTTCTTATCTTGGGGGAAGATAGAAAATGAAATCCATAGATAATCCTCAAATCTGATTTTTGCAGTTACATTGAATTTAATGGAAAGGCTGGCAGCAAAGGGAAAAGAGCAAAGAAAATGCGGTCCTTCTTCATTCACAAAGACATGTTTAGACCTGCAACTCTAAATGGCTGCAATTCTAGCCACCAAGTTTACTTTGTGGTTACAAACTGAAAACAAGATCTTGCATGGCCCCCAAAGTGTTGCCGCAGTAGCTGTGACTTATGGACAAGGACCTTAACTTCTGAACCTCGAGTTCCTCAATACTTAAATTGAATTTCTAAAATCTACCTTTGTAAGTTTGTTGTTTGGATTAGAACCTGTGTACTTTTTCTAACACAATTCCTTAGACCTACTAGCAGCCCAACAAAAGTATCAATTAGTATTAGAATGATTAAGATTAATTCAGTATTCCTTTAACAGTAATTGCCTATTTGTTCAGTTATAAGAGATGGGGGAAAATATTGCCCCCCTAGAATATGTACACTAGTGACCTCTTTCCAAAAATGTGTTAAAATGTTTGTGAGGATTTTTATTGTCTATGCTTTCTCATTGGAATTAGTTTGAAATACATCTGTCTGCTTCAATAGATGTAGAATTTACAAAACACATCTCTTGGATGGAAGGGAATTCAGGCTAAAATGTGTTCTAAGTGCAAGAGTCAAGAACCATTTATATTTAGTTAAGTGATGCTTGCAGGACCAAAATGCTTGCTCTGTGAGGGATGGGACAATATCCAGAGCAAGAATGCTGATGCTAATTCATGAATTATCTGAACTCCATGAGTCATAGCTCACTCTTCCCTTATAGGTAAATATAAGACACACAGGGGAATGGCCAATGGCTAAGGTAGTCCTCTTCTAGAGAAAGCGTGTATATATAGAAGGGAGGAGGAGGAGGCAAGAGAGAGTAAGGAAGGTATGAGAGGAAAAGAAGACAAAGAGGAAGAAAAGGAAGAAATAAGAAAAGTGAAAGGGAGGGAGGGAGTTATTAACTAAGGGAGCAAGTAAGGGTAGAGAAAAATGTGATTTGACTAATTTATTTAACATCTTAAGTCTCTGTTTGCTCTAAAAATGGAGTTTTCTGGTTGTCTGTTTATTTTTACTGGACTCAGCTTTATGGTGCCTTCCAGCAAAAGCAATTACAAGAGAGTGGATGATAGTAGTGTTTTTGTTTGTTTGTTTGTTTTTTGAGGTACGCGGGCCTCTCACTGTTGTGGCCCCTCCCGTTGCGGAGCACAGGCTCCGGACGCGCAGGCTCAGCGGCCATGGCTCACGGGCCCAGCTGGTCTGCGGCACGTGGGATCTTCCCGGACCGGGGCACGAACCCGTGTCTCCTGTATCGGCAGGCGGACTCTCAACCACTGCGCCACCAGGGAAGCCCGATTGTAGTGGTTTTAATAGACTAGGGTCATTAGAAAAAAATTCTCTTTTGCCATATCAAAATTTTAGGAATGTTCCTCATTGACATTTAAATAAGCTTCAGTGCCAATGAAAAAAGGCGGAAGGGGAGAAAGTACAGTACATGCGGGGGGCAAAGTTCTATTTGTCTCAAGGCACTTCCGATACACGTAGACGGGACATGGATGCTGATTCTCCCAGAAGGCTTCTGCTTATCTGGTGTGTGACAGTGGGCAAGCATCCTTACAGCAGAGCCAGAGTACCAGCTATAAATTGTGAGTTATGAGATACTGGACTCCTTAAGCACAAAATCAATCTCTTCAATAACCTCACTACTCCCGTGGGTCCAACATTCTGCCCAATGTTCCTGTTTCGGAAACTCCTTTGAGTTATGACGGCCTTCAGAAAAAATCTTTGTTAAGTCAAAGTATATGACTTGAGAGGTTTAACAACCCAGTGTCTTATCACTTTGAATTAGATAATTAGCTGTCAAAAAGAGCCCCTGGAGAGAGAAACAGTGGTTAAGTATATTTAATTGAGCAGAAGAAAGAATAGAGAAGGAAGGATTTTCCTCTATCACAGTCATGCTATCTTCTGCAATAGGACTGCACAGAAAGCAGGGGCCGCAGAAGGACTTAGGATAGCTACTGAAGAGAAAACAACAAGAAAGGAAAGATAGTGGCAAATAGGCCAAAGTTGGCACAGAGGAAAGAAAAAAAGTTGCCAGCTGTCTGATTTTGCTCTTAGACTGCCTTGGCCTGGATGCAACTTACACATTTCTACCCCCGATCTGATAGTGAAATATGAAAGGTGGGATGCTGGAGAGACCAGTGAGCAGTCCTAGATCAGGAGCAATAATACAACTCCAGGGACAGCCTCCTGTGTAATATCCAAGGATAATTCAGTTGCAAATCCTCAGGAAGAAAAACAAACAAAAACTGTGTAGTAGAGTTCTAAGTGTTCTTGATAATTTTTTCTCATATGTCCTTGCAAACTTAAAGAGAAAAGAATGGCTAATATTTCTTTTGAAAACAGGGTAAGTCCAATTTCTAGGTATGTTTCCCTGTTCCTCCCACTAATTACAACTAAAACCTGTGAACATCTTATAGAAAAGAGACATAAAAAGGCTCTGAGAGGTGGAGAGAAAAAGGCACATTAGCAAGAGATCTCGACACCCCAGGAATGGCATGGTGCTAAGTTTCTTAAGTGCTGCATTCACCTTGTGTAGCCAGGCTGGGAACGGGAGAAGCAGGACCCCTGGAAATACTAATAGGTACAGACCAAAAAGATCTCCCCAAAGTCTGGTCTGATCTCTCTGGTCAAAAATCCAGGAAAGAAATAGTCTATCAAGACAATAACTTTTAGACAATAACCACTCCAACAAATACACAAAACAAACAAAATCTGTGGCTGGTTCCAGCCTTGCACAGAGCTGAGTGGAGAACTTAGACTCACCCGCTTGCCAGCCTGTTGAGATGCTGCCCCAGGCCTGCCATCATGGTGCCTGAGAAGGAAGAGTGAGGGGCCCAGACTTTCATCACCTCCAAACAGGAACAAGTCATAACCCCCCCTTCCTCCAGCAGTGTCACATGGAAGCCTGGATGTCCCCACACACCTGGCAGTAACCAGAGGGCATCCCCTTCACCTGCAAAAGTGGTGGCGGAGGAGGCCTCTTGAAACTCGAAATTTAAGCATGATCCTGAGTCTTATACCACACTACTCAAAATACCCACGTTTCAATGGAAAATCACTTACAGCAAGAATCAGGGAGCTCTCAAACAGAATGACAAAGACAATCAATAGATGCAAACGTGGAGATGATACAGATGTTAGAATAATTTGATGAAGATTTTAAAGCAGCTGTCATAAAATGTAACAATCAGTTATGAAACTCTTGAAACACATGAAAATAAATGGAAAAATAGGCAAAGAAAAAGAAAAAAAGATATGAAGAAGAGCCAAATGGAAATTTTGGAACAAAAGTACCATAACTGGGAAAAATGATGGACTCTAAAATCAATATAAAGAATCACTACACTTAGTACTATCGTCTACTTTAGTTTTGTGAGTCTATTTTTTATTATATGAGGATTGAAATTTGGGGAAGAAAATGTTTATTCTTGCTCTCTTCCTGCCTTTCTGTTTCTCTCTTTCTTGTTTAAATTACCTCATTTGAAAGTGAATTCAGCTTATTTCTTTACTAGGATATTCTTAGGAAAAGACTAAAAGTTTCTCCCTGATAGTGTACTTATTTGTTTGTTACCAAGATCATAAATTAAAATTGTTGAATAAGAAAATAAAATTTATATTACATTATTCTAACTCAAATTATTTTGTTGTAAATATAGGCTATAGATTTCCAACTACAACTAATTTTAGAACTTACTCGTTTTGCTCCCATTGAGAGTTAACAATGTAAATTATCTTCTCAAGTATTATTTAATTTGTTTATTCAAAGTTTATCTTCAAAAATTTGTGACAACTGTTGTTTGGTCTTTGACTTCTGAATCTCTCAAAAAAAGAATAAATAGAATCTGCTGGTTTTATTGTTCAAATAATAATAAGCCATTGCTTTACAAATTCAGCTTTTGTCACAAATATTTTCAAAGTAAGTTTGAAGAATAATCATAGAAAGATTTTTTTAAACCTCTTAATTTCCCTCATTTATTAACCTTTGAAAATTGCACAACTGATTTAGTATGAGTCATTCCATGGAGGTGCATACATAGTTACAGAGGCTGAACCACACTTGTGGAATAAAGAAAGACTTCCCAGAGGAAGCAACAGCTGGAGTACATCTAGAGATGTAAAAACGTTACTATCATGGTCTGATTTTTGTGAACTTTTGTGAAAACCAACTATACTTTTATAGTTCTTTATAGTATAGTTGGTTTTCACAAAAGCTTACAAAAATCAGACCACATCAGATTATAGTAACTTTTTTACATCTATATTTTCTCACTCAAAAAAGCTTGACTGAACTCTAACCATGTCATCTGGTATATAGATATGATTATTCTTTGTAAGGTCCACATCATATTTCATAAAGTGAATATACCACAATATTTTCAGCTATTTCTCTGTACACATGTATTCTTTATTTTTTCCTTAGTTTTTCTTACAAATATGGCCACTCGTACAATAAACATCTTTATGCCTGTACATAGGTCTGTCTGTCTGCTAGGGCTGCCATAACAAAATACACAGACTGAGTGGCTTAAATATTAGAAATTTATTTCTCACAGTTCTGTAGGTTAAAGTCTAAGGTCAAGGTGTGTTGGCAGGTTTGGTTTCTCCTGAGACCTCTCTTCTTGGTTTGCAGGTGGCTGCCTCCTTGCTGTCCTTCCATGGTCTTTCCTCTGTGTGGAAATTCCTTGTATTTCTTCCTTTTCTTATAAGAACACTAGTTATACTGGATTAGGGCTTCACATTTATGACCTCATTTAACCTTAATTACCTCATTAAAGGTAATTAATCTCCAAGGTATCTCCAAATATAGTCACATTCTAAGGTACTGGGAACAGAGCTTCAACATGATTTTTGAAAGGACTCAATTCAGTTCGTAGCAACAGGCCTTTCTCAATCAATGCTTTTAGTTCCGTGGAGTCAGTTTCTTGGAGTAACATTCCTCCTTTATATGCAATATGTTATGTTTAATTTTAATAGATGCTGCTCAGAAAATTTTCTTCATGTCAGCACCAGACATCGTTCTTTTATTTATCTGTCTTATCTAGATGGGATGGTATAGCTTATTAATAGTTTAGTATCTATTATCCTGACTGAGAGTAAATCTGAGTTTATTTACACTTATTTATTGGATGTTTGTGTTAGATCACTGTAGATTCTGTTGTTACCTTTGGCCTAATTTTAATGGGGCTATGAACATTTGTATATTTTTTGGTCAGTTTCCTATCATATTCATACATTAGCAGTAATAATAATAAATTATCTATTTTATACTTTTTTTCAGATCCTTCATTTGTCTATTGACTTTGTTTAGTGTATCAGTGGTGATACAAATATGTGTGTGTGTAAAGTTTGTTTGTAAGGTATTTATTAGAAGTGTTGAACAAATATTTCCTGTTCCTTTCTTGGCATATATTAGGACTTTACTTTTTTTCTTTTAAAGTTAGGTATTGGCACGTGAGTTGCTTTGGCCAATGAAATGTGAGCAGAAAAGGCAACTCTCACTTCAAGGAGTTTTTTAAGCCAGAGTACCACAGAAACCAACATCATTTATGATGGTAATTTTCACATCAGCTGTGGTGTCAGAATGGTGAAATAGGGCAGAGAGCCCCAGACCACCCATGATGTATACACAGCATGATGAGATATAGGTCTTTCTTTTTATAAGCCACTAAGATTTGGGGTTTGTTGTAGTAGAAAAATATAGACTCTCTGAACTAATAGAGTTAGCAGCATTCCACCGGCCTCTAGTTTATGTTAGGTTTTAGATAGTTTTAAAGATTTTCTATAATTTTAAAGAAATGAAACCTTTATGGTATTTTAAATTTATTTTTAATAGAGATAAAGTCTAATTAATTTTACTTCATTTCTATAACTATCTGTGACAGCAGTAAGTAATCTACTCTCTCCCGTTAATAAACTGGTGTTTTTATCACCTGTCAAGTTCTCATAAATACTGTCATCTCATTCTGGATTCCATATTCAATTAAATAGAATGGGGCTTCCCTGGTGGCGCAGTGGTTGAGAGTCTGCCTGCTGGTGCAGGGGACACAGGTTCGAGCCGTGGTCTGGGAGGATCCCACGTGCCGTGGAGCAACTGGGCCCGTGAGACACAACTACTGAGCCTGCACGTCTGGAGCCTGTGCTCCGCAACAAGAGAGGCAGCGATAGTGAGAGGCCCACGCACCGCGATGAAGAGTGGCCCCCGCTTGCCACAGCTAGAGAAAGCCCTCGCGTAGAAACGAAGACCCAACACAGCAAAAATAAATTAATTAATTAATAAACTCCTACCCCCCAAAAAAGAAAATTAAATAGGATGATACATTAGTCTGGTTCTTCACTAATGCAAACTTATCTGTGGCTTTATCCTATGTTCTCATGTATTCTTATAAATTTTAAGGCAGCCTGGTCTCCAACACTTTTTCTTTTTCCATAATTTTGGCATTTACTCATTCATTTATCATTATTTCTTGTTTTGAGCATTTATTCTTTTGTATGAAGCTGAACTAATTTTATACAAATCCAGAAAAAATATAATGTAAAAAAAATTTTTTTTGGATTAAACTTCTATCCATGATGTGGTAAGAGGAACTAGATTTCTCTTCCTCTCATAACAACTAGAAAATTGGACAAAATATATTAAGTAATTATTATTAAATATTAATAAGGCAAAAGGAATCCTAAAATCTTCAACTAATCCAAAAGAAGACAGTAAAGAGAGAAAAACAAGAAACAAAAAAACATGGAGAAAAGAGAAAACAAAGAGCAAGGTGGTAGCTTAAATCCAACCCTACTAATATTTTACACTAAAAATAAATGGTCAAACACCTCTTTTAAAAAGTACAGATGGATAGACTGTAAACAAAATTTTAAAAGAAAGAAAAAACAAACTATATGTTGTCTACAGGAAAACCATGTTAAATAAAAGACGCATATAGATTAAAGATAAAGGGAGGAAAAATAATATTCATTGTATATCAGTCAAGGTCCAGTGAGGAAAGAGACATTATAGAATTATTTGAACAGGAAATGTTCAACATTAAGAATGATTAATTATAACATGGAATTGAAGTCATGAGTGATTGGCTAGTAAGAGGTACATGGAACTCTGGAGAATATAGAAACAGTAGATAGAAAGAGCAGTTACCACCCCTAGGTGCTGAGCTAGACTCATGAAGATGAAGCCCTCACTCACAGAGGTTAGATTCAGATTTTATTGGAGGGAGCATGGCCAGCAGAACTTTTTGGAAGTCTGACCTATGATCTTGGTAGAAATCCATCTTCTCAGACAAGGGTTAGCAAACTTTTCTGTAAAGGCCATATGGTAAATATTGTAGGCTTTGTGGGACATACAGTTTCTGTCACAATTATTCAGTTCCGCAGTTGGAATATGAAACTTCCCGGTACTGACTAGAGGAATGGTTGTAGCTAGGTTTCAGTGAAACTTTACAAAAACACCTGGTGGCTTGATTTGGCATGCAGGCTGTAGTCTTTCAATGCCTCCTCTAGAGTGTCTGGGAATTCTGTTCAAAGGATGATGTCTCACTAGAGGAACTCTGCTACAAAACAGCCTAGGTGGGAGAGGGGAATATTGGGGAAAGCTGCTGGCTGCTGAGTGCTGCTTGCAGCCTGATGCTGGAGAAACCCACATTGCTAAGGGAGCTGGGTGCTGAGGAAGCTGTGCATGATGCAGGAATCACTTATTTGTCCAGTGCTTTTTGCCAAAAAAAAAAAAAAAAAAAAAGGCCTTTAGGATTCTAATATAATTTTTATATTTACAGTATTTTCATTCCTATAATACATTTGTCTCTCATAGCTCTTATTTATCAATAAATTATTAAATATTCCTTCATATTTGTCCTTCTTATTTCCAAATAAATTTATTTTTAATTAGTGCCTTACTTTTTCTTGTGTAAACTCTAAATATGATTCCTTTTTAAATGGAGTCTTAACTAGTTATTGCCAGAATGTGCACAATAAGTACTAGATACAAATGATTGTTTTGCCTTCTCCATTCAATTTTACTTCATAATTGTATTTTTTTAATTGCTAGAACTTCAAATTGTCATCCCTCTTATATTGATTAATACATAGAGTGGAATTTGAAACCATATATCTTAGGTAAAGAAAATATTCTAATCTGAATTAACTAAGTTTTAAAATCAATAATGGATATTGACCTTTAGAAAACATCCTTTTGCATCAATTAAAATGATTAATTTTTTTCTCATTCTAACTGTATATAAAATTTTAAAGGAAAATAAATTACCATTAAGTGATATCAATAACTTGTTAATTGTTTAAGCTGTAATTTTGCTTGATAATTGTTTTTGTTTAAAAAAATACAATTTTACAAAATGTGGTATATACATGCAATGGGATATTATTCAGCCTGAAAAAAGGAATGAAATTCTGACATTTTCTCCCAGCATGAATGAACCTTGTGGACATTATACTAAGTGAAATAAGCCAGTCACAAAAAGACAAATACTGTATGAGTTCACTTACATAAGGTATTTAGAGCATACAGCAAGTAGAAGGCACTTGCCAGGGGCTGGGGGAAGGGAGATGTGGAGTTATTATTTTATGGATATAGAGTTTATGTATATAGAGTTTCAGTTTTATAAGATGAAAAGAATTTTGGAGATGGATGGTGGAAATAGTTGCACAACATTATGAATGTATTTAATACACACTGAACTGTACACTTAAAAATGGTGAATATGGTAAAAAAATACAGTTTTAGAATCATCATTTATACTTTGGTATATAAACAATGTGGATATATACTTATAGTTTATAATCTAAAATTAAATAATTTTGGACTTATTCTGAAATTATTATTTGAATAGTAAATTAGTATTATAAGTAAACCTACAATTTTTTTTTTTTTTTTGCGGTACGCGGCCCTCTCACTGCTGTGGCCTCTCCCGCTGCGGAGCACAGGCTCCGGACGCGCAGGCTCACCGGCCATGGCTTACGGGCCCAGCCGCTCTGCAACATGTGGGATCCTCCCAGACCGGGGCACGAACCCGCGTCCCCTGCATCGGCAGGCGGACTCTCAACCACTGCGCCACCAGGGAAGCCCCAAACCTACAATTTTTATACTTAAAATTCAACTGCTTTTCTTTTGTCTTATCTTAAATACTTTTATCTCTTTTTCAGATATTAATAAAGAGAAAATTAAAATGATTTATTACTCTATTGGTGGGGAACAAAAATCACAATATCTACACTCTGCATCTATCATGTTTTCTATCAGTTAGCCTTTCAGAGCTAGTTTCCTTAATATTTGTTTTCTGCTTCTATGTAATCATAATCATCAGAGTGTAATGAGACATCATCAGTTTAATGTAAATTTTCAAAAGTGCCAAGTTGATTGATCTTTTAAAGTGCCACAGGGATCTTGAAGGTAAACATCCTTTTCAGCATTATTAGTTTAATTTCAGTGGTACAGTGGATCCTATGAGAGTATTATGAACACTGAATCCTACATAAAATTTTATATGCCTTTGCACTAAATTATAACATATGCTTGAAAGACTAAAATTTAATTAGCACAATCCATGCAGAAAAATCAAGGAGTCAATACAATAATTTCACGTGGTCTTTAAACTGTTTTGAATTATATGATTTAAAAAGTCATATCTTTTCACAAACTAATAAAAAATCCATGTTGCAAAAGTCCTAAATAAATAACATCCAATTTTAAAATACTGGATAGTATATTGGTAATATATTGGATAGATTCAGGTATACAATAATTAGTCAAACTTATTCCTGATAATCAAGACATTGGCAAAGTCATATTGGCACCAAAATTAAACTTGTTTCTCTATTTCTGGGTCCATAAATTTCCTCCTTGACAAAAGCTTCAGATGGGCAACAGTTCAGATTGTTGACAGATATATTCAGTAAAATTAATAGATGTTTATTTATATAATATATGAAAGCCCACCTTGTATTTGGTTCATTTTTTAGGTTGCTAGGGTAAAAACAGAAACAGATATCCTATGTGGTTTTAATTTTCTAGAAATAGGTAACAGAAAAAAATTTTAGTTGAAGAAAAATATTCTTAAAACCAAAGAAAACTTTAAAATTTATCTTGAATCAGTAAAAATGCAGGAAGGAAAAACAACTCCGTTTATTTTAATAATTCAATAATGATTTAATATATGTCAACATAAAGAATTATTATGACATAAATCACAGCAAGGTCCTTTCTGACCCACCTACTAGAGAAAGGGAAATAGAAACAAAAATAAGCAAATGGGACTTAATGAAACTTAATAGCTTTTGCGCAGCAAAGGAAGCCATAAACAAGACGAAAAGACATCCCTCAGAATGGGAGAAAATATTTGCAAAGGAAGCAACTGACAAAGAATTAATCTCCAAAATTTAGAAGCAGCTTATGCAGCTCACTATCATAACAACAAACAACCCAATCCAAAATTGGGCAGAAGGCCTAAATAGACATTTCTCCAGAGAAGATATACAGATTGCCAACAAACACATGAAAGGATGCTCAACATCACTAATCATTTGAGAAATGCAAATCAAAACTACAATAAGGTATCACCTCACACCGGTCAGAATGGCCATCATCAAAAAATCTACAAGCAATAAATGCTGGAGAGGGTGTGGAGAAAAGGGAACCCTCTTGCGCTGTTGGTGGGAATGTAAATTGATACAGCCACTATGGAGAACAGTATGGAGCTTCCTTTAAAAACTAAAAATAGAACTACCATACGACCCAGCAATCCCACTCCTGGGCATATACCCTGAGAAAACCATAATTCAAAAAGAGTCATGTACCACGATGTTCATTGCAGCTCTATTTACAATAGCCAGGACATGGAAGCAACCTAAGTGTCCATTGACAGATGAATGGATAAAGAAGATGTGGCACATATGGTCAATGGAATATTATTCAGCCATAAAAAGAAACGAAATTGAGTTATTTGTAGTGAGGTGGTTGGACCTAGAATCTTGTCATACAGAGTGAAATAAGTCAGAAAGAGGAAAACAAATACCATATGCTAGCACACACATATGGAATCTATATATTAAAAAAAAAAATGGTTCTGAAGAACCTAGGGGCAGGACAGGAATAACGGCGCAGACGTAGAGAATGGACTTGAGGACATGGGGAGGGGGAAGGGTAAGCTGGGATGAAGTGAGAGAGTGGCATGGACGTATATACACCATCAAATGCAAAATAGATAGCTAGTGGGAAGCAGCCGCATAGCACAGGGAGATCAGCTTGGTGCTTTGTGACCACCTAGAGGGGTAGGATAGGGAGGGTGGGAGGGAGATGCAAGAGGGAGGAGATATGGGGATATATGTATATGTATTTATGATTCACTTTATTATAAAGCAGAAGCTAACACACCATTGTAAAGCAATTATACTCCAGTAAAGAGGTTAAAAAAAATAAAAAGGCAAAAATGAAACACAGAAATATCAAACAGGTAGAAATAATGGGAAGCAACTACCAAAAAGAAGTGTGAGAATTTCTAATGTGTAAAGGTTGGGAGAGGGGAGCCCCCTGGGACTGGGGACCCGGACCTCATAGAAGGGACTTCAGCTGGCTGGCGCTGTCGTCTCTGAACCAACTATGAGGCTGGTTCCGCAATTGTTGGCACACCGAAAATTGGAACATACTACTCCTGGAAGGGTGGCAAGAAAAGAAAATGAAGGAAAAAAACAAGCTCCAGAAGGGATGCTGACAAGAAGAGAAAGAGAAAACAGAAAAAGGAAGCAAAGAGGAAGGCAATGTGTTCCTTCTTCCTTCTCCAGGCCTCTTAGTACCCTGTATTGTTAGAATAAGAGGGAGTCAACTGGCAAAGGAAAAATGTGGTTTGCAGACTCATAGCTTCCTTATCACGAAGCCCAATCACATAGAAAAATGGGTTTGAAATGGGGCAATATTTAACAATTATGTAAGAAAATTCAGTATTCTTAAAGTCAAGCCAAAACTTTAAAACAGCACTCTATAAAATCATTTCTGTGAAAGCTTGCTATATTCTCTTTTTTAACTCAATATGAGAGCATGTCTGGGAAATTCTAGTTTGGTGGGTAGTTTTAGTTTTCATTGCAATGTTTCCTTTCACCTACAGGTGAAAGTCTTTTCTTGCTTTGTGTGTTGGAATTTTCTGATGTTATCAAAAGAATTCTCTTAGTTTCTTTAAAATTATTTTACAATTTTGTTATCCACATTGCTGCATTTGAGTATTAATTTACCTGGAATTTAATTGCAGTTTGATGTGATGTGGAGACATACTTTTATGTACTATCCCTTGCACCCCTCAGTGTGGATGGGCAATTATCTCCAACAATGTACTGAATAACAAGTATTTTCCTTCCTACTTCGTAATGCCATTCTGACATATATCAAAAACCCAAATAACAACAAATAACACACAAGGGAATCCCCATAAGGTTAACAGCTGATCTCTCAGCAGAAACTCTACAAGCCAGAAGGGAGTGGCAGGACATACTGAAAGTGATGAAGGAGAAAAACCTGCAACCAAGATTACTCTACCCAGCAAGGATCTCATTCAGATTTGATGGAGAAATTAAAACCTTTACAGACAAGCAAAAGCTGAGAGAGTTCAGCACCACCAAACCAGCTTTACAACAAATGCTAAAGGAACTGCTCTAGACAAAAACACAAGAGAAGGAAAAGTCCTATAATAACGAACCCAAAACAATTTAGAAAATGGGAATAGGAACATACATATCGATAATTACCTTAAATGTAAATGGACTAAATGCTCCCACCAAAAGACACAGATTGGCTGAATGGATACAAAAACAAGACCCATATATATGCTGTCTACAAGAGACCCACTTCAGACCTAGAGACACATACAGACTGAAAGTAAGGGGATGGAAAAAGATATTCCATGCAAATGGAAACCAAAAGAAAGCTGGAGTAGCAATTCTCATATCAGACAAAATAGACTTTAAAATAAGGACTATCAGAAGAGACAAAGAAGGACACTACATAATGATTAAGGGATCGATCCAAGAAGAAGATATAACAATTGTAAATATTTATGCACCCAACATAGGAGCACCTCAATACATAAGGCAAAAACTAGCAGCCATAAAAGGGGAAATCGACAGTAACACATTCATAGTAGGGGACTTCAACACCCCACTTTCACCAATGGACAGATCATCCAAAATGAAAATAAATAAGGAAACACAAGCTTTAAATGATACATTAAACAGGATGGACTTAATTGATATTTATAGGACACTCCATCCAAAAACAACAGAATACACATTTTTCTCAAGTGCTCATGGAACATTCTCCAGGATAGATCATATCTTGGGTCACAAATCAAGCCTTGGTAAATTTAAGAAAATTGAAATTATATCAAGTATCTTTTCCGACCACAACGCCATGAGATTAGATATCAATTATAGGAAAAGAGCAGTAAAAAATACAAACACATGGAGGCTAAACAATACACTACTTAGTAACGAAGTGATCACTGAAGAAATCAAAGAGGAAATTAAAAAATACCTAGAAACAAATGACAATGGAGATACAACGACCCAAAACCTATGGGATGCAGCAAAAGCAGTTCTAAGAGGGAAGTTTATAGCAATACAAGCCCACCTTAAGAAGCAGGAAACATCTCGAATAAACAACCTAACCTTGCACCTCAAGCAATTAGAGAAAGAAGAACAAAAAAACCCCAGAGTTAGCAGAAGGAAAGAAATCATAAAAATCAGATCAGAAATAAATGAAAAAGAAATGAAGGAAACAATAGCAAAGATCAATAAAACTAAAAGCTGGTTCTTTGAGAAGATTAACAAAATTGATAAACCATTAGCCAGACTCATCAAGAAAATAAGGGAGAAGACTCAAATCAATAGAATCAGAAATGAAAAAGGAGAAGTAACAACTGACACTGCAGAAATACAAAAAATCATGAGGGATTACTACAAGCAACTCTATGCCAATAAAATGGACAATCTGGAAGAAATGGACAAATTCTTAGAAATGCACAAACTGCCAAGACTGAATCAGGAAGAAATAGAAAATATGAACAGACCAATCACAAACACTGAAATTGAAACTGTGATTAAAAATCTTCCAACAAACAAAAGCCCAGGACCAGATGGCTTCACAGGCGAATTCTATCAAACATTTAGAGAAGAGCTAACACCTATTCTTCTCAAACTCTTCCAAAATATAGCAGAGGGAGGAACACTCCCAAACTCATTCTACGAGGCCACCATCACCTTGATACCAAAACCAGACAAGGATGTCACAAAGAAAGAAAACTACAGGCCAATATCACTGATGAACATAGATGCAAAAATCCTCAACAAAATACTAGCAAACAGAATCCAACAGCACATTAAAAGGATCATACACCATGATCAAGTGGGGTTTATTCCAGGAATGCAAGGATTCTTCAATATACGCAAATCTATCAATGTGATTAACCATATTAACAAATTGAAGGAGAAAAACCATATGATCATCTCAATAGATGCAGAGAAAGCTTTTGACAAAATTCAACACCCATTTATGATAAAAACCCTGCAGAAAGTAGGTGTAGAGGGAACTTTCCTCAATATAATAAAGGCCGTATATGACAAGCCCACAGCCAACATCATCCTCAATGGCGAAAAACTGAAAGCATTTCCACTAAGGTCAGGAACAAGACAAGGTTGCCCACTCTCACCACTCTTATTCAACATAGTTTTGGAAGTTTTAGCCACAGCAATCAGAGAAGAAAAGGAAATAAAAGGAATCCAAATCGGAAAAGAAGAAGTAAAGCTGTCACTGTTTGCAGATGACATGATACTATACATAGAGAATCCTAAAGATGCTACCAGAAAACTACTAGAGCTAATCAATGAATTTGGTAAAGTAGCAGGATACAAAATTAATGCACAGAAATCTCTGGCATTCCTATATACTAATGATGAAAAATCTGAAAGTGAAATCAAGAAAACACTCCCATTTACCATTGCAACAAAAAGAATAAAATATCTAGGAATAAACCTACCTAAGGAGACAAAAGACCTGTATGCAGAAAATTATAAGACACTGATGAAAGAAATTAAAGATGATACAAACAGATGGAGAGATATACCATGTTCTTGGATTGGAAGAATCAACATTGTGAAAATGACTCTACTTCCCAAAGCAATCTATAGATTCAATGCAATCCCTATCAAACTACCACTGGCATTTTTCACAGAACTAGAACAAAAAATTTCACAATTTGTATGGAAACACAAAAGACCCCGAATAGCCAAAGCAATCTTGAGAACAAAAAATGGAGCTGGAGGAATCAGGCTGCCTGACTTCAGACTATACTACAAAGCTACAGTAATCAAGACAGTATGGTACTGGCACAAAAACAGAAAGATAGATCAATGGAATAGGATAGAAAGCCCAGAGATAAACCCATGCACATATGGTCACCTTATCTTTGATAAAGGTGGCAGGAATATACAGTGGAGAAAGGACAGCCTCTTCAATAAGTGGTGCTGGGAAAATTGGATAGGTACATGTAAAAGTATGAGATTAGATCACTCCCTAACACCATACACAAAAATAAGCTCAAAATGGATTAAAGACCTAAATGTAAGGCCAGAAACTATCAAACTCTTAGAGGAAAACATAGGCAGAACACTCTATGACATAAATCACAGCAAGATCCTTCTTGACCCATCTCCTAGAGTAATGGAGATAAAAACAAAAATAAACAAATGGGACCTAATGAAACTTCAAAGCTTTTGCACAGCAAAGGAAACCATAAACAAGACCAAAAGACAGCCCTCAGAATGGGAGAAAATATTTGCAAATGAATCAACTGACAAAGGATTAATCTCTAAAATTTACAGGCAGCTCATGCAGCTCAATAACAAAAAAATAAACAACCCAATCCAAAAATGGGCAGAAGACCTAAATAGACATTTCTCCAAAGAAGATATACAGACTGCCAACAAACACATGAAAGAATGCTCAACATCATTAATCATTAGAGAAATGCAAATCAAAACTACAATGAGATATCATCTCACACCAGTCAGAATGGCCATCATCAAAAAATCTAGAAACAATAAATGCTGGAGAGGGTGTGGAGAAAAGGGAACACTCTTGCACTGCTGGTGGGAATGTGAATTGGTTCAGCCACTATGGAGAACAGTATGGAGGTTCCTTAAAAAACTACAAATAGAACTACCATATGACCCAGCAATCCCACTACTAGGTATATACCCTGAGGAAACCAGAATTCAGAAAGAGTCATGTACCAAAATGTTCATTGCAGCTCTATTTACAATAGCCCGGAGATGGAAACAACCTAAGTGCCCGCCGTCGGATGAATGGATAAAGAAGATGTGGCACATATATACAATGGAATATTACTCAGCCATAAAAAGAAACGAAATTGAGCTATTTGTAATGAGGTGGATAGATCTAGAGTCTGTCATACGGAGTGAAGTAAGTCAGAAAGAGAAGGACAAATACCGTATGCTAACACATATATATGGAATTTAAGAAAAAAAAATGTTATGAAGAACCTAGGGGTAAAACAGGAATAAAGACAGAGACCTACTGGAGAACAGACTTGAGGATATGGGGAGGGGGAAGGGTGAGGTGTGTTAGGGCGAGAGAGAGACATGGACATATATATACTAACAAACGTAAGGTAGATAGCCAGTGGGAAGCAGCCGCATGGCACAGGGAAACCAGCTCGGTTCTTTGTGGCTGTCTGGAGGGGTGGGATAGGGAGGGTGGGAGGGAGGGAGACAAAGAGGGAAGAGATATGGGAACATATATATATGTATAACTGACTCACTCTGTTATAAAGCAGAAACTAACACACCATTGTAAAGCAATTATACCCCAATAAAGATGTTAAAAAAAAAAAAAAAAAAAAAAACCCAAATAGCTGTAAGGATATTGGAAGCATGTTTGCTTGGTTAACCTCTATTCTTGGTTTTATTTTTTAATATGAATTTTAGAATAAATTTACCAGTTCTTTGAAGAAAATGCAAATTGTAATTTTGCATGTAATTCAGATTAACTAGGGAAATATCTATTTTTATAATTTTTAGTCTTCCTATGCATATACTTCTTAGTTCTTATTTTACTTTCTTCTGTTTTCTTCAGTGATCTTAGTAAACTATCAACATATTTATTAGTTTTGTTCCTTGGTGAATTGTATCCTTTGGTATAAGTGGCATTTTAAAATAAGCTTTTCATTTTATAATAGTTTTAGATGTACTGATGAGTGGAAAATGTAATAGAATTGCCATATACCTCAAACCCAGTTTCCCCTGTTATATATTATCTTACAGCACTATGGTATATTTATCATGATTAACCAACCAATATTTAATATGTTGTTATTAACTAAGCTCCACACACTTTTGGATTTTGTTAGTTTTCTCTAATGAACTTTTTCTGTCCCAGGATCTTATGCAGGATATCAAGTTGCATTTAGCCCTTAAGACTCTTTGTCCTTCTCTGATTAGTTTCCCAGACTTTCCTTATTTTGGTCATCTCAAAAGTTTTGAAGAGTACTACTAAGGTGTTTTTAGGTATCCTCAGTTGGAGTTTGTCTGATGTTTTTCTAAAAATTAAACTAGAGTTGTGGATTTCTGGAAGGGAGACAGAGGGATTAATGCCATTTTTATCCATCATGTCAAAAGGATGTACTATCAACATGACTATCATTATTGCCGTTAACCTTGATCACTTGGCTTGAGGTAATGTTTGTCAAGTTTCCCCATTGCAAAGCTATTCCTTTTATTTTTTTTTGACTCTTTCTGTTATATACTCTTTGGAAGGAAGTCACTTTGTTCAGCATACACTGAAGTGGTAAGGAGTTATATATAAATGATATTGTTTTTATTTAATTTTTCAAATTTTTATACAATTTTTAAAGGTTGCTTGCCATTTACAGTTATTACAAAATATTGGTTATATTTCCCTGTGTTGTACAGTACATACTTGAGACTATCTTATACCCAATAGTTTTTTTTGTAATTAATTTTTATTAGAGTATAGTTGCTTTACAATGTTGTGTTAGTTTCAAGTGTACAGCAAAGTGAATCAGTCATACATGTACATATATCCACTCTTTTTTAGATTCTTTTCCCATACAGGTGATTACAGAGTATTGAGTAGAGTTCCCTGTGCTATACCATAGGTTCTTATTAGTTATCTATTTTATGTACAGTAGTGTGTAGCGACATGGATGGACCTAGAGATTGTCATACTGAGTGAAGTCAGTCAGAGAAAGACACCCAATCGTTTGTACCTCCCCCTCCCCCACCCCTACCCTGGTAACCATTAGTTTGTTCTCCGTATCTGTGAGTTGCTTCTTTTTGTTATATTCACTAGTTTGTTGTAGTTTTTAGATTCCACATATAAGTGGTATCATACAGTATTTTCTTCCTGTCTGGCTTTATAAATGGTATTGTTTAAAATTGGATTTTATACCACTTTATGGTAGATGGGAATACTTTTAATTTCTAATTCCAATAGTTTGTGGATTTTCTTTTACTTTCTCTGTAGACAATCATATCCTCTAAAATGTATCCAGGTTTATTTCTTCCTATTTCCAATCATTATACTTTTATTTTTTCACTCATATCCTACTTTGCTGCCTCAGCCCCTTAGTGAAATGGTGAATTTTTTCATGTTTTCTTTAAATGAACTAATTCTACTGTTTCATGAATAGTATAATGTTTGCTGTATATTTTAATATTTTTATTAGCATAGGGAAGATTTTATTTTCTCCTAGCTTTCTAAAAGGAATTTTTATCCCCTTGGCTTTTTAAAAGAATTATGTCTGCTATATTTTAATAAATAGTTTTCTGCCATAATTGAAGTAACCGCATTTGTTTTCTCCTTTAATCTGTTAATACAGTGATATAAAGCAAAAGTCTCAGTACTTAGCCATAATATGTTCTCCAGATATATATTTTTCATATTGATCATGCAGTGTATATATACATCTGTGTGTGTGTTTGTGTGTGTGTGTGTGTGGTTTCTTGGCTTCATTAATAATATTTTCTTTAGAATCATGGCATCTTTTTCATAACTGAGGTCGACTGATAACTTTGATTTCTCAATTTCTTTGGGGGCTTTTTAATGAATATTTTAGCAGCTTTGTAAAATACCCAGGGAGCTTTCCCTCTTCTTCTAACTCTAAAACTATTTGTACAATGTAGGAAATAATAGTTCCTTTAAAGACAGTAAAACTGTACATCACTTTAAAACATTTAAAAGTTGATAAAAGTCTGCATCACCATAAGACTGTCCCATTGCTTTTTTTTGTAGCTGTATTTTAAAGTTTAAATTCATCTTAAGTGTTCTCAATCTGTTAAGAATTTTCATTTTTCTTGTTTTTTATGTTAGTCTATATTTAAGGGAAATTATCTCACTGATATTTTCAAAGACACTGTCATGAACTTTTTTCATGCTATTATGGTATTTCCTTGTATATTTCTATATACCTGTTTATTGTTTGAATTCTTTCCTATTTCCTGTGATGTAAGTTCCGTGATAGTATAGATTTTGTCTTATTCACTGATGCATCCCGGTATCTTGTAATATCTGACAGATATAGTACATTTACCACCTACTTGTTGAATGACTGAATAAATTGTGTCACAGTGTAAAGTTTAAGAGTATGGGCTCTATAATAAAAACGTCTGGGTTTAAAGGAGATCCTCCATTTTCTGGTGATGTGATGTTGAGCAAATTTCTTAATCTCTTTAAAACCACATATATTTTCTGCAGAAGAGGATTAAACATAATTACTTTATAGGTTTTTAAAGGATTAAATTAGTAAAACAAACAATAGACTGAACATAGTACCTGCTTAGTAAACGTAAAAAACCTAACTTCAGTTATTATTATTATTACTGTTTTATTAGTATTTAGTTGTTAAATATGTAATGATGAATAAGTTATGATCCTCATTGTAAAGAATTGACACTCTCCTAAGAAAGTGAGGAATGGCATGTAATTAAATGCAAAATGATAAGTGCTACAAATGGTATAGGTATAGTGCATGTACTTGTTAATTGCTCTAACAAGTAATATTTGTGAATGCTTTTATTATTTTTACCATTTGTAATGCTGTCTAAGAAACTTTAAAATATGATTCTGGCTTTATTGTGCTTGTTAACATGAGACAGACTGTATTTCTCTGGATTTTTAAATGTATAGTTAATCTTAAGACCAGCTTTAGCATTTCTGCCATATGTAATTTCAGAATATGTGAATGGCAACTATTTTGCCCGAGAAAGAATATTTAAACCACTATCAGTTAAAAAGCCTTTCCAAAATGTATCAATGTACTGGTGAAATTTTAATTTCACTTTTGATTCTTCATACTCTAAACCTCACTCTCACTCTTCAAATTTGATATATAGGTAAACTAAGGGTTAAAAGTGTTGAAGATCACATTAAGTTCAAGCAAAAATGTTCCATCTTAATACATCTCTAGATATGAGAAAATAGAGTGGAATCTGATCAGAAGAAAAAAAATGTTGCCATATGGACAAGAGTAGAGACAAACTTAATCTCCACAAAAAAAAAAAAATTTTTTTTCCAACAGACTGTATGAAAGAAAAGGTAACTGAAATCTTGGGCATTTGGAAATTTATTTTCAATAAGAATTTTTCTTAAATCAATATAAGAAACTTAAAAGATCTAAATTTATATTTATGTTCACCATTTTTTTAACAACCCATTTGAAACCCAAAGGATGCAGATAAGAATTTCCTTTTTAAATAGAGAAGAGAAATTTGCAACTTGGCTCTAAGGGTTTCTCAGTCATAGTGACTATTTTCCAATCTACTTTTTAGAGAATGTAGGGCATTCTGAACCCTTTTGTCTGAAATTCTGGACTCATAAAAGATATAGCTAGGCTTGCATAGTTGAACTTAGAATCAAATTTATAAATGTTTGAGAACTACCGTATGTTTATGTCAGAGCTCATATTGTGTTTCACAATCACCAGTTCAACATTAGTCTTGAAGTGTGAATAGGAAATGTCCAAATTGGGAAGATGGAAAGAGCATTCCTGGCAGAGGCAATAGCATATGTGTATTCTATGAGGTAGAATGCAGTTTCAAGGAAAAGTCAGTTTTATAGGGTTTATTGGAGTAATTGCAGATAAAGCTAAAAGGACATTTGTGGCCAAATTATAAAAGGATACTTTGCCAAAATAAACTATCTTACATACATCAGTGTCACTCTTAGTAATTTTGTAATTATGCATAACAACTAAGGCTAGCATTATATTTGACCCACGAGCAGTGAAAAACATTCATAAATTGGAGATCACAGTTATACTTGTACTGACAAAAATTATTAGTAGTTTGAAGCCACGTAATCTGCCTCACTATAGCAATTTAATACATATTGCTGAATGATAAAAAGTCTTTGATTTCCATGAGTATATTTGAATTTAAGGCATTGTGTATATATTTATTCATTTATTTATATATGTTTGTAGGCATTCAACATATGTTTCAGTTTTCTTACATGTTAGGCACTATGCTAATGCTCGCAGATATAAGGATGGATAGATTTCGTTAACTCCCTAAAGTATTAAAGTGGACAAGGGGAGATAGAGATATTAACTGTATACCATTAATCAGGATATAGGTTTTTAGTAGAAGTATATGCAAAGAATTATGGATTTAGCAGGAAGGAAGCACAAACATGTCTGAAGAGCAAAGAGAAGAATCTACACTTAAGCCAGGACCCTGGTTGGATAAATACTTAAAAATGCTCCTACAGAAAAGGGCAGAGCTGCATTTTACTTTACCTAAACTCCTTATTGTTTACAAACGATATGTTCTCTTCTTTAATTTTTTTTACTTTAATATAATTTTAGATTTGCAGAAAAATTGCAAAGATAATACAGAGAGTTCCTGTATACTCCAAACCCAATTTCTGCTCTTACTGACATCTTACATTAGGATGATACATTTATTACAATTAAGGAAGCAATATTGATAGTTTTTATTAACTAAAGTCCATAATTAATTCAGATTTTCTTATTTTTATCTAATGAACACTTTCTGTTCCCATCCTGGATACCACATGACATTTAGTTATCCCATCTCTTTAGGTTCCTCTTGGTTGTGACAGTTTGTCAGAATTTTCTTGTTTTTGACAACTGTGACACTTTTAAAAGTAGTGGTCAAGCAGTCTCTAGAATACCCCGCAACGGAAATTTGTCTGATGTTTTTCTCATGATCAGACTGAGAAGAAGACCATAGAGGTAAAGTGCCATCACATGGCATCAAAGGTACATACTATCAACGTGACTTACAGTGATTGGTAATGTCATCACTAATCACCTTAGCTGAAGTAGCATCTGTCAGGTTTCTCCACTATGAAGTTACCTTTGCTTCCTCCTTTTTATACTGTACACTTTGGAAGGAAGTCACTATGCACAGTCTACAGTTAAAGAGTGAGGAATATGTACATATATTATTTGAAATTTTCCTGCATGAAATATGTATTTACTTATTTGTTTATTCAATCATTTGCTATATCAATGTAACCTCATGGATATTTATTTTATACTTTGAATTATAACCCAATACTACTTAATTTAGTTTCTCCCTTGAATTTTTCCAGCTTTGGACATTGGGAGCTTAATGGTTGGCTTCTGTGTCACATGGACAGATCCCATCTTTGAAGTTTTTGTCTGTTTGTTTGTTTTTAAATACTTCCTTACTTTCTGGCACTGCCTGTAAGATGCCCCAGACTCATTTGGTATATTCCCTAGCCCTAAAATCAGCCGTTTCTCCAAGGAGACCGGTTCCTTTCAATGGGGAATGGTATTATAACCCAAACTCTAAGCACTAGGTGTGCTCATTATTACTGGAGTGTCACGGTTTCTAGGTCTTCTCAGCTGACAAAGCAAGGAAACACGTGTGTGTTTATGTCATGTGTTGTTACGTGCGTATTTCAGTTGTTTTTCTCTATTGTAACCAAAGTGAATATTAATTATTTCAACAAAAGTCTTAGGAACATCTATTTGCTCAATGAACATTTTAACAAATATCTTTTACTTTTCTCCACTCCTTGAAATAAAACTCATCAGAAGGTATGAGGAATTAGAAAATAAATGAATGTAAATATGCTTAAAAGCATAGTCTTGCTTTCACTTAAAATAATTGAACCAAGATTGTATTTCCTTTAAAATGTAGTTTTAGGATTACTGAACATAGATAATTAAAATATATTAAATCACAACTATAAAGATATTCATTTTGTTAGGACTTTATATGAATATGTGTCTGTCCAGGTTTCTATCCATAGATTACCTATACTCAGAAAAGACTACACAGAGTTTAAGGTTTTCTTATTGGTCTGTAGAGGCCACTTATATGTGAAGTTAATGTCAACTGAATTAAGTGTTTCCATAAGGTGATCTTCCAAGGTGACGGGAGTGTAGGATCCAACATGCAGAGAGCTCACAATGGAACTCTGGAGTCTTTAACTGAAGATAATTGATTTATGTAAAATGCAAACCAATTAGACAATTAGTAGGTGATCACACTGTTTTTCATGGGGTGGGGAACTGCCATCATGCTGGCCTGCCTTGTTTGGCGTGTTGAATCTGTTGTGTGTTGATGTTTGAAGCTAATGACTAAAGATTGTAATTCCCTTTAAGAAACAGAGCTGGCGGAAGTCTGCAATTTTTGCAGTTTATCTTCTCTAAGAAAATGATCAAATTTAAAATAGTGTTGCTTAGATTTGGGGGATGGGAATTATAGATATTCAAACATTTGAAACAGCAAAAAAAAAAATTGAGGCTGTTCTTTAATTATAAGGACATTTGAGTTTGAGAGCATGACTACATTCATTCTTTAAAGAAAAGTTTTAAGTTGTTTTAAATCACTCCTTTTTTTCAAAATTCTCCTTTTAATCCACTTAATACGTTCTGATAATTGATCAAATATCAAGTTTATACAAAAAACATTAAGTTTTCCAATTTTAGAATTGGTTGTTAGAATACTTTACATTTGATGTACTTTATAGGTACTAAAAATCACTTTACTATATTATTATGCCAAATACATGTTTTTAATTTTCCCGTAAGAAGTTAGTTAATTGTTAGAAATTCAGATTAAGGTAGTTGTTAAATATGGTGGAGATAGGGTAGTTATTTTGAAAGATAAAGCCTTAATCTTCTGACCCATGGAAGATTCTATTATAAAAAAAAGTATTATTTACAATGCATATAGTGACACTGGAAACCTACTGCTTATTTAACCAGACTCTCTGCCTTTCAGATGTAACCTTATCTCCTTAATCAAATACTCTACATAGGATTCTCAATGGGATAATAAATTCTAAAATTGCAAATCCCTCCTTACTTTCTTGAGACCTTCTGGTCAAGGTTTTATAATATATCTGAACCATAAAAATGAATTTCTTTGTTCAATTTTCTCTGCTTTTGCAAATCTTGTTGATATAGTCACAGACATCATGACGGATAACTGTCAAAAACATTGGTTGACTTGAAATATGTTATTGAACTGTATTACCAGGATAATATCCAGTGGCACTTGCTCAAAACTCTAAAATAGTCTGTGGCCACCAATTTACTTTCGTGTGTTCAATAGATCAGAATTTGGTATTACTTGCACAAAGACTGAGTTTTCAAGTTACTAAAAGTTGCTCTTTTTTCATGTTAAGTATAGATTTTATTTTGAGGTAAAATGAGACAGTTAATGTAATTCACTTAGCCCATTATGTAGCCTATAGTAAGTGCTCAGTACATATTATCATTATTATTACCATTTAATACAACCTTCCAAAATACTGACACTGAACAACTCTATTTAACAGATTAAAGAACTGAAGCTCAGAAAAACTGTTACTCTTCCATAGCTAGTAAGTAACTGAAGTTGTCTTTGAGTTCAAGTATCTCTGACTTCCGAGTCCTCTAGAATATTCACGTTGTACCTGCACACGCACACGGGTACACGTGCACAATAAAGACTAATTTTTAATTATAAAATGGAATTAAACACATTTTTATTTTATTTTATTTTCTAAATGGTCAAAATTTTCATAGAGAACAAAATTTACATGGTACATCATTATCTACCAACCGTAGATGAAAAGTGGTCGAGTGGAGGGGCGGCAGAGAAAATTGTGGTTACAAAGAGGAGAAAGGTTCCAGTTTTTCACCACCTTAGTCAGTATATGCTTCACACGGGTTGGTAGGAGAGCAAGGGATATGGAACCATTCTACAGCCTATGTGTTCTTGAAAATCTGGGTGTACCTTGTGTAGGCATCATAGGGAAGGCAGTAGGAATGGCATGGGATGTGATGGCTATCCCCTGGAAGAGCCACCAGCAAGAGCTTTCTTCTCTTAGGTTAACTGGAAGTTGTAAAGACATTTACAAAGGCTGGGTTGTCCATGCAAAAATAATCCATTGATACATAACATATAATTAAAAGCTGTTCACAATTTTTTACTTCAAACGTAGCATTTATTCCTAAATTCAAATGAGGTATCATTTACTTGATTTTAATAAAAAGCCTACTGGCTTCAACTAACTCAGGATATGGCATAGTAGCCGGTGGGAGAAAATCTCCCTTATAATGTGACACATATAAAGAGGCCTCAGGATCCAATACCCAAAAGGCAATATCCTTGAAGAATTCCACCAACAGACCCATGCACACACAAAGATATCAGTATTTGAAGTAATTTTGTTAGGGCATGCTAGCACTGACAGAATTAACTGGATCACTTCATTTTCACAGTGCTTACATAGTATTGTTGAGGATGAACTTTCTTTCAGATTTTTTTAATGATTTTGTGAGATGAGGCAATTGTTCTCTTCCTTCATTTTCATTTCACCTACATGCAAAGAGCTGGCCTTACTCCATAGCCAGTGACCTATTCCTTGGTGCTTCTGTTGATCTACAAACAGTGCATCCTCCAACTGAATGTTTTGAGGTCAACTACCATAACAGATGATTCTAGCATAATGATTACAGAACATTCGAACAACTCTGTTAATTTATTGAATTAGATAGAATTTATCGGTCTCATTTTGCCTTATATTTAGATAAGAGACTGTAAATATAATTCATAAATTTCTTATTTTATTATCATGCAAATAGTAGAGTTAAGAATCTAGGATCCTATTTAAGGCAACTTGAAGATTGTGACCTCTGCTTTCTTTGCCCAGTAAATGAGTCATAGCTTGAAAAACTGGATATTTTGTTTTGCTATCTGAGTACATTTTAGAAATTCTTCCCCTCCCTAATTTTGATATTTCCTTTAACCCTGAAAAATGTAGAGAACAAAAAATTGCAAAATTTGGGATAAATTCTGAGCAAGGGAAAGCATGCATGGTAAGTTAAAATTTATAAATATGATAGCTTTAATAATTTCAGATCATTGTAAAGAGTCCAAAAGTAAATTTAATATATAGTATAAAATAAGTAGCCAGTGTCTACCAGAATAAAATAGAATGATTTAACTAAACAGTATGAGAAGTAACTCTACAGGAAAATCTAGTGCTCTATGTTATGATGGAACAAAATGCATGTTCCTTTTGGACCTAAAGTGTTCACTATGAAAAGTAGCATCACTTTTTTAAACCTCATAAATCTACCTGGATTAGGTAATATGACTCACTGTAGGTCAGTTTTCGTAACAACTCTGCTGCCAAAAACTGAAATGACAGCTGTTGACACAGAATGTAGTTAAGGAGCAAAGACTGAAGAAACTTCTTTTGAATAAAACACGAAACTATCCCTGAACTAAATAAGTAGGACTACTGGCAACTGTTAGTCTTGTGAAAGATAAGATTATGTCAGAATTTATTTTTCAGTTGACTTCGATTTTTCCAGGAGAGCTTGCTATGTGGAGGGGTTTGTCAAAGTGTACACATTGCAACTTAAATGTGCCCAAAAAAGCTACTTTCTTTGCTTTCTAAAATTATTGCACCTGACCCTGGAGTCCCATTCTCACTGATGGGGTTGGAGGTTGGAGAGGCACTTAAATATGTCCCTTCAAGGTCACTCAGCTCTTTGTTTTGAAACAATCTCTCTCTCTGCCTCCCTCTCTCTCTCCCTCTCTCCCTCCCTCTCTCTCTCTCTCCCTCCCTCCCTCTCTCTCTCTCTCCCTCCCTCCCTCTCTCTCTCTCCCTCTCTCTCTCTCTCTCCCCC